>NW_006787038.1:4167720-4198920 GCF_000442215.2 Lipotes vexillifer
TTTTGCGGTACGTGGGCCCCTCACTGTTGTGGCCTCTACCATTGCGGAGCACAGGCTCTGGACGCGCAGGCTCAGTGGCTATGGCTCACAGGCCCAGCCACTCTGCGGCATGTGGGATCTTCCTGGACCAGGGCACAAACCCGTGTCCCCTGCATCGGCAGGCAGGCTCTCAACCACTGCGCCACCAGGGAAGCCCCAGAGTGATATTTAAATGGGTCATCTTCTAAAAAGAGTAAGTTAATAAACTTTAATCCTTAAATTAGGAACATGACGAATGATTTCTGAGCGGAGATTTACCAACATTCTCCTTTATCAGTTGAAACCCTAATATGGACCCAAACCCAGGCAGAGGCTGTCATAATTTTGAAAAGTAGAAAGCAGTCAGAAGGAAACCACAGACATTCTACAAGGAGCAATCACCCCTCTCCCCACCACCCCTGCCCTCACCCGCGCAGGAGGGCGTATCACTCTGTGGAGCAGCTTTGTACACAGAAGAGTGCGGTGTGAGTCGACTTCGGCACTGAGGTCTGACCAGAGGGGGATGTGGGTGCTTTTAAAACCATTTAAGTGTTTTAAACAGGGGGTGGGAGTGTTAGATTCCAGCTTGGGAAGAACCCAGAAACTGGACATGCCCTCAGATGGTGACCATTACGAAGAAACATTTGATGGTGAAGGAAGATATCATCTGGTGACCAGAACAAAATGGAATAAGACCAAGCCTTGGAGGCTCCTGGCCAGGGAGGGATATACAATGACAGGGAGTTTCAGCAATGTTAGCGTTTACTACTTTTCTTAAATGGCTAAACTTAAGACAAATTAAAACGCTTTGGTTGATTACGTGATTGGTTAAACAAGGATTCCAAGGCTGGCAACCTCTGAGACCTGGACTGGAAGTAAGTGGAAGGCACTTGCTCCCCAGGAAGGAGGGCCAGGTGAGTCTCGAGGCTGTAGTGCCAGGGCCAGCAGGAGCTTTGGATGGGCCCACCTCTGTGAGGCGGCTGGGAGAGGAAAATGGCCTGCGTGGTTAGCCAGAGACAGGGTAGGGTCAGTGTGATTTCACAAGTAGAATAGTTATAAAATAAAACATTTTTTTAATGGACAAAGAAGCAAAGTGAGTCACCTCCTTTTTTAAAGGTGATGTAGCAAAGGAAGGATGTGAAGCAGTTTTTCACTATTTACAAAATATCATTTAGAGTGGAGGGGGCCACCGTCAGTAGTTGAGGAAATCTCTTGCACAAGAAGTGTGGTTCCTGCAACTGGACTGGAAAGGCCACACACTCTCCTGGGTGAGGGAGAGTTCCTTTAGGGGAGCACCAAAAGGCTCAGTCTTCTGTTTCTTCATATGTAGTCTCGTCAAAGGGCCTGTCCAATAGAGGTACCGACCGATGACGGGAATATTTCAGGTGCAATAGGTCCCCGACTTCATCTATCTCCTTTAAAGCCTAAAATATACAAGACAGAGCAGAGGTTAGTCAGAGCCAGGAGGAGGAAGATACACTTGGTGCTTTATTTTTCTAAAAACAATCATGGCAAGATTATCCTGTGGTGGGACCATGTCCAATGCATTTTCTCTGAGCAGACTAGAGTCTAGCAATGGAAAGAGCTGCTTTTTGAGCAAGGACATCAGGCTGACCATGAAGAACAGGTTGTGAAGAGCAGGGATGCAGAATAAAGGGTATAATTCATCAAAATGGGACATGCTGGGGCTTCCCTGGTGACGCAGTGGTTAAGAATCCGCCTGCCAATGCAGGGGATTGGCAGGGGACAGAGGTTCGAGCCCTGGTCTGGGAAGATCCCACATGCTGTGGAGCAACTAAGCCCGTGTGCCACAACTACTGAGCCTGTGCTCTAGAGCCCGAGAGCCACAAGTACTGAGCTTGTGCGCCACAACTACTGAAGCCCACATGCCTAGAGCTGGTGCTCCACAACAAGGGAAGCCACCACAATGAGAAGCCCGCGCACCACAACAAAGGGTAGCCCCCGCCTGCCGCAACTAGAGAAAGCCCGCGCGCAGCAACGAAGACCCAACGCAGCCATAAATAAATAAATAAATAATTTAAAAAAAGAGAAAGAGCATTTTAATATTTTTAAAAAATATATGACATGCTTGGAAGAAGAAGGAATATGTATCCTGAATTTGCCAGGCTGGCTATAATTTGTCATTTCTCCTTTTACCCTCCAGTACTTGCTCTTTCTGTTATCACACTACCAAAAAAGTGAGGAGAAGGCTGCACTGCGATGCTTCCTAGATGCAAGATGAAGAGAGTCCCCAAAGTGGGCTGCTGTGCAGACTTAGTAAGAAAAAGTGGAAGCCAGCAAGGAAAGAAACAGAGCCAGCATTTAAACTCAGGTTTGATTTTAAACCCCCAAATCCTACCATTGAGAGATTATCTTGTCTTTCCATCAAAACTCTCTCAGTATAACTTTCTTTTCTATAAAACTTGCTCTTTTGTTTTTCAAATATGTTTCTTATAAAAATTAAAACACTAAGACAAGTGATGAAAAGTCTCTTCCTGATTGCAACACTAGCCCTACCTGGTAATCTGTGTATGGTTTCTTATATGTACTTAAAAACAAACAAACAAAGCCCAACTCCTGGTTGAAGTATACATACATACAGCAAAGTACACAAATCATAGTTCACACAGTTAACTTTCCAAAAAGCAGCACACAGAGAGTCAGAATAGAGAATGACAATGTAAGAAAGGGATATATGTTCAGAATTTCTTAGAAAATATTTAATGGAAGGACAAGGAAATTCCAAGCCCCAGATACCTCTCAGAGAAATCCATGGAAGATAGCAAAAATTTTGGAATCCTAGATTCTAAGGCTTTCTAATAAAAGCACCTGGCTCAGGTCACAGAATGCATTTTCAGATCATGGCAGCTCTCCAGCCCTGTTATTCACTCCCCAAGCACATGTGGATGTTGCCTAGTGGGTCTAATAGGCCTCAGCTCTGGAGACAATGGCTCTATCTAGGACACCATCTCATTAGACTAAGAAAGGGTAATGTGGGCAGTAGAAGCCCTATTGCCTAAGTGTGACTCTCCAAATTTCCATCACATCATATAAATCTTCTGTCCACTCTCATGGTTGTAATTCCATATGAAAATGTACATCTTCTAGTTCAGAAAAGGGAATCAGTTGATTATCAGTAAGTAGACACATATACCTGTTCCTAAATTTAACTTTAAAAAAATCAGTGTTTGTAGAGAGGAAAAAGAAACACCAATAAATAGTATTCCTTATTTATTCTAGCATAAGAAAAAAATACTCTTCACTCCAAATGTGAAAAATACAAAAAGCAAATAAGAGCTGGACTTCAACATGCTATCCGAACAGAGAAGAGGTTTAATTAAAAGCTCCACATAGAAACAATTTAAGATTGAATTTCAGCTGAGCGAACCCATTAACTGTTTATTCCCCTGACCTCTGATACAGGATTTATTAATTTAAAACAATACACGACTTACTAAGATCACAAAGTATATTCAGAAGAACATGATATTTTTCATCAATTGAAAAAGAAAATGAATAGAGACAGAAAAAAAGCCACAGTAGCCCAAAGGGATCTAGATAACAAGATTATGACTGATACCACACCAAATATCTCAGACGAATGGGTTTTATTTATATAAAAGGTAAAATTATGCGACTTCCCTGGTAGTCCAGTGCTTAAGACTCTGTGCTTCTAATGCAGGGTGCCCGAATTCAATCCCTGGATGGGGAACTAGATCCCACATGCCACAACTGAAAGAGTCCACATGCCGCAACTAAACATCCCGCATGCCTCAACGAAGATGCTGTGTGCCGCAACTAAAGACTCGGTGCAGCCAAATAAATAAATAAATAAATATTAAAAAGGAAAAAAAGGATAAGATTGTAACTAGAAACTGCTGGTCATGATGTGGGGTTACCTGGTTAGATTAGGAATAATGAAGACTTACAGGTACCAACTGTTAACGAACAGTCTACACTTACACTGAACCTCCAGATCACAGGGTAAGATGGGTTCTTAGGGAAAAAACATGTTAATTTAGGGTTGAGTATGGCCCCTGAATAAGAGAATATTCTAGGATAGTTGTGCACCCCTGAGCTAATGAGCTTGCTCTTCTTCTTTTAAAAAATAATAGCTTTACTGAGATACAATTCACATGCCAAAAAATTCACCTTTTTAAAAGTTTACAATTCAGTGCTTCTGAGTATATTCACAAAGTTGTACAACTTTCATCACTATCTAATTTTAAAGCATTATCATCTCAAAAAATAAACCCCATACTCATATCCTCATTCCTCCTTTCCTAGGCCCTGACAACCAGCAATCTATTTTCTGACCCAATGAATTTGTTTATTTCAGACATTTCATATAAATGTGGTCTTCTGTGTCTTCTTTCACTTGGCATAATGTTTTCAAGGCTCATCCATGTTGTAAGGGTACAAACTCATTCGTTTGCATGTGGTTATCCAGCTGTATAGAACCACTAGTTGAAGAGACTATACTTTCCCCATTAACTAGTCTTAGCCCCTTGTTGAAAATCAATTAGCCATAGATGTCTGGGTTTATTTCTTGACTCTTAATTCTATTCCATTGGTCTATAAGTCTATCTTTATGCTAGTACTCTGCTGTTTCAATTACTGTAGCTTTGAAGTAAGTTTTAAAATCAGGAAATTTGAGTCCCCCAACTTCTATTTTCTTTTTCAACATTGATTTGGCTATCTGGGGCCCCCTACAATTCCATATGAATTTGATGATCAGCCCTTCTACTTCTTCCAAAAAAAAAAAAAAAAAAAAAATTGTAATTTTGATACGGATTGCAATGGATCTACAGATCTTGCTGTACTCCATATTAACAATATTAAATCTTCCAGCCCATGAACATAGGGTATCTTTCCATTTATTTAAATCTTCTTTCGTTTCTTTCAGCAATGTTTCATAGCAATATGCAAGTCTTTCACCTCCCCTGGTTAAATTTATTCCTAGGTAGTATATTCTTTTGAATGCTCTCATAAATGAAATATTAATTTCCTTTTCATGTGTTCATTGCCAGTGTATAGAAATACACTAGTTTTTGTGTCTTTTACTCTGAAATTTTGCTGAATATATTATATCTATCTAATATATATCTAGCAGATTAGTTTTTTGTGTGTGAATTGTATAGCATATTCTATATACAGAATCATGTCATGGGGCTCATTAATAAATGAAAGTTCGTTTTTATCTCATAATGTTCATGTTTACTTCCATAAAAAAATCATAAGACAAAATGACTTCAACAAAACTGTGGTTTCAAAAAATGCACTTTATGCTTAAAAAAAACCTAAATGGGGCTTCCCTGGTGGCGCAGTGGTTGAGAATCCGCCTGCCAATGCGGGAGACGTGGGTTCGAGCCCTGGCCCTGGAGGGTCCCACATGCTGCGGAGCAACTAAGCCCGCGAACCACAACTACTGAGCCCACATGCCACAACTACTGAAGCCCATGAGCCACACCTACTGAAGCCTGTGTGCCTAGAGTCTGTGCTCCGCAACAAGAGAAGCCATCGCAGCAAAGAGTAGCCCCTGCTCACGCAACTAGAGAAAGCCCACACTCAGCAGTGAAGACTCAACACAGCCAAAAATAAATAAATAAATAGATAAATAAATTTAAAAAAAAAACCTAAATGGAAGGCAAAGTCAAATAATCCTGCAAGTGGATCTTATGAGAAAAATATTAGCACTCTTAACTGGTAAACACGTTTGTCGGCAACAGAAATCTAACAAGATATACTGGCTACATCTAAATTATTTCTCTCTTTTTTAAAAAAATTATTTATTTGGCTGGGCCAGGTCTTTAGTTGTGGCACGCAGGATCTTCGTTGCAGCACGTGGGCTCTTAGTTGTGGTGTGCTGGATCTAGTTCCCTGACCAGGGATTGAACCCGGGCCCCCTGCATTGGGAGTGTGGAGTCTTAACCGCTGGACCACCAGGGAAGTCCCTAAATGATTTCTTGAATGTGTACAGTTATCAGGAGTAAACACTGTCAGAAAACACAGTGAATTACTATAGCCATTGCATTTAATGGCACAGATACTTTTTAAAAGGTGTGCTGAAACTCCTAAACACCCAAAGCAGAGTGGAAGAAAAGTTGATATTGCTGGGTTAAAAAATAATCAATGAAGAAATTCACCAGTAAGATTTTTGAGTAAAGTGAAAATCTATTAGAAAAAATCCGAAAGGTATAATCAAAATAAAAAAGAAGAAAAACAAAGATACAGTATCAATAAACTGAATTCAATTTCAGTGTCAGAAGATTAAGAATATACTCATACTGGTAGGAGTTTTGCTATGAAGAAATAGGGAAGAAAAATCCAAATCTTTAGCAGTTAAGAAAATTAAAATGTCAAGTAAACTTTTAAAGACATGCATTCATAATATTCTTTAAGACTAGTAGCTCTCCAATGAATTAATATTGATATTTCTATCAACTAATTTTATGCAAATATGTTCTAGAGCTCTATAAACTCTCAGAAGTAATACTTATGTAATGTAAAGTCTGAAATCTTGAAGATGTTGGAGACAAGATGGTGGAACAGAAGGACTTGAGTTCACCCCCTCTCACAAAAACACCAAAATCACAAGTAACTGCTGAACAACCATTGACAAAAAACACTGGAACCTGCTAAAAAAGATATTCTACATCTAAAGACAAAGAAAAGGCCACAGTGAGATGGTAGGAGGGGCGCATTCACGATATAACCAAATCCCATGCCCACCGGGTGGGTGACCCACAAACTGGAAAATAATTACATGGTAGAGGTTCTCCCACAGGAATGAGAGTTCTGAACCCCACATCAGGCATCCCGGCCTGAGGGTCTGGTATCGGAAGGAGGAGCCCCCAGAGCATTTGGCTTTGAAGGCCAGTGGGGCTTGATTGCAGGAACTCCACAGGACTGAGGGAAACAGAAACTCCACTCTTGGAAGGCAGCACACACAAGGTCTCATAAGCACCAGGACCCAGGGGAAAAAGCAGTGACTACATAGGAGCCAGGGCCAGACCTACATGCTGGTCTCAGAGGGTCGCTTGGGGAGGTGGGGGGGGGGGCGGATGTGGCATACTGTGGGGACAAGGACACTGGTGGTGGAAGTACTGGGGAGTACTCATTGGCATGAGCTCTCTGGGAGTCTGCCATTTTGACACCAAGACCTGGCCCTACCCAACAGCCTATAGTCTCCAGTGCTGGGATGCCTCAGACCAAACAACCAATACAGCGAGAACACAGTCCCAACCATCAGCAGACAGGCTGCCTAAAGCCTTCCTGAGCCCACAGCCACCTCTAAACACACCCCTTGATATGGCCCTGTCCACCAGAGGGACAAGACCCAGCTCTACCCACCAGTGGGCAGGCACCAGTCCCTCCCACCAGGAGGCCTGCACAAGCCTCTAGACCAGCCTCACCCACCAGGGGGCAGACACCAGAAGGAAGAGGAACTACAACCCTGCAGCCTGTGGAATGGAGACTGCAAACACAGAAAGTTAGACAAAATGAGACAGCAGAGGAATATGTTCCACAGAAGGAACAAGATAAAAACCCCAGAAGAACAACTAAGTCAAGTGGAGATAGGCAATCTACCTGAAAAAGAATGGAGGCACAGACCGAGAAGGTACAAGAAATGTATTACAAAGAGCTAGAAGATATAAAGAACAAACAAACATAGTTGAACATGAAATGAAAAATACACTAGGAGGAATCTATAACAGAATAAATGAGGCAGAAGAACGGATAAGTGAGCTGGAAGACAGAATGGTGGAAATCACTGCAGCAGAACAGAATAAAGAAAAAAGAATGAAAAGAAATAAGGACAGTTTCAGAGACCTCTGGAACAACATTAAACACAGCAACATTCGCATTACAGGGATCGCAGAAGGAGGAGAGAGTTAGGGCCTAAGAAAATACGTGAAGAGATAATAGCTAAAAACTTCCCTAACATGGGGAAAAGAACAGTCACCCAACTCCAGGAAGTGCAGAGTCCCATACAGCATAAAACCAAGGAGGAACATGCTGAGTCACATATTAATCAAACTGACAAAAATTAAAGGCAAAGAGAAAATATTAAAAGCAACAAGGGAAAAGCAACAAATAACATACAAGGGAACCTCCATAAGGTTATAAGCTGATTGTTTCACCAGAAACTCTGCAGGGTAGAAGGAAGTGGCACAATGTATTTAAAGTGATGAAAGGGAAAAACCTGCAACCAAGAATACTCTACACAGCTAGGCTCTCATTCAGATTTGACGGAGAAATCAAAAGCTTTACAGACAAGCAAAAGCTGACAGAATTCAGCACCACCAAACCAGGTTTACAACAATTGAGTAAGGAACTTCTCTAGGTTGAAAAGAAAAGGCCACAATTAGAAACAAGAAAATTACAAATGGGAAAGCTCACTGGTAAAGGCAAACATACAGTAAAGGTAGGAAATCATCCACACACAAATACGATATCAAAACCAACAACTGTGAGGAGAGCACAAATGCAAGATATTGGAAATGCATTTGAAATTAAGAGGCCAGCAACTTATAACAATCTTGTATGTAGACAGACTGCTATATCAAAACCTCATGGTAACTGCAAACCAAAAATCTACAGTAGGTACACACAAACAAAAAAGAAAGGAATCCAAACACAACACTAAAGATAGTCATCAAATAACAAGAGAACAGAAGAGGAAGGGAAGAAAAAAGACCTATGAAAACATATCCAAAACAATTAACATAATGGTAATAAAAACATACATATAGATAATTACCTTAAATGTAAATGAATTAAATGTTCCAACCAAAAGACACAGACTGGCTGAATGGATACAAAAACAATACTTGTATACATGTTGTCTACAAGAGACCCACTTCAGATCTAGGGATGTACAGAGTGAAAGTGAGGGGATGGAAAAAGGTATTCCATAAAAATGGAATTCAAAAGAAAGCTGGAGTAGCAATACTCATATCAGACAAAATAGACTTTAAAATAAAGACTGCTACAAGGGACAAACAAGGTCACTACATAATAATCAAGGGATCAATCAAAGAAGAAGATATAACAACTAGAAATATATATGCACCCAACATAGGAGCACCCCAATATATAAGGCAAATGCTAACAGCCATAAAAGGGGAAGTCAACAATAACCCGATAATAGTGGGGGAACTTTAACACCCCACTTACATCAATGAACAGATCATCCAGACAAAAAATCAATAAGGAAACACAGGCCTTAAATGACACATTGGATTTGATGGCCTTAATTGATATTTATAGAGCATTCCACCTGAAAGCCAACAGAATACACATTCTTTTCAGGTGCACGTGGAACATTTCTCCAGGATAGATCACATGCTGGACCACAAAGCAAGCCTCAGTAAATTTAAGAAAACTGAAATCAAAGTATCTTTTCTGGGGTTCCCTGGTGGCGCAGTGGTTGAGAGTCCACCTGCCGATGCAGGGGACACGGGTTTGTGCCCCGGTCCAGGAAGATCCCACATGCCATGGAGCAGCTGGGCCCGTGAGCGATGGCCGTTGAGCCTGCGCGTCCAGAGCCTTGCTCCGCAATGGGAGAGGCCACAACAGTGAGAGGCCCACATACCGCAAAAAAAAAAAAAAAAAAAAAGTATCTTTTCCAACCACAATGCTATGAGATTAGAAGTCAATTACAAGAAAAAAAACTGTAAAAAACACAACTGGAGGCTAAACTATATGCTACTAAACAAGCAACGGATCACTGAAGAAATCAAAGAGGGAATCAAAAAATACCTAGAGACAAATGAAAACATGATGATCCAAAACCTATGGGACACAGCAAAAGCAGTTCTAAGAGGGAACTTTATAGCAATACAAGCTTACCTCAGGAAATAAGAAAAATCTCAAAGAAACAACCTAACCTAACACCTAAAGCAACTAGAGAAAGAACAAACAAAACCCTAAGTTAGTAGAAGAAATCATAAAGATCAGAGCAGAAATAAATGAAATACAGACTAAAAAACACAATAGAAAAGATCAATGAAACTAAAAGCTGGTTCTTTGAAAAGATAAACAAAATTGATAAACCTTTAGACAGACTCATCAAGAAGAAAGGGAGAGGGCTCAAATCAGTAAAATTAGAAATGAAAAGGGAGAAGTTATAACTGACACCACAGAAATACAAAGGACCATAAGAGACTACTGTAAGCAACTATATGCCAATAAAATGACAACCTAAAATAAATGGACAAATTCCAAAAAGGTACAATCTCCCAAGACCGATTCAGAAAGAAACAGAAAATATGAAGTGACCAATCACAAGTACTGAAGTTGAAACTGTGGTTAAAAAACTCCCAACAGGGACTTCTCTGGTGGTCCAGTGTTGAGACTCCGCACTTCCAATGCAGGGGGTGTGGGTTCGATCCCTGGTCGGGGAACTAGGATCTCACATGCCATGCAGTGTGGCCAAAAAATAAATAAATAAAAATAAAAATACTTTGTGTGTGTGTGTGTGTGTGTGTCTGTGTGTGTCTGTGTGTGTATAAAAACTCCCAACAAACAGAGGTCCAGGACCAGATGGCTTTGCAGGTGAATTCTATCAAACATTTAGAGAAGAGTTAACACCTATCCTTCTGAAACTATTCCCCAAAATTGCCAAGTAAGGAACACTCCCTAACTCATTCTATAAGGCCACTATCACCCTGATACCAAAACCACACAACAATACCATAATGGAAGAAAATTACAGGCCAGTAACACTGATGAACATGGTCACAAAAATCCTCGACAAAATACTAGCAAACTGAATCCAATGATACATTAAAAGGATCATACACCATGACCAAGTGAGATTTATCCCAGGGATACAAGAATTTTTCAATGTCCACAAATCAATCAGTGTGATATACCACTTTAACAAATTGAAGAATAAAAACTATATGATCATCTCAATAGATGCAGAATTTTGACAAAATTCAACACCCATTTATGATAAAAACTCCCCAGATGGGCTTCCCTGATGGCGCAGTGGTTGAGAATCTGCCTGCCAATGCAGGGGATACGGGTTCGAGCCCTGGTCTGGGAAGATCCCACATGCCACGGAGCAACTGGGCCCGTGAGCCACAACTACTGAGCCTGCGCGTCTGGAGCCTGTGCTCCGCAACAAGAGAGGCCGCGACAGTGAGAGGCCCGTGCACCGCGATGAAGAGTGGCCCCCACTTGCCACAACTGGAGAGAGCCCTCGCACAGAAACGAAGACCCAACACAGCCAAAAATAAATAAATAAATTAAAAAAAAACAAACAAACAACTCTCCAGAAAGTGAGCATAGAGGGAACCTATTTCTGGGAGTTGCCTGGTGGCCTAGTGGTTAGGATTCAGTGCTGTCGCTGCAGTGGCCTGGGCTTGATCCCTGGCTGGGGAACTGAGATCCCACAAGCCATGTAGTGCAGCCAAAAGAAGAGGGAAGCTACCTCAACATAGTAAAGCCCATATATGACAAACCCACAGCTAACATCATACTCAATGGTGAAAAGTTGAAAGCATTTCCTCTAAGATCAGTAACAAGACAACGATGTTCACTCTTGCCACTTTTATTCAACATAGTTTTGGAAGTCCTAGACACAGAAATCAGAGAAGAGAACGAAATAAAAGGAATCCAAATTGGGAAAGAAGTAAAACTGTCACTGTTTGCAGATGACATGATACTATACATAGAAAATCCTAAAGATGTTACCAGAAAACTACTAGAGCTCATCAATGTATTTCGTAAAGTTGCAGGATACAAAATTAATACACAGAAATCTCTTGCATTCCTATACACTAACACCAAAAGATCAGAAAGAGAAATTAAGGAAACAATCCCATTTGCCGTCACATCAAAAAGAATAAAATACCTAGGAATAAACCTACCTACGGAGGCAGAAGACCTGTACTCTGAAAACTATGTGATGCTGATGAAAGAAATCAAAGATGACACAGACAGATGGAAAGATAAACCATGTTCTTAGATTGGAAGAATCAATATTGTCAAAATGACTATACTACCCAAGGCAATCTACAGATTCAATGCAATCCCTATCAAATCACCAAGGGCATTTTTTGCAGATCTAGAACAAAAAATCTTAAAATTTGTATGCAGACATAAAAGACTCTGAATAGGCAAAGCAATCCTGAGAAAGAAAAATGGACCTGGAGGAATCAGGCTATACTGACTTCAGACTATACGATAAAAGCTACAGTAATCAAAACAGCATGGTATGGGCACAAAGACAGACTTATAGATCAACGGAACAGGATAGAAAGCCCAGAAATAAACCCACGAACCTATGGTCAATTAATCTGTGACAAAGGAGGCAAGGATATACAATGGAGAAAAGACAATCTCTTCAATAAGCGGTGCTGGGAAAACTGGACAGTTACATGTAAAAGAATGAAATCAGAACATTCTCTAACACCATATACAAAAACACCCTCAAAATGGACTAAAGACCTAAATGTAAGACCAGATACTATAAAATTCTTAAGAGGAAAACATAGGCAGAACACTCTTTGACATAAATCGCAGCAATGTCTTTTTGGATCCACCTCCTAGAGTAATGAAAATAAAAACAAAAATAAACAAATGGGATCTAATTAAACTTAAGAGCTTCTGCACAGCAAAGGAAACCATAATCAAACAAAGAGACAGGACTTCCTGGGTGGCACAGTGGTTAAGAATCCGCTTGCGAAGGCAGGGGACACGGGTTCGATCTCTGGTCTGGGAAGATCCCACATGTGGCAGAGCAACTAAGCCCATGCGCCACAACTACTGAGCCTGCGCTCTAGAACCTGTGAGCCACAACTACCAAGCCCATGTGCCACAACTACTGAAGCCCATGTGACCTAGAGCCCGCATACCGCAACTACTGAGCCCATGCGCTACAACTACTGAAGCCCACATGCCTAGAGCCCATGCACTGCAACAAGAGAAGCCACGGCAATGAGAAGCCCATGCACCGCAATGAACAGTAGACCCCGCTTGCCGCTAAGTAGAGAAAGGCCGCGTGCAGCAATGAAGACCCAACGCAGCCAAATAAATAAATAAATAAACAAAGAAACAGCCCAGAGAATGGGAGAAAATATTTGCAAGTGATGCGACCGACAAGGGATTAATTTCCAAAATATAAGAATGGCTCGTGCAGCTCAATATCACAAAAACAACCCAATCAAAAAATGGGCAAAGATCTACACAGACAATTCCCCAAAGAAGACATAGAGAGGGCCAAAAAGCACATGAAAAGATGCTTAACATCACTAATTATTAGAGAAAAGCAAATCAAAACTACAGTGAGGTATCACCTCACACCGGTCAGAATGGCCATCATCAAAAAGCCTACTAACAGGGCTTCCTTGGTGGCGCAGTGGTTAAGAATCCACCTGCCAATGCAAAGGACACAGGTTCGAGCCCTGGTCTGGGAAGATCCCACATGCCACAGAGCAACTAAGCCCATGCGCCACAACTACTGAGCCTGTGCTCTAGAGCCTGTGAGCCACAACTACTGAGCCTGCGTGCCACAACTACTGAAGCCCATGCACCTAGAGCCCATGCTCCACAATGAGAGAAGCCACCGCAACGAGAAGCCCACGCACTGCAACAAAGATTTTGCTTAAAGACATCTACATTTTAATTGGGGATTCCTGGGCACAGGGCGTGTGAACTTAAATAGCAGTTGCCCAAAAAGTTTTTGGCAATAAAACTCTTTTATCTTTAAATAAACTTAATTTAAAACCCAATTTATTAAAAAACGATAGTGGTACTATTATCCTATTAATTACTCAAATAACATTAATATACTTTTTAATAGTCAATTATTATTGGTTCATGTTGGGGGGCAGGAAAGAGACAAACCCACTTGTTCTCTTGGTCTCCCCCTCATATCATCTCGGTGACCTCTGAAGACCTTCCACAAAATCCCCAAGTACTGAGGAACACAGTTTGAAAACCCGTAACGTAAACTCTCATGTCAGGAATGTGTGGTAGATCCTCTCATCTTTTTTATTTTATTGTACTGGAGTATAGTTGCTTTATAATGTTGTGTTAGTTTCAGGTATACAGCAAAGTGATTCACTTATACATACACATATATATATATATTCTTTTTCAGATTCTTTTCTCATTTAGGTTATGACAGAATATTGAGTAGAGTTCCCTGTGCTATACAGTAGGTCCTTGTTGGTTACTTACCTTATATATAGTAGTGTGTGTATGTTAATCCCAAGCTCCTGGTTTATCCCTCCCCGCCACGTTTCCCCTTTGGTAACCATAAGTTTGTTTTCAAAATCTGTGAGTCTGTTTCTGTTCTGTAAACAAGGTCATTTATATGACTTTTTTAAAAAGTAGATTCCACATATGAGTGATATATGATATTTGTCTTTCTCTGTCTGACTTACTTCACTTAGTATGATAATCTCTAGATCCATCCACCTTGCTGAAAATGGCATTATTTCATTCATTTTTATGGCTGAGTAATATTCCATTGTATATACATACTACATCTTCTTTATCCATTCATCTGTCGATAGACATTTAGGTTGCTTCCACGTCCTGGCTAAGTTCTGAAAACCTTGTAAATAGTGCTACAATGAACATTGGGGTGCATGTACCTTTTTGAATTATGGTTTTCTCTGGGTATATGCCCAGGAGTGGAATTGTGGAATCATATGGTAACTCTGTTTTTGCAGCTCAATATCACAAAAACAACCCAATCAAAAAATGGGCAAAGATCTACACAGACAATTCCCCAAAGAAGACATAGAGAGGGCCAAAAAGCACATGAAAAGATGCTTAACATCACTAATTATTAGAGAAAAGCAAATCAAAACTACAGTGAGGTATCACCTCACACCGGTCAGAATGGCCATCATCAAAAAGCCTACTAACAGGGCTTCCTTGGTGGCGCAGTGGTTAAGAATCCACCTGCCAATGCAAAGGACACAGGTTCGAGCCCTGGTCTGGGAAGATCCCACATGCCACAGAGCAACTAAGCCCATGCGCCACAACTACTGAGCCTGTGCTCTAGAGCCTGTGAGCCACAACTACTGAGCCTGCGTGCCACAACTACTGAAGCCCATGCACCTAGAGCCCATGCTCCACAATGAGAGAAGCCACCGCAACGAGAAGCCCACGCACTGCAACAAAGAGTAGCCCCTGCTCACCATAACTAGAGAAAGCCCAGGTGCATTAATGAAGACCCAATGCAGCCAAAACAAAAAACAAAAAAAGACAGTGGACCAGGCTTGACTAGACATCATGGTACTCTTCACCACTGCACACACTTCAAAAAAAAAGAGTCTACAAAGTCTACAAACAATAAATGCTAGAGAGGGTGTGGAGAAAAGGGAACCCTCCTACACTCTTGGTGGGAATGTAAGTTGGTGCAGCCACTGTGGAAAACAGTATGGAGGTTCCTCAGAAAACTAAAACTAGAACTACCATATGATCCAGCAGTCCCACTCCTGGGTATATATCCAGACAAAACTAAAATTAAAAAAGATGCATGCACCCCTATGTTCCTAGCAGCACTATTTACAATAGCCAAGACATGGAAATAACCTAAATGTCCATCAACAGAGGAATGGACAAAGAAGATGTGGTACATATATACAATGGAATATTACTCAGCCATAAAAAAGAATGAAGTAATGCCATTTGCAGCAACATGGATGGACCTAGTGATTATCATACTAAGTGAAATCAGACAGAGAAAGAGAAATATCATATGATAACATTTATATGTGGAATCTAAAGAAATGACACAAATGAACTTATTTACAAAACAGGAATAGACCCACAGACTTAGAGAACGAACTTATGGTTACCAAAGGGGAAAGGTGGGGGTGCGAGATAAATTAGGAGTTTGGGATGAACATATACACACGACTATATATGAAATAGATAACAAGGACCTACTGTATAGCTCAGGGAACTCTACTCACTCCTCTGTAATAAGCTACATGGGAAAAGAATCTGGAAAAGAATAGATATATGTATATGTATAAACTGAATCACTGTTGTACACTTGAAACTAACACAACATTGTAAATCAACTATACTCCAATATAAAATAAAAATTTTTTAAAAAGTAAAAATAATCAAGATACTGGGAGAAGACAGAACCTAAATCAATGAAACAGAACAGACTTTTCAGAAATGAATTTACACAATATATTCAACTGATTTTTGACAAAGTTGTTAAGGAAAACACATGGAGGAATGATAGCCTTTTTTCAAAAAATGATGCTGAATATGAATAATAGCCTAAAAGACCTCTAAAAACTTGATAATATGAAAATAAAAGATAAACAATGAGACTTGGACATAAACTTGTACAGATACTTTATCACAGAAGATACACAGATGGCAACTGAGCACATTAAAAAAAAAAGGTTCAACAACATTTGTGATCAGGGAAATACAATCTAAAGTCATCATGTTATCCAATGTACATATTAGAGGGACTAGAATTTTAAAGTATAATGGACGCAGCTTCGATCCCTGGTCTGGGCACTAATATCCCACATGCTGCAGGGCAACTAAGCTCAGATGCCACAACTAGAGAGAAGCCTGTGCACCGCAGCGGAGGATCCCGCATGCCATAACGAAGATCCCGCGTGCCGCAACTAAGACCCGATGTGGCCAAAAATAAAATAAATATTTTTTAAAAATTAATAAGCCAATCCTAATTCAGAGAGAAATAAGAAAAAC
Source organism: Lipotes vexillifer (assembly GCF_000442215.2). Taxonomy (NCBI): domain Eukaryota; kingdom Metazoa; phylum Chordata; class Mammalia; order Artiodactyla; family Lipotidae; genus Lipotes; species Lipotes vexillifer. The sequence continues at coordinate 4,184,455 of NW_006787038.1, forward strand.
ATTAGAAATATTGATATTGATATGAAGATGTGCTTTACTAAAATATGTGGGATTCCACTGACATGGTGTTCATTGGAAAATCCATATCCAAATCAAAAAGTTAGAAAATAATAGCAAAATAAACCAACAGAAGGATAAGAAAAAATTCAAAAGGGAAAAATACACTAGAAATTCTAAAAAAAAAATAAATAAATAAAAAATGCTAAAAAGAAGTCTGAAGTCTCAGGTGTGAAATAATAGCATATTAAGAGAATATCAAGAGATGAGAACATATTAAGAGACCATAAATAATTACATTCAGTAATAATTATGAGCTCCTACTATGTGCCTGGCACTGTGGTAGGTCCTGGGGATACAGAATGAGAAAAATAGACTTAGCCCCTCCTAAAGATTTATCTAATGGTAAAGATTGCCATTAAATAATTACAGGTGTAAAGAATTTCCTAGGGGAGAGTCTTAAGATTTCCAGAAATATCTAGCCAAGAGGGTTTGGGAAAACCCTTGAGCAAGTTTCTTTTAAGTGGAGATGTTAAAAATGAGTAGCAGTCAGCCAGGCAACGGAGAGAGAAAGGTCAAGAGAGAAACTGCCACAGACAGAACAACACACAAGAAAGCTCAGGGGAGAAACAGCTAGAGTAGAAAGAGAATGTAGAGCTGTAGAGATCATAATGGGAGAGAGAGTGGAACAAGATGAAGCCAGAAAATTCCCGAGAGCCCTGATCATGCAGGGTCTGGTGGGTGATGCTAACAGTTTTGCAATTTTTTGTAAATAGCAATGTATTAAGCAGCATTGTGCACGCCCTCCTCTACTTCACCAGTAAATATCTCAGGTGCTCAAAGAACATCAGGACCAACAGATGATTAATTTCATCTGATATACAGGCCTTCTTAGTATAAGGTATATTTATATCAAAGTGAAAATGTCTACTTACAGTATCAAGCATTTCTTTGGTATGAGCTGCTGACAGGCAAAACCTGGCTCTGGACTCAATGATTGGGGTAGCAGGAAATCCTACCACAACTACACCGATATTCCGCTTTAGCATCTCCCGTCCAAAGGCGCTGCAGAGGGAAAACAAGAAAAGAAACCAGGAAGAATAATAAAGCACACAGTACAAAGGCCTGCATGATGTAAACTCTTGGGTGATACAGGCACTAGACAGTTCTATTAGGAATTTCTTCTAACTTCCATGAAAGTTAAAACTGACAGTTTACAAAGACTTCTTTTATTCAATCCTAAAGTGGTCTTCTCCCAAATAGTTTCCTTCAGAAAGGTGAAAGAATATTGTTGGCACAGATCAATTTTTAATAGGGCTTGCCTAAAGTAATTTGCAACTGTAGCCTTAAGGTGTCACTGATATATAACAGTGGTTCAGAGGTTTCAAAATGAACTTGTTTAAAACCTGGTCCTTGAAATGTTAGGCCTGGCAGTTTAAAAAATTCTTAAGATTAAGGATGCAAAGGATCTGGACATCTTTCTGCTGGCAGAAAGGCCAAGCAGTAGCCTTCCAGGCCAGGCATTTTTTGGATCGACTTAAGTGTTGAGCTGCCTTTGTAATTCAGGGTTTCCTTTGGTGTTTGTGAGGCCAGCTCATCCCCAGCCTTCAGATGACCACCCAGACCACACAGTTCTTGTTTAACCCCCCATCCCAAGCCAAACTTGTGGCATGTGACCTTACTCTACATCTGTATCTTGCTTAATTAACACAATTTTAACTTTCATGTAAATTTTGTTATTTACTAAATTATGTTATTCTTTGTCCTTTTCTCTTGTTGACCTACCTTATTCCTTTCTGACTTTTCCCTTAGCTGTTTAAAGCATTTGTTTGAGAATAAAAAATTCCACTCACTTTAGTAATAGCACCAGCTTTCCCCACTCCTAGTAACAGTACATCCTCTTCAATGCATTTCCTTTGTGTCAGGCCAAGTCCTGCATCTTTAGCACATGCTCCCGAACTGTCTAGTGCTTTATTCCAATTCTGCCTTACTCTAAATCTTAATGTACATAGTCAGTTTCACCTGTATAGAATAAATTAGACACAGTCCTCTCTAAAGAAAGGGTTCTAGACTAAGTCAATCCTCCAGAACAGGTAACTTTTTGAGTTCATTTATGATGGTAATTCCATTTAAAGAAGAATGAGGGAAATCCTACACCTCTGCTTTGGTGTAGGATTCCCTCATTTCCTCCATCTCCTCTGAAAGCCATAATGCCAAGTGCCCATATGACTTCCTACTGGAAACTAAACTCCTCTTTTTCCCTCAATGAGCACCCTTTCCCAATATCCCCCCTTCACTAACTTTGGAATCACCATACTTCCAGGTTCCCTGATTTAATTTTCCCTCCTATATTCACTTTAATCAACATTTATTGAGTGCGTGGGGCTGTGGTGGGAGCTGGGGATTCAAAGATGAATAAAAATATTTGCTCCTTTAATGAGTTCCATTAAACCTGAGAAATGATCCTTACTCAATTTTATATTTACAATCCAGTCAAAACTCACAAACCTGAAAAGATGTGCCTTTCTTACTGAACCTATACTAAGCAGATGACTCCTTTATTTTATTTTTAAAATAAATTTATTTACTTATTTTTGGCTGTGTTGGGTCTTTTTTGCTACGCATGGGCTTTCTCTAGTTGCGGCAAGCGGGGGCTACTCTTCGTTGCGGTGCGCAGGCTCTAGTTGCGTGGGTTTCAGTAGTTGTGGCACACGGGCTCAGCAGTTGTGGCTCGTGGGCTCTAGAGTGCAGGCTCAGTAGTTGTGGCACACGGGCTTAGTTGCTCCGTGGCATGTGGGATATTTCTGGACCAGGGCTCGAACCCGTGTCCCCTGCATTGGCAGGCGGATTCTTAACCACTGCACCACCAGGGAAGTCTGACTCCTTTATTTTATATCTCTGGTGCAATTTTGCACATAATTATTAAATTATTAATTACTAAATTATTAAATAATTAGATTTGTCCACTTCATATCTGCTTTTCATATATATTTTGGTTTCGTTATACATCTGTACTTCTCAAATACATTGAAAGCTATTCCAGGGCAAAGATTTCCATTATACACGCCTTGCACAAGCCAGAGAGGCTGGTGTAAAGTGCATATCTGACCTCATGGCTCACTGCTCCCCCTTGGGCACTGCACTTCACCTCCACTCACCTCCTGCTAGTCTTCCATCAGCTAAGTATGTTCCTGCATTGTGGCCTTGGCACAGAATCTTCTTCCTCCAAGTGGCTAACTTGCTTAGCTAGTTCAAGCTCAGATGTCATCTTCCCTTACCCCTGAGGCTCTCCAGGGTGACCACCCCATTTAATACTGTAATCTGCCCACCCACAGTGCACTCTCAAACCCCATATCCTGCTCTATTTTTTCCTGTAGCCATTAACACCTTCTGGCATATTACATAATTTCCTTATTTATTAAGTTTGTCTGACTCATGCCCCAGTAGAGCATAAACTCCACAAGGACATGGATTTTTCTGTTTTGTTCACTGATCTATCTCAACCCCCCAGAAGAGTGCATTAAACTCAAATGTTTGTTTAAGGAAAGACTAACAAGTTAACATATTTTACAAATTGGAATCCACTTGTTTAATCTATGGCAGATCTAGTAAACAAACGTTAACATAATGAGGCCAAGACAATTTTACCTAACAAAATATATAAGCCTGGTTTCACATCATGGTAAACCTTAAGTCTAATAAGAGGGCAATCTGTAATCTGCAAAAAGGTACCCAATTTTGGCTGGCATGTAGAGCATCAGAGGCACCACTGGAGAATCTTCATTTCCATAGATGATGAAGCCCATATTTTTCAGACGTCTCCTGAAATATCTGACGTTTTCAGCTAACTGCTGGATACACTCTTTGCCTGGAAAATCATGGCGAGGGGGAAACAAAATAATACTAAGAAAGAAGAAGTGGAAAAAGACAGCAATTTCCTCCATCTCTATTCTATCAATCAATCCTATGTTTTGTTTCTTCCTTTCCCATATAAAATATTTTTGCACAGTAAACTGTATGGAATATAAGTAGAAACAAATATATCTTGCGTTTGTATTGTCATAGTGGGTGTTGACAGCAGATTTTATAGTAATGTACAAAATAAAGTTTAATGACCAGTATTTCCATGGCAAATGGAAACCTGAAATGTTTAGCATCTTCAAACATTTTCATTGATACCACCTCATTTAACACTCTACCACCCCTTTACAGTAGGTTGGATAATTATCATCATTTTCATTTTATATATTAGGAGACTCACAAAGGTTGTGACTGGCCTACAGTTACACAATAATGAGTGGCACAGCTGACTAGAAGCTAGGCCTCTCAACTTCAATATTCATTCCAAAAACCATGCTGCAAATAATTTTACCCATAAGACCAGAGACAGAACCATTCAGAGCCCCATATTTTCCTCTTAAGAGTTTAGGTTACCATTTCCCTAAAACTTCTACCAGACAGCAATAGCATACACATATAATAATGTAAAAATCATATTTTTAATCCTACTTTGTTCATCTTCCCTAAAACACAAATGGATTAAGACACACATTTCTCTAACTGCTGATTGACTAAATATTTGGCCTGGTTTTGACTTTATGGTAGGTCAATCTATGAACAGATGTCCAAAAACAATCGTTCTGTTACAGAGAGCAAGACATAAATTCAAAAGATCAGCTTGCAAAGGGCTAAGAACTGTTTTATGGTTTTCTAAATCACAAATACTCACAAATAAGAAAAGATTGCAGTCATTTTCACATATATTAGAAAGCCAGCAAATTCATATTTAAAAAAATACAACCATACAGCTCAAAGGTAAGTTAATCAATTGCAAATACAGATGACTAACAAATGCCCTTAGAATCAAAACACTAACATATCTGTCATTGATGGGAAACTACTCTAGATAAGTTTGCTACAAATAACCCCAAATTAATACTCTATATGTAAATAATTTCAAGTTGACCGGAGAAGCACATACAAGCTTAGATTAGTTTAGTGTGAACACTGAAGAACATCACTTAAGTTATGACATACATCTTACACATATTAAAACAGACATTAAGGTATGTTAAATTTATGTTGACAATTGATGAGCCACGTACTCTAATTTTCCCCTAGAAATACCAACACATGCTTACTCTACATTTAGAATAAGAGACTTCCACTTCCAGCCATGATAAAGTACTAGGAACCAGATTTTCTTTCCTGTTTGTAAACAACAGAAAGCTGGACACAGTATATTACAAAATGGTTTTCAGACACTGGGCCCCAGGCAGTGGAGGACTGTGCTGCTGGAGAGAAGGGAAAACAGAAGTGAGTCTCTGGATTGTCCCCATACCACCTGGAGACGGGTCCCGGGCTGCTCCAGGAGTGGGGACCTAGTCTTGTCAGTCGAAGACATCAGATTTTGGAGTTGGGGAGGCTAAGGTGGCTAGAATTTACTGGGCACACAACAGGGGAGGAGGAAGGTGCACAGAGAGACCTTTGGGGGTCTACAGAAGAGCATTTGGCAAAGTGTTGATCTGAACACGTATGAGAAGAAACTATGAGGGGCTGGAGAAAGCTCCAGCAGAAAGCAGCAGACCGAACAATTCCCAGCACTCATACAGTTGGGAATAGCTTCTATTTTCACCAACCAAAATGGAAAGACCTCAGAATCACACTAGTAGTGGAGCTAAATTAGCCCTTGACTAAAAGTTGCTCTGGCCCACCCTAACACCCCTTAAAAGCAAGTCTTAAAAGGATCCAATTGATTCCAAGAACAAAGTCCAACATTATTGCCTAAATGAATACAAAATGCAGCCCCTAATAATGTAAAATTCACAAGGTGTGACGTATAATAAAAAATTCTAGGCATTCAAAGAAACAGGAAAATATGACCCACCAACTAGGAGAAAGGTCTATCAATAGAAACAGACCAGAAATGACAGAATATTAGCAGACAAGGATACAAAAATGCTATTACAAATATACTCCATACATTCAGAAAAGTAGAGGAAACATGATGAAAGAGAAAGAAAATACATAAAAAGGGAACAACTGATACATGCAAAAATGATGAATCTCAAAAGGATTATGTTAAATGAAATAAGTCAGACACAAAAGACTATACTCTTGTGAATTCATTTATAGGAAATTCTTAAAAAGACATAATTACAATGATAGAAAACAGATTAATGGTTGCCAGGGAATGGAGAGAGGACCGACAGCAGAGCGGTATGAAGGGGACTTTTCAGGGGTGACAAAAACATTTTATACTTCAGTTATGGTAATGGTTACATGACTGCATACATTTGTCAAAACTCATGGAATTACACACTTAAAATTGGTGAATTTTATTGTATATAAATGATATTAAAGATTTTTAGAAACTGAGTGACACATTTGCTAATTTAGTGTACATTAATTTTTCCTGTACCACTTATTATTTTACAACTTGCTACCTTTTTCTTATCAAAAACTAACTACCTTTTGTTAGAATATTTTTTTCTTATTCCAAGATTATCAAGAAAAATTATCAAGGAAAACAAGAAATGCTAAGAGATTTAGACCTTACCTTTTCCACCTATGGCTATATCATTCTAAGCAAGTTCTCTGTAACAAAAGCAAGTGGAAATCTCAGTCTCACCATTCATTGTCATCTGTTCCTTGACAAGAAGAGTCCCAAAAGAAAACACATCTAAAATAACATTCATAGGCAAAACTGGAAGATACTGAGAATAGGTATTTAAAATTCCCAACTTACATATCCTTATTATTGCTGAATAGTATTCCTTACCAAAGATATACCACAATTTGTTTACCCATTTATGTGTTAATGGACATTAGAGTTGAGATTACCAACTTTCATTTTGGCAGTTATAAAGTTCAGATTTTAAAGAATTCTCTCTGAGGGACTTCCCTGGCAGTCCAGTGGTTAAGACTCTGTGCTGTCAATGCAGGGGGCACAGGTTTGATCCCTGATCAGAGAACTAAGATCCCACATGCCATGTGGTGCAGCCAAAAAATTAAAAAAAAAAAAAAAAAAAAGAATTCTCTCCTAAATAGAGGATGTGGATAAAAGGGACCCCTGTACACTGCTGGTGGGAATGTAAATTGGTGCAGACACTATGGAAAACAGTATGGAGGTTCCTTAAAAAACTATTGATAAAAATAGAACTACCATATAATCCAGCAATTCCACCTCTGGGTATATATCTGGAAAAAAAGAAAACACTAATTCTAAAAGATATATGCACCCCAATGTTCACAGCAGCACTGTTTACAGTAGCCAAGACATGAAAGCAACCCAAGTGTCCATCAACAGATGACTGGATTAAGAAGATATGGAATATATATACAATGGAATACTACTCAGCCATAAGAAAGAATGAAATAATGCCATTTGCAGCAACAGGGACGCACTTGGAGAATATTATGCTTAGTTAAATAAGTCAGACAGAGAAAGACAAATACTATATGGTATCACTTATATGGGCATATATCTGGAAAAGACGAAAACTCTAATTCTAAAAGATACGTGCACCCCAGTATTCACAGCACTATTTACAACAGCCAAGACATGGAAGCAACCTAAATGTCCATCAACAGATGAATGGACAAAGATGTGTGTGTGCGTGTGTGTGTGTGTATACACACACAGTGGAATATTACTCAGCCATTAAAAAAAGAACTAATGCCATTTGCAGCACCATGGGTGGACCTAGAGATTATCATACTAAGTTCAGACAGAGAAAGACAAATATCATATGATATCACTTATAAGTGGAATCTAAAAAAATGATACAAATGAACTTATCTACAAAACAGAAATAGACTTACAGACTTAGAAAACAAACTTATGGTTACCAAAGGAGAGAGGGAAGGGGGGGAGGGACAAATTAAAAGTATGGGATTAACAGATATAAACTACTATACATAAAATAGATAAGCAAAATAATTTATTGTATAGCACAGGGAATTATACCCATTATCTTATAATAACCTATAATGGAATATAATCTGCAAAAATAATGAATCACTGTGCTATACTCCTGAAACTAACATAATATTGTAAATCAACTATACTTCAATTAAAAAAAATTCTCTCCTAAATATTTATTTAAGCATCTTAGTCTCATGCCCAAATAAGGGAAGAATTACTATAATTAGCAACTAACAACTCAGTTTCATTTGCTTCTAACTGCTTTAGGTGGATATGGTAAAAGAATGTACTACAGTTGACCCTTAATCCACATATATTTATAGTCGGCCCTCCACCGCTGAGGTCTGCAGATTCAACCAATCAGGGACCACGTAGTACTGCAGCATTTACTGTTGAAAAATATCTACATGTAAGTGGACTCGGGCAGTTTAAACCTCTGTTGTTCACAGGTAAACTGTATTTATACTTTATACACAAAGAAACAGGCCCATAAATGTTAAACTACTTTCTCTAAGGCCTTTCATTCAGTAGGAGGAAGATCAAGGTTCTGACTCCCGTTTAGCGCTTTTTCTTCTACACCACAGCAAGAAATTATGTACTTTTCAAACTTTAAAGTGTTTAACCCTTTATTGGGTAACAATATCTGTATTTTACTTTTTAAACGGCACTTACTAGCAAATGAATAGGATAGGGATGAATGGGTGAAGGAGCCTAAGACACAGGGCAAGTATGAGACAGGTGGAAAGTAGTTCTTGCAATAAACTCATCTGGAATAGCAAACTGCAATCATCACTGGTGAGTAGGGAATAAAGACTGAGGGGAAGAATCAAGACTAGTGCTGGAGAAAGAAGCAAACTCAATTAGAAATAGTGGTCATAGTGAATCCCAGAAATTAAATGGTCTGTTTATCCAACAAAACTACTAGGCTGAACCATGAAACTGCCAATATTTGACTATTTTTGACCTTAAAATAGGCGATTTCTTCTGATTCAACCTAATAATTTCAAAGATAATAACAGGAAAAGCAGCCAAGTTAAGTTACTTACAAATCAGTAAGCTTTTGCAGTTATACATATTGGGAAAGTGGTTGTAAAGACAACACTGTTACCCATTTTGAATTAAATATCATGTAAAATACGAGTTAATATTAATACAAGAAGCATGGTACTTAAGTCCAATCTGCTAGCTCACTTCTACTTACTGCAGAGCTGCAGCAAGTATTTGGTCTAACACAAATTTAAAAACAAAGAAAGGTTAGACTTGTTAAAAAAAAAAGATACTGGGCTTTCCTGGTGGCGCAGTGGTTAAGAATCTGCCTGCCAATGCAGGGGACACAGGTTCGAGCCCTGGCCTTGGAAAGATCCCACATGCCACAGAGCAACTAAGCCCGTGCACCACAACTACTGAGCCTGTGCTCTAGAGCCCGCGAGCCACAACTACTGAGCCCACATGCCACAACTACTGAAGCCTGAGCGCCTAGAGCCCGTACTCCACAACAAGAGAAGCCACCACAATGAGAAGCCCGCACGCCTCAACGAAGAGTAGCCCCCACTCGCCGCAACTAGAGAAAGCCCGCGCACAGCAACGAAGACCCAGTGCAGCCAAAAATAAATAAATATATTAAAAAAAAAAGATACTAACTCTTAAAAGGTCTTTATCCTTGCCTCAGAGAGAACACAGATGGTGATATAAGAGGTCAGCATTCTTCTCTACTTTTCAAACATATATCTTTACTTTTAAGGGTGATAAAAAGCATAAAAGCAATTTAGAGGAAAGCTCTGTACTGATTCTCTTGAAGTTCACAAATGAACCTTACTGTGTTGGCTGTCCTTCTGGAATTCCTTAATACAATTTGTTAGAATGAAGCTATTTTTAGAATCTCTTCAAATAAAACCAACAGCCTGGCATGAAAGAGAGAAAAGCAAACACATATGTGTAGTTAATGTCCCAGAAAATGTAGCAGATAACTTTAACTGGTCATTTTTTAGTCCTCAACTTCTTGTAATAAATTTTATGCTAAGGAGGGAAGTAATGAATATGATGGATCAATAGGTTGTGATGGCATCATTAGTTTTAAGAAATAATGATGGCATCATTATTTCTTTTAAGGAAATAGAAAGCCTAAAAAGGGTGGAAGATGGAGGTAGAAGGAACAGCACAATTATCTATGTATTGATAACCATTATATATTGATAACTTTAAATCACTTTTACAATACAGAATTACATAGAGTTATATTTATTAACCACTGCTAAACAGATTTGCAGTTGTACTAACTGCATTCCAGACATTTTCAAAAGAAGTATTTTTACCAAGTCTTAATCCAGATTTCTCAGGGTTCTCAGGCTTGTAATCTTAGGGTTTGAAGGAACTACTCCGTTACTACTCAAATAAAATTCTGTAAGCCCTCCCAGACAGTTATTAATCAGAACAGATGGTGTTCTATGAGATAAAAATTTTCTGAAGTCTCAGGGCCAGTTAAAAAAAAAAAAAGAAGATCTATGCACAAAACAAGAAATGCAAAAGGTAGGAGATATTTTGTCTTAAATGGCATTAGTGCTAACTACTCAGAACTCAGGCTTCAAAAAATATAGCAAGTACTCACCTGTTTACACAGCAATATAACTTTCAATTTAGCTGATGAGCTTTTATATAACTTATAATCAGCAAAATGAGTTTGAGTCTGCAACTTCAAAAAAACCATTTCCGGTGTTAACCAAAATCTTTCAAAATAAAGGACACAAATATGACTGATGTTCAGTCAGAGTTGATCCCCTAACTCACATTATACTCCATTACACAGCTCCTAATCTTCTTAGATTTCCTGGATATGCTGATATAATCTGCCTTCCTGGGAAAAATAAAATAAAGTTACTGCTATTCCTCAGACTTATACTTTCCAATTAATCATAATGGGCCAGAAGAATTTGAAACTGAAGAGCTCCTTCCACCCCTCCCCACTTCTTCTTAAAGGTCATAATATCAAAGCACATACGGGTTTTCTCAGTTTAGGGTTCCCCAAACAGAACAGATAGCCCCAAGAATGGTTTCAGTTAGCTTTCAGCATTAATTAGGAGTTATGGGACATAAGGCAGGATAAAACATGGAAAAATACGACCCATCACCTTCTTCTAATTTATACTATCAAAGACATTACATTATGGATATTTCACATAATATCTCTTTAATACTTTATGTCTAAGAATTGAACTTAACTATCAATCTTTCAGTTTACTCATCTGTCCAAAGACTTATTTTTACTATCTGGAAGGTTACTTTTTCTAATATTTTACTTCGGTTGGACTATACTGCAGAGTGAAAAGGAACATGTTTCACTCTTGTGGTTTTTCTCTTGAAAAGCATCTTCTTTAAAAAACAGAATAAACTCAGACATCCTCAGTGTTTACTCTGCCTATGTTAAACACATGTCTCCATTGATATCTAAAACTGGAGCTTATATCTTGAAGACTTCTTATACAAGTCTTTATAATATCAGGTAACACATGCAAACTATGTTTTCAAAGGCTATTTCCAAAGTAATTATGGAAGCTTCTAGTACTGACTCCCTCTAAAGCAAAGAAACTATGTAACATAGTAAGCACAGTGCCAGGCTCAATAAATGCTTCTTCATTTTCCTTTTACCGGTAAAGCAATTTCTAATCAGGGGAAAATTATATTTAGCTTCAGTTATTATATCTCTAAATATTACCAAGTCAACTACTAACCAGCCTTACTTCCTGATAAGATACTACTTTAGGACGAACGTGTTGATTTATATTAATTTAAATGAACTTGGCATTCTCTTGCACTAGTGGTACTATATCTAAATCCAATATTAGGACAACAGCTCCATCTCCTTCTCAGCTGGAAGTACTCTGGGCTTATGCAAAGGAGGAGTTAGGTGTGTACCTTAATTACTGCCATTATAGCAGCTCCAAGAACTGTAAATAGTTGGCATGGCAGAAAATCTCAGATGCAATCACAATGACACTTTCAAAAGAGCCAAGTAAACCTGGGCTAAGAAGAATTCAAATTCCTTTCTTGCTCAACACTTAAAACCACAGCATCTTTCATACACCACATCCGTAACTTCTGAGAAGAAAAACAGACTATTAGTAGACATCCTCATCTCTCCCTTTTGGAGACAGAGGCAACTCTAAGAATTATTTTGCAGCTGAGGAAACTAACTTAACACCCGAAGAGGTTATGTAATTCCAAGTGGAAGAACCAGGATTTGAACTCTCTAATTCTTCTGGTTTCAGACTGTTGTCTTAACCACTACTCATTGATCCACTTTGGCTTCTATATTAAGTAGAACTGACTAAAAGGAAATATTAGGAACAAAACGCCTAGGAATAAACCTACCTAAGGAGGCAGAAGACCTGTACTCCAAAAACTGTAAGACACTGATGAAAGAAACTGAAGATGACACAGACAGATGGAAAGATACAACCTATTCTTGGATTGGAAAAATCAATATTGTCAAAATGACTATACTACCCAAGGCAATCTATAGATTCAATGAAATCACTATCAAATTACCAAGGGCACTCTTTGCAGATCTAGAACAAAAAAAAAAAATCTTAAAATTTGTATGGAGACACAAAAGACCCTGAATAGCCAAAGCAATCTTGAGAAAGGAAAATGGACCTGGAGGAATCAGGCTCTCTGACTTCAGACTATACTATAAAGCTACAGTAATCAAAACAGTATGGTACTGGCACAAAGACAGACTTACAGAACAATGAAACAGGATAGAAAGCCCAGAAATAAACCCATGCACCTATGGTCAATTAATCTACAACAAAGGAGAAAAGAGAAGCTCTTCAATAAGTGGTGCTGGGAAAACTGGACGGCTACATGTAAAAGAATGAAATTAGAACATTCTCTAATACCATACGCAAAAATAAACTAAAATGGATTAAACACCTAAAATAAATGTAAAACCAGATACTATAAAACTCTTAGAGTAAAACATAGGCAGAACATTCTTTGACATAAATCACAGCAATATCTTTTTAGATCCACCACTTAGACTAATGAAAATAGAAACAAAAATAAACAAATGGGACCTAAATAAACTTAAAAGCTTGTACACTTGAAACACTATGTATAACTGAACCACTCTGCTGTACACCTGAAACTAACACAACATTGTAAATCAACTATACTCCAATATAAAATAAAAATTAATTATCTGGCTCTGCTCTCAGGAAAAGATGTGGTGCCCAGAGACTTCCTTTCATCCTGCATTCTTCTTCCCAATTTCCACTGTAAGATTTCTGTCATTCCCCCATCTTCCAAAAGGGGGCATCCTACAAAATTTTGGTCAACCATTGCCAGTGTTTCTCAATAAGACTGCTATTGGCATTTGGGGCATAACAATTCTTGGTTGTTAAGGCTGTCCAGTGCCCTGTAGAACATTTAGAATCACTGGCCTCTCGGCAATAAATGCCAATAGCATCTCTCCATAGCCCAGTCTGTGACAATCAAAAATGCCCCTAGACTTTTCCAAATGTGCCTTAGGAAGGCAGCACTGTTGCTGGTTGGTTGAGAACTCCTATTGGTCCTGTTATTTCTTTATAGGAACCATGGATTTCTTTTCTTTTGTAAACCTGAGTTGGAGATGCATTAGCTATATGATTTTGGGCATGTTTTTACGTCCCTTAGATTCAATTACCACATTTACTCTAGAGGAAGATATAAACGTGGGGCAATTTGATATATTTAGAGTACAAAACCACACATAGGAAAACCTAATATAAAAATACAAGCTAACTGATTAACAGTATATTAAAAGTACATATACTTATGGTTAAGTAGGGCCTTTATTCAGTAGGCCCTTTCTTTATATATGTTTGGATTCCTTTCTGGAATTTTACTTCTATTTCATTAACTGGACTGTTACAAATTACTATAGCTTACATATAATATATAATTGCATGTATAATTTATATGTAAGATATATATAATTACTTGTACTTATAAACTACATATATAGCTTATATATAATAAAATTTACTTCCCAGTTCCTCTACTCTTTGGAGTTTTTCACCTCAATTATTATTATTATTTGAGATATAATTCACATCCTTTAAAATTCATCCTTCCAAAATGTACAATTCAGTAGTTTTTATCTATTCTGGACATTTCATATAAATGGAATCATATAATATGTGACCTTCTGTACTGGCCTCTTTCACCTAACATAACGTTTTCAAGTTTCATTCATGTTGCAGCATGTATCAGTACTTCATTCCTTTTTATGGCCGAATAATATTCTTTGTACAAATATACCACATTTTGTTTACCTATTCATGAGCTGATGCACATTTGGGTTGTTTTTGATTTTTGGCTATCATGGATAATGCTGCTATAAACATTCCTGTGCAAGTTGTCATGTGGACATACGTTTTCAATTCTGTTGGGTATATACCTAACAATAGAATTTCTGGGTCATATGGTAACTATATATTTAACTTTTTTTTTTTTTTTTTTTTTTTTTTTTTGTTTTGAGGCTTTTCACCCGTTTGGTTTCTCCC
>NW_006787038.1:4198951-4207133 GCF_000442215.2 Lipotes vexillifer
CGGGCCCAGCCGCTCCGCGGCATGTGGGATCTTCCCAGCCAGGGGCACGAACCCGTGTCCCCTGCATCGGCAGGCAGACTCTCAACCACTGCGCCACCAGGGAAGCCCTATATTTAACTTTTTGAGGAACTGGAAACTGTTCTCCAAAATGGCTGGGTTATTTTACATTCCTGTCAGTAATATGGGAGTATTCCATTTTATTAGATCCTCACCAACAATGTTATTGTTTATCTTTTTTATTTTAGTCATCCTAGTGGGTGTAAAGTGGGATTTTGTGGTTTTCATTTGCATTTTCTTAATGACTAATAGGTTGACCACCTTCTCTTCTGTGCTTTTTGGCCATCTGTGTATCTTCTTTGGAGAAGTGTCTATTCGAATTCTTTGCCCTTTTTTTTTTTTTTTTTTTTTTGCGGTACGCAGGCCTCTCACAGCTGTGGCCTCTCCTGTTCGGAGCACAGGCTCTGGACATGCGGGCTCAGCGGCCACGGCTCATGGGCCCAGCCGCTCCGTGGCATGTGGGATCTTCCCAGCCAGGGGCACGAACCCGTGTCCCCTGCATCGGCAGGGGGACTCTCAACCACTGCGCCACCAGGGAAGCCCCTTCCATATGATTTTTAGGATTAGCTTGCCTATTTCTAAAAACAGGCAGCTGGGATTTTGATAGGTATGTTGTTGAATCCACATACTTGAGGAGTATCACTACCTTAACCATAGTAAGTCTTCCAACCCATGAGCACAGATATCCTGCCATTTATTTAGGTCTTCGTCCTGTTCATTTTTGTATATTTTTTTCCTTGGGTGGAATTACGTAAATATTCTCAAAATACTGAATTGAGTTGGGAAGATAGGGCAAAAGGAGGAAATGAATAAACACATTAAATATAAATGATATGTTCCTAATCTAGAGTAAGAATAAATAATATTTCTTTTTCTACTTCCATTTCTAATTTCCCCTAATGGGAATGAAATGTATTTTTTAAGTAGTTGAAAGGTTACAAGTGTTGGCAAAAAATATGGAACAATACATTGCCAGTGAGAGACTGTAAACTGGTACTTTGTTAAAAATGGCAATATGTGCTGAACCTAAAGATATGCCTACTCTATGACCCAGCAATTTCATTCCTAAGTACATATACCCAACAGAGTTATGTACCAAATGGCATGGGTAAGAATATCACTCTTAATAACAGCCCAAATCAGGAAATAACACAATTTCCGTCAGCAGAATGAAAAAACTGTGATATGTGCAAACAACGGGATACTGGACAGCAATGAAAATGTATTATTGTTTCACCAAAATATGTGAATGAATCTCAAAGACATATGATGAATAAAATACACTAAATTCAAGAGTGATTGTATGTACTGTATTGTAGGTAAGATTCCATTTACATGAAGTTCAAGAACAGGCAAAACTAATATATAGTGATAGAAGTCAAAATAATGGTTATCTTTGGCAAGGAGGAATGAATTGGGAAGAGGTACAAGATAACCTTCTGGGATACTGAAAACGTTCTACAACATGATCTGGGTGGTGATTAGACAAGTGTGCATTATTCACTAAACTGTATGTTTAAGATTTCTGCACTTCACTGTATCCATGTCAATACTTCAAAAAAAAATAAATTATAATTATTTGGGAAATAAACTGGAAAGAAAACTGGAATGAGGTTAAATGTCTGATCTCTCATTTTATAATCTTAAGTATATCTAACTACTATTTAATAATCACCGTTTTACCTAAAAAACAAAACCAAAACAGAACCATCTAGACATTATAGGGGTGGGCTCAAGCATTTTCCTCTTAGCCTTTGCTGTTTAAGACAAATCTAAAAAAACCCAAACTTTTTAGTGCTGGGTGTTCCAGGAATTTGTAAGACGGGGTGGGGGGGGGGGAGGGAAGTGCTATGAAAACAGCACTTTGGAGGTAAAGCCCTTGCCCTGAGGCAGGAAATGAAAGCATAAAGGGATTGGCCCTTCCCTTCTTTCCTTTTAAAACAAAATCCCATGGGGACTTCCTGGTGGTGCAGTGGTTAAGAATCTGCCTGCCAATGCAGGAGACACGGGTTCGATCCCTGGCCCGGGGAGATCCCACATGCCATGGAGCACCTAAGCCTGTGCACCACAACTACTGAGCCTGCACTCTAGAGCCTGTGAGCCACAATTACTGAGCCTGTGTGCCACAACTACTGAAGCCCAGGTGCCTAGAGCCCGTGTTCCACAAGAGAAGCCACCACAGTGAGAAGCCCGTGCTCCACAACAAAGAGTAGCCCCCGCTCACCGCAACTAGAGAAAGCCCACGTGCAGCAACGAAGACTCAATGCAGCCAAAAATAAATACATAAGTAAAATTTTTAAAAAATCATACGAATGAACGCACAAATCAGACAATACTGGCCAAAAAATATTTATTTTTCATCTGTGCATCTACTTTCATTCCCATAAAGTTATTTTTTCCTAGGATGTTTTAGTATCAGTTTTTCTTATACATACTTTGCCGAGAGAGAGGCTGATAAAAGGGTGGCACCAAGTATTACTAACACATCTGGTTCAGACTGCCTACTGTAAGACTGCCTTTTAGGAGAGCTATGGGACATTTGCATATCCTTTAATAGAGGGAATTGCTGGGATTCCTGACTCCAATTAGTCAGGAAATCAGAGTTCCAAAAATAACTTTTACTTCTTCCAAGAAAGGGCAAGTGGGCTGGCAAGTGAACACTTAGATTTGACACCAACAGTAATAAGAATTATTCTGTAATCTCTGAAATTTTGGGGAGCCCAGTGGAAACCAATTGAATTTTGAATCCCTATTATAACGGCTACCTATTTTTATAAAAATAAATATGCACATCTATAAAATTCAACAGAACATGTAAATTTGTTCCGCATCTTATTACTTACTCCATATAAATGATGAACTCTTTCATCACATTCAATATTGTCAATTAAAACAATATTGAGAAAGATGACCAATTTATATTGGTAAGTCTATCAAGTAAGAGTTTAAAAAAAACCCTGCATGTACAGCAGTTGTGTATATGCTTCAGGATTTCTTAGAGAAACTTAAACATTAAAGAAGCTGAATTTAGGGGCTACAAACATTTTTTAAGCCTCAGGGCAGCCTAACTTTAAGATATAAAACTATTTTTTAAAAAACAGAAATCTTGTACATAAAAATAATTAAATAATGAAGATTTCATTTATTTCAGTATACATTTGCTAGAGATACAGGAGATACAAAAGTGGTATGATAGCCATTACACCAAAGGCAAAAATCTCACCAGGAAGACCACACAGGAAGGGGAGAATATATTACGTGCTGGGTAAGCACACATTAGACAAATCTATCCTGAGCACCCATCTATTATGTGCCAGACCCTGCTCTAGGCCCTGTGTAGATTGTATCGAATAAAAGACACAAAAACCCCTGCCTGCTACGAGCTTACATTCCAGTATGGGGAACAGACAACAAAAAAGATGAACGCCTCACTCAAGCACTCATTCTGCTCAAGCGCTGCCTCCATAAAGCGTCAAGACCCAAAAGCAAAGCACACCTGCATTTCCAAGGACCAAGTAAGCCAGTCTGGTTGGAGCTGAGAGAGCCAAGCAGGGAACAGTGGGACCAGAGGAGGTCAACAAAGGGCTAAATCATACATTTATTTATTTTACTTATTTATTTGTGGCTGCGCTGGGTCTTTGTAGCTGCACGGTCTTCCTCTAGTTGTGGCGAGCGGGGGCTACTCGTCCTTGTGGTGCACTGGCTTCTCATTCTGGTGGCTTCTCTTATTGCAGAGCATGTGCTCTAGGCACATGGGCTTCAGTAGCTGTGGCATGTGGGCTCAGTACTTGTGGCTCACGGGCTCCAGGGCACAGGCTCAGGAGTTGTGGCACACAGGCTTAGTTGCTCCGTGGCACGTGTGATCTTTCTGGACCAGGGCTCGAACCCGTGTCCCCCGCATTGGTAGGCGGATTCTTAACCACTGCGCCACCAGGGAAGTCCAGAGGGCCAAATCAGAAGGGCCTCATAGGTCTTCATGTTAAGACTCTGACTTTAAGAAGCAGGAGAAGCCCTCTGAGAGAGTTCTTAAACAAGACTGGCATGACCTCCTATGCTTCAACAGGATCACCCTGAGTGATATATTTAGAAGAGAGTCAAAGACAGAAGCAGACAGAGCACTGGAGAGATGACTGTGGTTTGGACTAGGGTGACAGCAATAGGTATAAAAAGTGGAGGGAGGATATATTTTGAAGGTAGACTAAACTGTTACCAATGCTTAAAGCACATAGAAAATGCTAAATAAACATTTAATGAAAGAATGAATCTTGAAAGGTGGGAGAAACCAATGTGAACTAGAGTACTCAAGAAAGGTATCAGTCATAAAATTTTACTGGTACTCTGCTTGGATAGCTCCTATTCCTAATTTTCAGCATTGTTCATTTATCTGAATCCTTCTAAACCATTTTTCGCTTGACTGATCCCTCTACTATAACTGGTTATTAAATCCAGGTGAAAGTAGACAGGAGTCTAAGTCAAATAAATAACAGTGGGGATTACAGTCAAGTAGAGAGGTTCAAAGACATTAAGAAGGCATAATCCACAGGCTCTGGTGATTAAATATGTGGAATAAAAAAGGAGAGAAAATATAATAATGATCTCTTCTTCGGACAACTTCATAAATAAAAGATGCCATTATCTGAAATAGGGAACACAAAAGAAAACGCAGGTTTGTTTGAGGGGAAACAAATGGAAAAGGCTAAAAACTTTAGAGAAACAAAACAATTTTGGGAAACAAGTATTTTTGGAGTCTAAAGGTTTAAAATTAAGTATATCAAGACTACTGCTTCCAGGGATTTCCCTGGTGGTCCAGTGGTTAAGAATCCGCTTTCTAATGCAGGCGATGAGGGTTTGATCCCTGGTCTGGGAACTAAGATCCCACATGCCGGGCTTCCCTGGTGGCACAGTGGTTGAGAGTCTGCCTGCCGATGCAGGGGACACGAGTTCGAGCCCTGGTCCGGGAAGATCCCACATGCCGCGGAGCAACTAAGCCCGTGCGCCACAACTACTGAGCCTGCACTCTACAGCCCACGAGCCACAACTACTGAGCGCGTGTGCCTAGAGCCCATGCTCCGTAACAAGAGAAGCCACTGCAATGAGAAGCCTGCGCACTGCAACGAAGAGTAAGCTGGTGCAAAATTAAAATTTGGTTCCTCCTTAGGTTAAAAGGACAAGCTTTTTTCCCCCTATTCGTCTGCTCTTGACAGTAAGATTATAAAAGGCAGATCTTATGTTTTGTCAAAATAATCACTTACGTTCTATGTTGTCTTTATCAGATCTTTGATTATTTAAGTAAACCTAGTCCTCTCAATATTAAAAGAGCTAAGTTTTGCACAGTACTAAATATATAACCTTCAATAATTGCCTGAGAGGGCTTCCCTGGTGGTGCAGTGGTTGAGAGTCCGCCTGCCGATGCAGGGGACACGGGTTCGTGCCCCAGTCCGGGAAGATCCCACATGCCACGGAGCGGCTGGGCCCGTGAGCCATGGCCGCTAAGCCTGCGCGTCCGGAGCCTGTGCTCCGCAGCAGGAGAGGCCACAACAGTGAGAGGCCCGCGTACCGCAAAAAAAAAAATTGCCTGTGAAATCTTTGTCACTTTGATTAAATGGATAACTGAGCACTGTTCCACAGTGACCTATGATCCTATTTGACGAAGTATTTTTAAAACTTTTGATATTTTTGACAAATTTCAAAAATAAAATTTTAAATAAAGTCTTTTTTGACTTAGAACTAACTCTGAAATATTATTTCAAGGCCCCTGAAATATCTCAAAGATTGGTTCTCTCCTTATAAAAAGGGATATGTTAAGCTAACTAGGCTTATTTCATATATTAAATTATATGGGAAGCATTTCCAAATAAGTAATACTAAACCTTCTTTATTGTATATCTGTATAGATATATGTTATAAATATTTCAGAAACTATGTGAAATTCCTAGAAATCTGGTATGTCCTGAAATAATGTTATCAGTCATAATTCTAGTTATCTTAAAATATTGTATGTCACAGAAATAACCCAATTTCCTTGTCAACTGCACTGTCATCAGATCTCTAACCATGTCAGGGTAAGAATTTATAGAATTCTAACTTAGAAATTGATGACTTCATAAAACTGTTAACAAAAGATCAAAACCATGAATTAATTCCATGGGACTAAATGAACTGATGAAGATGATTATAATTTTTATGACTTTTTGTTTTAAATATTGTCAGTTCTTTTATGCTTTGTCAGAGTCCCCATTTATTTTGGATTCACAAGCTGACAGACCTCTCACAATGTGACTTCCTTATCTTTTGTTATTCGTAGGCACCATTAAACACTGTGTGGGAGGGGAAGTATCCTAGCAGAACTCATCAGCTTTTTGTTCTTGCCAAAATTATGGAGTAAATTCTAACAACCCTAGAATGAAACTGTCCTCCAAAACTGCTAAATAGGCAATTAATATCCTCATTTTCTTCCCTCCCATAAATGACTACTAGTCAAAACTCTTCTAATCCTGTGGTGTTATTTATGTGCCACTGCTAAAAGTAACGCGAATAAAATTATTATTTGTATATATGTATATTATTTGTATATATATGTATATATGTGCATGCAAAAGAAATCTGTAGACTATATGCCAAATAACTGAAACTGGTTATTCCTGTTTATTTTCTGTGACATTGGGTTTTTGAAAATGAGCATGTATTGCTTCTATAAACAAAACAAGAATGAATGAATAGGTAAATTCATTTAAACGGAGTATTAAAGGGTTAGGACTCAGCACTTTCACTGTCGTGGGCCTGGGTTCAATCTCTGGTTGGGGAACTAAGATCCTGCAAGCTGCACGGTGTGGCCAAAAAAAAAAAAGGAGTATTAAAATTCTGTATTTGGATCTTTAACAGGCTGATCCCCGAATTGCATATATTCATACAGCAAGAGGACTCAAACAAAATAAAACTATATATAAAAAGAATTCCAAAATCAGAACTTAAATCAGAACATAAAAACACATCTTCATATTTGTATAGATAAACATAAACTCTATATCCATCAGTTTTACTTGTTGGTCTCTTACTTTCATTAATTAGAATCATATAACAAAGTTCCCAAATTAATTCATTTGTTCTTCTTGGCTGTTACTGATGATCTACTTTCTAGCAAATTGCCAAGGGTATAAACATCATGTATGGAACCAACTAAAAATGAATTAATGAATAGAAACTAAAATATAAAGTTAACTGAACTTAATATTGTAAAACTGTCAACATTCCAAGGGAACCAGAGTTTAGAACCCAAAGTTGGGTCTTCACTGTCAAGCCCAATATGGAGGGAAAAAACTTGATAGGCTTAGACAGAGTTTATTCACTCATTTACTTCTCCTGAAGCTGAAAAACATTAGAGGCAAATTTCAGTATCCAAAAAAAGTGGGCTAATCAACTGAGGATACTGTGATGGCTTTTTTTTTTAAATATTTCTTTTTATTTATTTATTTATTTATTTGGTTGCACCAGGTCTTAGTTGCAGCAGGCAGGCTCCTTAGTTGCAGCCAGCAGGTTCCTTAGTTGTGGCTCACGGGCTCCTTAGTTACGGCTTGCCAGCTCCTTAGTTGTGGCATGTGAACTCTTAGCTGTGGCATGCATGTGGGATCTAGTTCCCTGACCAGGGGTTGAACCCGGGCCCCCTGCATTGGGAGTACAGAGTCTTAACCACTGTGCCTCCAGGGAAGTCCCTGTGATGGCTGATTTTATGTAACACCCTGACTAGGCTTCATGGGCCCCAGATATTTAGTCAAACATTACTCTGTATGTGTCTGTGGGGGTGTTTTGAATGAGAGCAATATTTAAATTGGCTGACTGCCCTATGTGGGTGAGCCACATCCAATCAGCTGAAAGCCAAAATAGTACAAAAAGGCCCCCCCAGGTAAGAAGGAATTCCTCCTGCCTGACTGTTAAGGTGGGACTTTTTTTTTTTTTCTCTCCTGCCTTCATACTTGAACTGAAGCGTCAGCTCCTCCTGGATCTTGAGACTGATGGTATCTGGACTAGATCATTTGGGTCTCCAGTTTGCCTGCTGTAGATCTTGAATCTTGTCAGTCTCTATAACTGCATGAGCTGATTCCTTATAACATCTTTCTCTCCCTCTTTC
>NW_006787038.1:4207323-4210215 GCF_000442215.2 Lipotes vexillifer
CTTTCCCTCTACCTCCCTGTAAAAATACTGCACAAGGAAAGCCCAGCAAATGCTTTATGATGATGATTTTAGCACTGATGCCTTAGAAAGCGTGGAACCCTCTCCAAGAGACAGCAATCTATTCATTTGACCAAGTTATTCCAGGTCCAATGGGGCTTAGATGATACTTAACAGAACATTTTCTTGAATAATGGCCATACTTTTACTTAGAAGTTCAGAACAATCTCTAACTGCTGTCAGAGCCACTTATCTTCTCCTTTCTTTTCTACTTCTCTCTGCAAATGGCCACAACCCCCGGTACTATCATCTGCAGTATAAGCCTAGAATCGGGAAGAACACTAACCCATGGAATTACTGTACCTCACTGAAATGGTTCTGGTTATAAAGAAGAGATAAGAACCACTCCCTGCCTCAAATATAAAAATGACCAAGTACTTCTTTTATCCTTTATCAACTGCAAAAACAAACAGCTCTCTAGGACCCGGGCACAGAGCACCCTGTCACTGACGGGGTGTTGTTCAGGAAAAACTGAATGGGAGACATTACTCAAAATCACATATAGCAGCAAATATCTTAGAATAAAAAATCTTGTAGCCATGCTCTCTATACATCCCCACAAGAGCAGGCAGGCTTCCTAAATAATTAAAAACTGAACAAGTAGGAGGCATAGAAGAAGTCCCTCCAGCCACAGTGTTGTGTTGTGGGGAAGAGATGGATTTGTAAATCCTAGAGCAAGCTTCTGCCTACCCGAGGCCACTGCTGGGTGGAGACCCTGGGGGAAGCCACTGTCACCATGTCTGACCCGGAGGCAAAACCTTCAACTGAGGACTTGGGGGATAAAAAGGAAGGAGAGAACACTAAACTCAAAGTCATCAGACAGGATAGCAGTGAGATTCACTGCAAGGTGAAAATGATGATGCATCACAAGAACCTCAAAGAATCATACTGTCAAAGACAGGGAGTTCCCATGAATTCACTCAGGTTTCTCTTTGAAGGTCAGAGAATTGCTGATACTCACACTCCAAAAGAACTGGAAATGGAGGAAGAAGATGTGATTGAAGTTTATCAGAAACAAACGGGGGCTTTCAATGGTTTAGATTTCTTTATTCTTCTCCCTCAATCCTTTTTTTATTTTTAAAAATAGTTCTGGGCTTCCCTGGTGGCGCAGTGGTTGAGAGTCCGCCTGCCGATGCAGGGGACACGGGTTTGTGCCCCAGTCCGGGAGAATCCCACATGCCGCGGAGCGGCTGGGCCCGTGAGCCATGGCCGCTGAGCCTGTGCGTCCGGAGCCTGTGCTCCGCAACGGGAGAGGCCCCGACAGTGAGAGGCCCGCGTACCGCAAATAAATGAATGAATGAATGAATGAATGAATGAATAAATAAATAAATAAATAAATAAATACCACAACTACTGAGCCTGCACTCTAGAGCCTGCAAGCCACAACTACTGAGCCCACGTGACACAACTACTGAAGCCCGCACACCTAGAGCCCATGCTGCGCAACAAGAGAAGCCACCACAATGAGAAGCCCGCCCACTGCAACAGAGTAGCCCCCGCTAGCCGCAACTAGAGAAAGCCCGTGCACAGTAACGAAGAACCAATGCAGCCAAAAGTAAAAATAAATAAATTTATTAAATAAATAAAGTTAAAATTAAAATGTTACCTAAAACAAAAGTAAAAGAAATATTAGCTAAAAGGCAGGGCAGACTGACTTTAATAACACTTAAGTCCCAATTAAGTGGCACTAGAAAATCTTCCCGTTAGGCTCTTAAGAGTTCTAGGTAACAGGAAAATAAATGTACCTTTCTGCTCCAGTGAACAGTCTTGTAAAAGGGATATTTATAAGGGATTTTCAGGAAGCAAGAGTTCAGTAACTTTGGAACACTGAAGCAAAATGAGTGGGAACTAGGTTTACCATCTTCTAGACGCAGCCCCTGTTTTGCTAGACTGTCAACAAATATCAAAGTGCTCAGCTTGGGCAATTGTTAAGTTAATGAACATCAAAGGAGACAGCCTGCCCCTCCCTACCCTAGGGATACTGTTCTAAAGCAGCCCTTTGGTTCTTTATCTCCCTACAAGAATGCATACAAGTATTTGAATCTACTCTCCCATTATTACTACTGCTATTTCTCTCCTCAACAGCTAGAGCAGCTCTTTAACACCAAGCACTGCACAGTGAATTCCTGTCACAAGCACTTGTTTATCACCCTCTCCCTAGTAGTAGTTTAATCCTTTAATTAGTTTTAATGCCCCAAACTAGGATTTCCTGAGGACTGCCACAGGATGTGCAACAAGCAGCAGGGGCCAAGGCTTTAAGTTGTTGATTCAATATAATCAAGAATTTTTTTAAATGGTTGCTAATGCAGAGCCAGAAACAGGGCCCTAAACAAAAGGAAGAAAAGAGGCCAAGTGCCTCTGAAAAATTAAGGAACTGAGTTTTAAAGGGTGCCAGCTCACAATTAGGACAGAAAGGCTTAATTTGTCCAGACTGTCCTACTGTCCTCCTTTGGTACTGGAACATATTACAAGCTACTTTTAGACAGAAAGGAAGGGATGAGGAAATATGCATACTGTGGTCAAGCACCCACGGACAGATGAAGAGGGTTAGCAAATACAGCAATCACTGGCGAAGGCGAGGCTTGGAATTAAACTAGTTTCAGAGGCAGAAGGCAAGGCAATAAGTAAGAATTTCACAAAACTGATTAGTATTGAACATTTAAAAAAAAGAGTATAGGGGGCTTCGCTGGTGGCGCAGTGGTTGGGAGTCCGCCTGCCGATGCAGGGGACACGGGTTCGTGCCCCGGTCCGGGAGGATCCCACGTGCCGCGGAGCAGCTGGGCCCGTGAGCCATGGCCGCTGAGCCTGCGCGTCCGGAGCCTGTGCTCCACAACG
>NW_006787038.1:4210759-4250975 GCF_000442215.2 Lipotes vexillifer
CAAAAAAAAAAAAAAAAAAAAAAAAAAAAAAAAAAAAAAAAAAAAAAGAGTATATAGTGAGCAAGGCCTTTTGTAGGTTACATACAAAATTTGAGAATCTGAATTAATAGGCTATAAAAAATACAAGTAGCATTAAAAAAAAATAAAACAAAATAATTCCAACCATCCTTAAGAGGCCTGAACATAGGTCTCTGAATCCTTAGTTGTCTCTTTTCCCTCTCCTAATTTGTTCTAACTTCACCTATGCCACGGATTCATTCAGCAAGGATCATCAGCTCTTTAAAAGGAAGCATCAATGCATTTAGATTTCCAGAAACAATGAAAATTGGCAACTTAACATCACCACCAAACTCCTGTTCCACAGGCCAATATTTCCCTTATTTTTCTTTTAAAAGAAACAGATCAAATATCTTGTCTTCCAATTTCCTTTCTTTTCCCCAATTACCACCAATCAGTAGAGTTGCTTTTGGTTCTCACTGATGTAAACGAGCTCGAGAAAAAAAGAATCCTCAAATCTCTTAAAACTTAGTTTGCATTATTAATTGAGATTTTATTTAAAATGCATAGTCTAAGGCCTTGTCCACCAAAACTCATGGTCTGGTGAAACAGACTCGAATCCTCATTTTTTTTTTTTTTTTTTTGTGGTACGTGGGCCTCTTATTGCTGTGGCCTCTCCCGTTGCGGAGCACAGGCTCTGGACGCGCAGGCTCAGCGGCCATGGCTCACGGGCCCAGCTGCTCCGCGGCATGTGGGATCTTCCCGGACCGGGTCATGAACCCGTGTCCCCTGCATCGGCAGGTGGACTCTCAACCGCTGCGCCATCAGGGAAGCCCCATCGAATCCTCATTTTTAACAAGCTCTATAACTGTGGTGCTCAACCCTGGCTGCACATTAGAATCATCTGGGGTCTTTTAAATAACATCCTGCAGAAGCCTCACCCCCAGATAGTCATGGGTCTGCAAAGGGGCGTGACACTGGCATTATTACTAATTTTTAAGCTTTCCTGTGTGTGACCAAGGTTAGGAACCACCACGGACAAAGTTTGAGAACAGGGGCTAAAAGAGTACACCTTAATGAGATCCTTCTGAAACTCATTCCATGTATCTCATCAACGTAGATAGCAGGCAGATACAAGTATTTAGATAATTTATTTTTTCTAAACCACAGGTGACAATTAAAACAAAAAAATCAGGGCTTCCCTGGTGGCGCAGTGGTTCAGAGTCCGCCAGCCGATGCAAGGGACACGGGTTCGTGCCCCAGTCCGGGAAGATCCCACATGCCTCAGAGCGGCTGGGCCCGTAAGCCGTGGCCACTGGGTCTGCGCATCCGGAGCCTGTGCTCCGCAACGGGAGAGGCCACAGCAGTGAGAGGCCCGCGTACCGCAAAAAAAAAGAAAAATCAACTGCTCTTCAAAAAGCTCTCAAATCTTAAGGAAAGCCTTAAGGAGGACATCTGGTTCTTAACTGAGAAGAGTCCATCTATCTTGCCACTTATTTATACATATTAAGTATTCCTGTGGCAATAAACTGCAATAAAGTTGATGAAAATCTAGGATCAAGTCTCCTAGATAAAGCCCTCAAAAATAATTCTGGGGGGGCTTCCCTGGTGACGCAGTGGTTGAGAGTCCGCCTGTCGATGCAGGGGACACGGGTTCGTGCCGCGGTCTGGGAAGATCCCACATGCTGCGGAGCGGCTGGGCCCGTGAGCCATGGCCGCTGATCCTGCGTGTCTGGAGCCTGTGCTCTGCAACGGGAGAGGCCACAACAGTGAGAGGCCTGCGTAATGCAAATAATAATAATAATTCTGGGGGAGGGACTTCCCTGGCAGTCCAGAGGTTAAGACTCTGTGCTTCCACTGCAGGGGTCACAGGTTTGATCCCTGGTCAGGGAACTAAGACCCCACATGCTGCACAGTGCAGCTAAAATTAAATAAAAGACAAGTAAAAAAATAAAAAAATAATTTGGGGGGAGAAAAGCAATTCCAACTGTGTTAATATTGAGAAAGGGACTTCCCTGGTGGCACAATGGTTAAGACTCTGTGCTCCCAATGCCTGGAGCCCGGGTTCGATCCCTGGTCAGGGAACTAGATCCCACATGCATGCCACAACTAAGAGTTCGCATGTCACAACTAAGGAGCCCATGAGCCGCAACTAAGGAGCCCACCTGCTACAACTAAGACCCGGCACAACCAAATAAATAAATTAAATAAATATTAAAAAAGAAAAGATTGAGAAAGTTATTCCTCTTCAACAAACAAAACAGAGACTGGGCTATAAAGTTGACAAATTGTAAGTGATGAGAAGAAATGGTCATTCATCTCAGCCAAACAGTAACTGAACAAATCAAATCATGGAAAAAAATCTTTAAAATTAATTTTATTATGAAATAAAACTAAGGTAGTTCACCTACTTCAATCTTAAAAAAAAAATAATAATGTGATACACAGTAGTTTAATTAAGAGTTTAGTTCCCTTATATCATCTTACCACATCTTCTCCAATATGAGGGGCATCGACTTTGGGGCTCCTTTCCTGTCCAAGGGGAACATCCTCAAACTCCTTATTTATGTTGTGCATTAATAACAACATTCTACTAAATGAACAAGTCTACATTTGTTCAAAGGTTAGCTTCCAGCCTGCTGTCTGTGGGCATCTTAACAGCCAGCTTAAAACAAACTCTGAAACAAGATGCAAAAGGAGAGACCACTCCTCCACTTCTTTATAAGGGATTTTCAGGAAGCAAGTGTTCAGTAACTTTGGAACACTGAAGCAAAATGAATGGGAACTAGGTTTACCATCTTCTAGATGCAGCCCCTGTTTTGCTAGACTGTCAACAAATATCAAAGTGCTCAGCTTGGGCAATTGTTAAGTTAACCACTTAACAGACCACTTCTCTGTGGCAAGAAATTTTTATTAGCACTTGGATTTGGAAGAAATAAATGGGAGTGGAAGAAGTAATAGACAGACCGTGCTACAGAAGCTCTTGAGTATTCAGGATAGATTTCTGAAGCAGAGAGCGAGGTTAAAGGGGTTACTGATCCATGGAGAGGAAAGAGGTAGGCTTTCATTTGTAGGGGCGATTACTCACAACTAAACTTAGCTGTTTTTTTGAAAATTCGCAGACAAGAAATCAGAAAATTAAAAATAGATTATGAAGTGGATGGAGTTCAGGAAAGCCACATTCTACTTGAAGATAAAATATTGAGAAAACTTATCTTGTGTGTGAGCTCAATTTTCTCTACCTGTAAAGTGGTTATACTGCTTGCTGATTTCAGAAGGCTTTAGCCATTCGTTAAAAAGCCCTTTTTGCTAGATAATAAAGAGGCTACTTTACAGAAAGAAAATCTTTTTCTTTGATTGCTGGTAATTTACTAAAGTGATGTATATTCCATAGGAAAAATCCATTTAGATAGAAAAATTAGTAAGAAACATAAAATCAATAAGATCTGAATTTGCTTCAAATAATTAGCTGGATTTAAGGAAGTTTAAGGGGGTTTTTGGGGGGTGGGGGTGGGGTCAGGGAGGAGGAGAAGGAAGGAGGGAAACCAAGAAAAGGGGAAGCTGAACAAAAGAAGAATTTATTTGTGGCTCTGAAACCAGTCCTTTCTGGAATCTTACCCCTACCACTAGACTGTACGCATTTTCAAAGGCAAGGATCATGTATTGTTCAACTCTGTGCCCCTCAACAGCATACCCACCACAGGATACAGAGCAGGTGCTTGAGAAATGTTTGATAAATGAAGAATTAAATATTTCTCAACAGTGTTCTAGGCTGTAAGTTACAACAAAGGAGGGATCTAATCTACTCTCCAGCATTAGATATACTGCTAAACTGTACTGTGGCTAAGAATTAAACTGTGTTCTCTAGAAAATTTGATTTTTACTTAGATGAATCTCTAATAGTGAAATAAACAAATTACATAAAAGCAGGTACATAATAATAAAGAAAAAAATGGAACCCAAATATTCCTAGACTCAGAAAGCATAGGGATTGGAAAGAAGGGTACCCAGGTTCAACCAAATGAAAAGCCCGCCTGCCAAAGGTAACAAGCGGATGTCAGCACCCCCTCTCCAGAAGCAGGAAATTCTCTTTATGACTACTCCAACCGCCACCCTCTCTCAAGACTGTTTTCTTTAAGGGTTCTGCCCCCTCAGCATGGGGATCCTGGAATGCTTTAAAAAAAAAAAAAAAAAAGCTTTTAAAAAAAGGATGGGCAGAGAATCTGAATAGAAATTTACAAAAAAAGCTTCTCAGTTCTAATTAGCTTTTGACAGTTCCTGGGATTCTCAAGGTGATCATTTAACACCTCATTAACAAGTCTATTATAGGAATTAATTCAAATGAGCCAAACGGAATTTTAATTAAACCTCGATTTGCCCAAGGTATTCTTTTTCTTCCTCCTATGCCAACAGCCACATGAACGAGCTCTCAGTTCCCTTCAATACTAAGAAGTACAAAAAGTGCAGTTTTCTACAAAGCAAGTTATTTCTGTCATCATATTAAAATTTATCTAGTAAAATGTACCTATCTAGTTTATTCTGTTCCACAGTTTGGCCATTCTGGCTTAACATTCAAGTATACAAGCAACGTACTTTAAGAACCCATCCATTTTCTAATATTTCTCGATCATGTGTGTGTTCATTCATTCACCAAAGTTATCAAAAGGCTACTAGATTTCAGACACTAAGCTAGGTGCTGTGCTTGTTATTAACTACACCTTTGGACAGAAATAAAATACATCAAAACACAACTCTGGAAAATGGAAAAGTGCAATTTTAGCTCCTTTGGTCAGACATTTTGCCTTGATTCATAAATAGATCTTACAGCTAAATTTCTATTACTGGACGTGGATTAGTGACGTGTGAAGTAAAATCTAGAATTTCAAATGTCTTGTGTAATTTGTCAGAATTTCCTAGGTCTCATTTTTTTTCTACTCACCAGCCTGTTCTAACTCAGTATGTCTACTCAAGGTACAAACACAATTCCTAACCACTGTTATCTTAGGTAAGACAGCTCTCAGTATCTACCCATCACTGTAGTCACATGGCCCTCTCTTCTTTGAGAAAAGGATAGGAATTGGAGGGGAAATGTGGAAAAGATTGGGAGAAAGAAGAAAGGAGTGCTAACAAAGTAGGGTAGGGAAAGGATCTCAACTGCCCCTGCATGCTGCAGCTTTTCTGAAGGCTCTACCCTCTCATCACCAAAGAATAACAAGTCTTCCCACAAAAAAGATGAAAACATTTATCAATAATCAACCACAGACTATTTGTGTGTATGTTTAAGGCTTACTTTCAAATTTATCTTAGGCAGGATTTACTTTCATGTAAGTTATTAGTGTACTCTGGAGTCTAAAACAAAAAAAGTTTTAAATATAAAAGTAACATATTCAATCTGGTAAAATAAAATTCTAATAGTACAGAAAATTATTAAAAAAAAAAAATAGAAGTTTCCCTCCTCCACCCAGCCACCTCCATTCCCACTCCCAGCAAGAAGTTCCAGGCTCTGTTTCTGGCTCTCTTCGTGGCTAGTACCAAAATGCTGAATAATAAACTTACACCTCTGCTGCCTCTTCCGTCAACCCTGGATGGTGCTTAGATAAGGCATCTGTACTTCTGCTTTCCATGTTTCCTCCACTAATCACCACCACTTTTTGTAATATTACTATTTTAAAATTCTTCTAGTGGCTAGTTATCTTTATAAATTTAAAGACTATTTCTTTCTTTTTTCTTTTTTTTTGGCTGCACTGTGTGGCTTGCAGAATCTTAGTTCCCCAACCAGGGACTGAACCCAAGTTACAGAAGTGAAAGCACCAAGTCCTAACCACTGGACTGCCAGGGAGTTCCCTAAAGACTATTTCGTAATTCCAAAATGTGTTGTTTATAAACTTAAGACGGTATCTACTGACTCTGAAGAGAAAAAATAAAGTATGAATACTAATAAGATACACAGGACTCAAACTTAATTCATTCAGGACAAAACCAAAAATTATTAGACATGCTGAATGTGGCAATAATTAACTTCATATACTCATTGGAATAATGCTATTATTAGCCAATTGGTGACATGTTAAAGAGAAAAAAATCAAAATTCAGTAACATAAAATACTTGAGATATACAGTCAAAATTACAATGAATGGGGGGCAATAGAGGGGTGAGGGGTGGGAGGCACAAACTATTGGATGTAAGATAGGCTCAAGAATGTAGGGTACAACACAGGGAATATAGCAACATTTAGTAATAAGTGTAAATGGAAAGTAACCTTTAAAAACTGTTTAAAAAGTTAAAGATTTTTTAAATAAAAAAAATCTTATTTACATTTAAAAAATTGCATGAAAAGGCTTAGAGAATTGCAATGAAAAGGCTTAGAGATTTCATTATATGTTTATAATTTTAGGACTGCGACAACAACTGTAACATCTATCATATACGTCTATTGATTGACTTACACACTTTGAAGAAAACATTGTGTTGAAACACTAAGCACTGGCTCTGTGAGACAAAATTATAAATGTGAGATATAAAGTTGTGAAACATGGCTTTTGGAAGGAAAAAATGAATCAGCACAAAGGTGTCATAAAAGACAGCATTTCACTTTGTTGTGAAGAATGAACAGAATTTCGGCGACAGGAGGATGAGCATTCTGTCAGAAGCACCACATTGGTTTAAATGAGGGTACAGGAAAAGATGGTTAAGCTAAAATCAAACTATAGAGGATCTCAAACATCATATAAAGAATTGAACTTTATTCTGTAGGCAACTAGGAGTTACTAAAGACTGTTATTCTATATTTCGGCATCTTTAGGCAGACACCAACAGAAGCTGTATGTTAGGAAGATTAATAAGTGGTACAGGAAAGACTGGAGCAAGGAAAATGCAGTTATGAGTGGTACAACTGTTTAAGGAACAGGGAGTCAGGGCCTGAAACAGTCACATGGCAGTGGGAATAAGCAGAAGTGACAGGCAGAATCAACAGATTTTGACTTAGACATGGGGAAATATGGCTACGATTTCAGGCCTACATAACCTGAAGACAGTTATATATTTAGTTGAGAAGATGAAGAGAGGATACAATGAGAAAAAGCAGCATAATTTCTGTGCTGTTCCTGTTAAAGATATGTAGGCTGAATCTTAATCACGAGGAAACACTAGATGAACCCAAATTGAGGGATATTCTGTACAATAACTGGCCTGTAATTGTTAAAAGTGTCAACATCACAGAAGTCAAAGAAAGACCGAGGAACTGTGACTGAAGAAGAGTAAAGAGATGTGACAACTAAGTACAAAAGGTGACTCTAAACCACATCCACAGCCTCAGGATGCTGGTCTGAGGAACAGAGAGTAATAATGTATCATTACCAGTTACTGAAATAATTAATAACATGTTCATATTAGTTAATTAAATAACATATTAGTGTAAATTTCTTGCTGTGGTCGGTTGTATTATGGTTCTGTAGGAAGTACACACTAAAGCATCTGGGATGATGGGGCTTCAGATCAGCAACTAACTCTCAACTGGTTCAGGAAAAAAGGTTTTTTTGGGCTGTACTTCCAACTTTTATGTAAGCTTGTGATTGTTTTACAGATAAGAAAAAGATTTAAAAACATTATGATGAGGGGCTTCCATGGTGGTCCAGTGGTAAAGAATCCACCTTCCAATGCAGGGGATGTGGGTTCGATCCCTGGCTGGGGAACTAAGACCCCACATGCCTCGGGGCAACTAAGCCCCCATGCCACAACTAGGGAGTGTGCACGGCACAAACTACAGAGCCCATGCGCTGTGAAGCCCACGTGCCACAACTAGAGAGAAGCCCTCATGCCGCAACGAAGAGCCCACGAGCTGCAATGAAAGATCCCGCATGCCACAACTAAGACCTGACACAGCCAAAAATATAAATAAATAAGTAAATAAAATAAATATTAAAAAAAATTATGATGAGAAACATCAACTCTGCCATATGACTACAGGTCTACATCACAGAATTTAGGGACAAACATTTTAAATTATTGTGACTTCTTTTTCATAATTTTTAGTTCTCTTCCCCAGCCCCCAGTTCCTTAAAGCCAACAGGGAAAAGCAAGAACACCAAGGAAGATTAGAATGCTCCTGTTTTTCCCTACAGTTTCCAGAAGTTGCAGGAAGTTTCAAAAAATGAAAATAATATAACATTTAAAAATAAAAGACATAGGAAAGATGATCGTTGTACAGCAACAAGAGACGTGCACTACATATCCACAAGGGTCCATATTGGGCCAAGAAAGAAGAAAATAAATACTTTTGTAGATGTAATATATGAGCTCCTTAAGTTCCTAAATCAGTCTCAAAAATGAAATTGTGCCTCAAATTTATGATCATATATAAAATGCTAACAGCTCCAATAACAGAGTAGCTTAGAGAAGATATATAAATTCATGATCTTAAAACACACACACACACACACACACACACACACACACACACACACACACCTTTCAAACACAGTATGTTCAGAAAAGTGAATCTGAGTCTCAAAGGGGTAAGGGTGTGGTAATGAGATTAGAACCCATAGATGGTAGTGCAACTAGCCCAGGGAAAAAAGCAAACCAAAAAATACTGTGCTGCTCAAGATGGCGGACTAGAAGGACGTGTGCTCAATCCCTCTTGGGAGAGCACAGGAATCACAACTAACTGCTGAACAATCGCAGACAGGAAGACACTAGAACTCAACAAAAAAGATACCCCACATCCAAAGACAAAGGAGAAGCCACAATGAGACGGAAGGAGGGACGCAATCACAACAAAATCAAATCCTATAACCGCTGGGTTGGTGACTCACAAACTGGAGAACACTTATACCACATAAGTCCACCCACTGGAGTGAAGGTTCTGAGCCCCACATCAGGCTTCCCAACCTGGGGTCCAGCAACAGGAGGAGGAATTCCTAGAGAATCAGATTTTGAAGGCTAGAGGGATCTGACTGCAGCACGTCAACAGGACTGGGGGAAACAGAGACTCCACTCTTGGAGGGCACACACAAAGTAATGTGCGCGTCGGGACCCAGGGGAAGGAGCAGTGACCTCATAGGTAGGTCTGGAGACTGAACCACACCTACCTGCTAGTGTTGGAAGGTCTCCTGCAGAGGCGGGGGTGGCTGTGGCTCACCACAGGGACAAGGACACTGGCAGCAGAAGTTCTGGGAAGTACTCCTTGGCTGTGAGCCCTCCTAGAGTCTGCCATCAGCCCCACCAAAGAGCTGGGTAGGCTCCAGTGCTGGGTGGCCTCAGGCCAAACAACCAACAGGGAGGGAACCCAGCACCACCCATCAACAAACAAGCGGATTAAAGTTTTACTAAGCTCTGCCCTCCCCAGAGCAACACCCAGCTCTACCCACCACCAGACCCTCCCATCAGGAAGCTTGCACAAGCCTCTTGGACAGCCTCATCCACCAGAGGGCAGACAGCAGAAGCAAGTAGAACTACAATTCTGCAGCCCAAAGAACCAAAACTACATTCATAGAAAGACAGACAAAATGAAAAGGCAGAGGACTATGTACCAGATGAAGGAACAAGATAAAACCCCAGAAAAACACCTAAATGAAGTGGAGATAGGCAACATTCCAGAAAAAGAATTCAGAATAATGATAGTGAAGATGATCCAGGACCTTGGAAAAAGAATGGAGGCAAAGATCGAGAAGATGCAAGATATATTTAACAAAGACCTAGAAGAATTAAAGAACAAATACCTAGAAGAATTAAAGAACAAACAAACAGAGATGAACAACACAATAACTGAAATGAAAATTACACTAGAAGGAATCAATAGCAGAATAACTAAGGCAGAAGAAGAGATAAGTGACCTGGAAGATAGAATGGTGGAATTCACTGCCCTGGAACAGAATAAAGAAAAAAGAATGAGGGCTTCCCTGGTGGCGCAGTGGTTGAGAGTCTGCCTGCCGATGCAGGGGACATGGGTTCGTGCCCCGGTCTGGGAAGATCCCACATGCTGTGGAGCAGCTGGGCCCATGAGCCATGGCCGCTGAGCCAGCGCATCCAGAGCCTGTGCTCCGCAACGGGAGAGGCCACAACAGTGAGAGGCCCGCATAGCGCAAAAAAAAAAAAAAAGAAGAATGAAGATAGCCTAAGAGACCTCTGGGACAACATTAAAGGCAACAACATTCGCATTATAGGGGTTTTAGGAGGAGGAGAGAGAGAGAAAGGACCCGAGAATATATCTGAAGAGATTATAGTCATAAACTTCCCTAACGTGGAAAAGGAAATAGCCACCCAAGTCCAGGAAGCACAGAGAGTCCCAGGCAGGATAAACCCAAGGAGAAACACACCAAGACACACAGTAATCAACTTGACAAAAATTAAAGACAAAGAAAAATTACTGAAAGCAACAAGGGTAAAATGACAAATAACATACAAGGGAGCTCCCATAAGGTTAACAGCTGATTTCTCAGCAGAAACTCTACAAGCCAGAAGGGAGTGACATGAAATATTTAAAGTGATGAAAGGGAAGAATCTACAACCAAGATTACATTACCCGGCAAGTATCTCATTCAGATTCAACAGAGAAATCAAAAGCTTTACAGACAAGCAAAAGCTAAGAGAATTCAGCACCACCAAACCAGCTCTGCAACAAATGCTAAATGAATTTCTCTAAGTGGAAAACACAAGAGAAGAAGACCTACAAAAACGAACCCATAACAATTAAGAAAATGGTAATAGGAACATACACGTCGATAATTACCTTAAATGTGAATGGATTAAATGCTCCAACCAAAAGACACAGGCTTGCTGAATGGATACAAAAACATGTATGCTGTCTACAAGAGACCCACTTCAGACCTAGGGACACATACAGACTGAAAGTGAGGGGATGCAAATGGAAATCAAAAGAAGCTGGAGTAGCAATACTCGTATCAGATAAAATCGACTTAAAAAAAAAGACTGTTAAAAGAGACAAGGAAGGACACTATATAATGATCAAGGGATCGATCCAAGAAGAAGATATTACAATTATAAATATGTAGGAGCAAACAGAGAAGCACCTCAATACATAAGGCAAATGCTAACAGCTATAAAAGAGGAAATCAATGAAAACACAATAATAGTGGGGGACTTTAACACCTCACTTACTCTAGTGGACAGATCATCCAGACAGAAATTAATAAGGAAACACAAACTTTAAATAACACAATAGACCAGAAAGATTTAATTGATATTAATAGGACATTCCATCCAAAAATAGCAGATTACACTTTCTTCTCAAGTGCGCACGGAACATTCTCCAGGATGGATCACATCTTGGGTCACAAATCAAGCCTCAGTAAATTTAAGAAAATTGAAATCATATCAAACATCTTTTCTGACAATGCTATGAGATTAGAAATTAATTACAGGGAAAAAAATGTAAAAAACACAAACACATGGAGGCTAAACAATACATTATTAAATAACCAAGAAATCACTGAAGAAATCAAAGAAGAAATCAAAAAATACCTAGAGAAATGGCAATGAAAACACGACGATCCAAAACCTATGGGATGCAGCTAAAGCAGTTCTAAGAAGGAAGTTTATAGCTATACAATCCTACCTCAAGAAACAAGAAAAATCTCAGATAAACAATCTAACCTTACACCTAGAAGAAACAGAGAAAGAAGAACAAACAAAACCCAAAGTTAGTAGAGGGAAAGAAATCATAAAGATCAGAGCAGAAATAAATGAAATAGAAACAAAGAAAACAGTAGCCAACATCAATAAAACGAAAAGCTGGTTCTTTGAGAAGATAAACAAAACTGATAAACTTTTAGCCAGACTCATCAAGAAAAAGAGGGAGAGGACTCAAATCAAGAAAATTAGAAATGAAAAAGGAGAAATTACAACGGACAATGCAGAAACAGAAAGCATCAAGAGACCACTACAAGCAACTCTATGCCAATAAAAAAGACAACCTGAAAGAAATGGACAAATTCTTAGAAAGATACGTATAACCTTCCAAGACTGAACCAGGAAGAAACAGAAAATATGAACAGACCAATCACAAGTAATGAAATTGAAACTGTGATTAAAAATCTTCCAACAAACAAAAGTCCAGAATCACATGGCTTTACAGGTGAATTCTATCAAACATTTAGAGAAGAGCTAACACCCATCCTTCTCAAACTGTTCCAAAAAACTGCAGAGGAAGGAACACTCCCAAACTCATTCTATGAGGCCACCAATACCCTGATACCAAAACCAGACAGAGATACTACAGAAAAAGAAAATTACAGGCCAATATCACTGATGAACATAGATGCAAAAGTCCTCAACAAAATACTAGCAAACAGAATCTGACAGCACATTAAAAGGATTGTACACCATGATCAAGTGGGGTTTATCTCAGGAATGCAAGGATTCTTCAATATACACAAATCAATCAATATGATACACCATATAAACAAATTGAAGGAGAAAAGCCATATGATCATCTCAATAGATGCAGAAAAATTTTTGACAAAATTCAACACCCATTTATGATAAAAACTCTCCAGAAAGTGGGCATAGAGGGAATCTACCTCAACATAATAAAGGCCACATATGACAAACCCACAGCAAACATCATTCTCAGTGGTGAAAAACTGAAAGCATTTCCTCTAAGATCAGGAACAAGACAAGGATGCCCACTCTTGCCACTATTATTCGACAGTTTTGCAAGTCCTAGCCATGGCAACCATAGAAGAAAAAGAAATAAAAGGAATCCAAATTGGAAAAGAAAACTGTCACTGTTTGCAGATGACATGATATTATACATAGAAAATCCTAAAGATGCCACCAGTAAACTACTAGAGCTAATCAATGAATTTGGTAAAGTTGCAGGAGACAAAATTAATGCACAGAAATCTCTTGCATTCCTATACACTAACAACAAGAGATCAGAAAGAGAAATTAAGGAAACAACCCTATTCACCACTGCAACAAAAAGAATAAAATGCCTAGGAATAAACCTACCTAAGGAGGTAAAAGACCTGTACTCAGAAAACTATAAGACACTGATGAAGGAAATCAAAGATGACACAAACACATGGAGAGATATACCATGTTCTTAGATTGGAAGAATCAATATTGTGAAAATGACTATACTACCCAAAGCAATCTACAGATGCAATGCAATCCCTATCAAATAACCAATGGCATTTTTTACAGAACTAGAACAAAAAAATCTTAAAATCTGTATGGACACAAAAGACCCCGAATAGCCAAAGCAGTCTTGAGGGAAAAAAACGGAGCTGGAGGAATCAGACTCCTTGACTTCAGACTATACTACAAAGCTACAAAAATCAAGACAATATGGTATTGGCACAAAAACAGAAACATAGATCAATGGAACAAGATAGAAAGCCCAGAGATAAAGCCACACACCTGTGGTCAACTAATCTGTGACAAAGGAGGCAAGGATATACGGAGAAAGAACAGTCTCTTCAATAAGTGGTGCTGGGAAAACTGGACAGCTACATGTAAAAGAATGAAATTAGAACACTTCCTAACACCATACACAAAAATAAATTCAAAATGGATTAGAGACCTAAATGTAAGACCAGACACTATAAAACTCTTAGAGGAAAACATAGGAAGAACACTCTTTGACATAAATCACAGCAAGATCTTTTTTGACCCACCTCCTAGACTAATGGAAATAAAAACAAAAATAAACAAATGGGATCTAATGAAACGTAAAAGTTTTTGCACAGCAATGGAAACTATAAACAAAACGAAAAGACAACCTTCAGAATGGGAGAAAATATTTGCAAATGAATCAACGGACAAAGGATTAATCTCCAAAATATGTAAACCGCTCATGCAGCTCAATATTAAGAAAAAACAAACAACCCAATCAAAAAATGGGCAGAAGACCTAAATAGACATGTCTCCAAAGAAGACATACAGATGGCCAAGAGGCACATGAAAAGCTGCTCAACATCACTAATTATAAGAGAAATGCAAATCAAAACTACAATTAGGTATCACCTCACACTGGTCAGAATGGGCATCATCAGAAAATCTACAAACAACAAACGCTGGAGAGGGTGTGGAGAAAAGAAAAACTCTCTTGCAATGTTGGTGGGAATGTAAATTGATACAGCCACTATGGAGAACAGTATGGAGGTTGCTTAAAAAACGAAAAATAGAATTACCATATGACCCAGCAATCCCACTACTGGGCATATACCTAGAGAAAGCCATAATTCAAAAAGACACATGCACCCCACTGTTCATTGCAGCACTATTTACAATAGCCAGGTCATGGGTGCAACTGCCCATCGACAGATGAATGGATAAAGAAGATGTGGTACATATACACAATGGAATATTACTCAGCCATAAAAAGGAACAAAATTGGGTCATTTGTAGAGACATGGATGGACTTAGAGACCGTCATACAGAGTGAAGTAAGTTAGAAAGAGAAAAAACTAATATCGTATATTAATACATATATGTGGAATTTAGAAAAATGGTACAGATGAACTGGTTTGCAAGGCAGAAATGGAGACACAGATGTAGAGAACAAACATATGGACACCAAGGGGGTAAGTGGCGGGGGGGTGATGGGGTGGTGGGATGAATTGGGAGATTGGGATTGACATGTATACACTAATATGTATAAAAGAGATAACTAAAAAGAACTGGTTGTATAAAAATAAATTATATAAATGCTGTGCTAACTGTAGCTTATTTAAAGCCTCTAGTCCTATAATTCTTTGAATTATTTGAAACTGAAACGGGAGGAAAAAATAAAGACTAAAGACTAAAGACTCTATGCTGTCTTTAGTCCCATCTGCAAGGGAATTCCATTGGGTCGGCATCCTGTTTGGTGAGAAAAGCTTCTGGAGTGGCCCCACAGGAAGGACTGTTTATGATGAAATAAGTTTACACAACAGAGAAATTAAAAACATGCAATATATAAAACTATTATGTCTTACAAGAAGGAGAAGACGTTATGTCAAAAATGAGCTTTTTCAAATAATGCTTAATATTTGTATGCCTTGTAACAAAAGTCAGAGAATAATAGTAGGGACATGACAAGAAAACCAGCTTCTTACTTTTAATATTCCCTTAAACCAACATTAAATCTAGGATCAAACTCTAACATTACATGATCTTTTCCCCTCTCATTCCTAAATAGAAATCATATGTGAGATATTTACCACAAAGTAAAGCAAGAGTTCTTCCATTTGCAATATCAGTATTATCATGTAACAGTCTCTTCTGTTCATATATGGGTTACACTTTGCTTCCCCCATTCCCAACTCACAGTGCTACTGAAATTCACTGAAAGGAAAACCACTGGTATAGGTCTTAGGCAAATCTGACTCTTTCTAGACAAATTTCTTCAAAATATAATCATAGGTATATTATATTCTGTACTTTTCATGAAATCTGAAGGGGCAGTAAAATTCTTAACCTATCTGAAACGGGCCACAAACCTGCCAATATTAAAAAGCCCACAGAAACTATTCAAGAATTTGAGTTTGATACTAGACAAGGCAGGAGAACCAGTGTGTCTGTGTTTTCATATCAACCTAACACCTCTGCAGGACAA
This sequence comes from Lipotes vexillifer, assembly GCF_000442215.2. Lineage (NCBI taxonomy): Eukaryota > Metazoa > Chordata > Mammalia > Artiodactyla > Lipotidae > Lipotes > Lipotes vexillifer. The sequence goes on from NW_006787038.1 coordinate 4,226,320, forward strand.
GAGTCTCCCCGCTGTCCTCACCTCACTCACTCACCCTCAGGCACTCTACCTATACTATTATGCTCCTGCCACAGTGGCCTTCATACTATTGCTGAACATGGAGTCACCTACATCTCGGGGCCTTCTAGCCCTGGATTTTCAGGGTTAAATTCCCACCTCGCTCAAGTGCTCCATAAAATCTTACCTTCTCAATGACCACCCTATTTAGAATTACAAACTGTGTCTCCAGAACTCCTCAACACCTACCTTTCCTGCTTTTTCCCAGAGTACTTACCACTTTCTAGCAACTGTATAATTTATTTCCCTTATTAGAAACCCCGCAAGGCAGGAATTTGGGGGTATTTTATTCTTTGATGAATCAGCACCTACTACACACTGCAAACACTCAAATATTTGGTGAATGATTAATAAAATTTCAATTTTTCTATGGTACAGTAATCTCTGGGATTAATACAACAGCCCACTACCCTCTACAGCCCCAGTAACCCCCAAGTATACACCTCATTCAAATGATCTGCTTGGATGCCCACTGCCTATGGATTCTGATTCACAGAGTCTAACATGTAGTGAGATACTCAATGTTTGTGGAATTAATGAAATTCAATGTTCTGAACATATGAAATTAAGTTTCTCTTAAGGTAGGTGACTTCTATTATAAAATCACACTCAGATAATTGCAGATACCTCTTTTTTAAAGGTCACCTTAAGGCACAGTCAAAAGGCTACTGTCTGGTTCCACCTTTTTTTCTTCAAGGACAATGAAAAGATGCATTAAATGATGTCATAGGGCTTCCCTGGTGGCGCAGTGGTTGAGAGTCTGCCTGCCAATGCAGGGGACACGGGTTCGTGCCCTGGTCCTGGAAGACCCCACATGCCGCAGAGCGGCTAGGCCCGTGAGCCGTGGCCACTGAGCCTGTGCGTCCGGAGCCTGTGCTCCGCTACGGGAGAGGCCACAACAGGGAGAGGCCTGCAAAGCGCAAAAAAAAAAAAAAAAAAAAAAAAAAAAAAAAAAAAGATGCCATAAAAATAAGCATTGCCTTAACACACTCAAATCTCAAAGAAATCAGGCCAAATTTAAATAGGATCAGGTAGCAGGCTTTATGAGAAATGGTTAGATTTCTATTATCCTCTATTCTGGGAGAGAAACAACATAACCAGCATGTCACACTAATTAAAAGTTTTAGGGACTAATTTTAAAATATATTATCTAAAGGCTGGTAGTGGCAAGTTTTAAAAATGGCCACAAATTCTTTGATCTGCCTCCCATTTGCGGTGGAGTCTGATTCCCTATGCCCTGCAATCTGGGCTGGCCTTGGTGACTTGCTTGTTAACAACAGATCACAGAAGGTCATGGGGTTTCAGCAGGTTCTTTGGGAATGCTTGCTCTCTGCAGGGTCCTATCTGGATACCTGGTCACCATGCTGTGAGGAGCCCACGCCACATGGAAAGGACACGTGAAGGTGCTCTGGTCAACAGCCTCAGCTGAGCCCAGCCTTCAAGTCACTCCAGCCCAGGTGATGTGTAAGTGAAGAAGCCTCCAGATGATCCCAGCCCCCAGCCATCAGAGTCTTCCCCAGCTGCCTGGGTCTTCCAAGTTCAAGCCTCAGACATTGTGGAGCAAAGAGAAGCTATCCCTGCTGTGCCCTGACTGAATTCCTGACCCGCAGAATCTGTGAGCATAATAAGATGGCTGTTGTTTCACACCACTAAGCTTAGGGGGTGGTTAGAGAGGCAATAGATAAACTGGAAAATGAGTGCTAACCCAAAGTCTATATCTAATTACCATATTTCATTTTCTGTCTACCAGTAGAGCCTAGATTTCATTATTTAGCACAGATAAGTCATTTATCCAGAGGTCACGCATCACATGGATCCATGCTCTAGGACAGGGCAAAGAAATTATCTAAGGTAACTTTGAGAGCTGTTACCATTCATTTTTCAGTCACCTAAATCTGTGTGCTGAATCAACAAGGCTGATGCACCTACGGCAAATAAGTAGCTAAGTGCTAACTACATACATATATATATCTGAGCATAGATACACATACATTTACATATATGAGCATATATGTACACTCAGGTCAAAGCATACTATTTCTAGTAATACCTTATATGAGAGAGAGAAGATAACACTGTAGCTTTGTTAGCAGGGAGCTTCTCACAAGGCTCCATGTGGTGTTCACGACATTAATGAATTATATTCTTCCCCAAGGAATCAATTTATGAAACTGAAAATGATCAATACTTCCAAGAGATAACAAGGATGCATGTACCACAGATCAGAAAAAATATTAAGGGAAAATTCTGATTTAAGAAAACAGGCTTAAATCAATGAAAATGAGACATACTACTTTTTTCTTGTTTTTCAATGCAAACCAGATCAATCTTACCACAAAATATTATACAGCTGAAGAGTAGAGAGCTCAAGGCTGATAACATGAAATATTTCACTAGAGCAAAAGTGATTTTAGAAGCATTAAAAAAGCAAAAAGAGGGCTTCCCTGGTGGCGCAGTGGTTGAGAGTCCGCCTGCCGATGCAGGGGACACGGGGTCGTGCCCCAGGCCGGGAAGATCCCACATGCCACGGAGCGGCTGGGCCCGTGAGCCATGGCCGCTGGGCCAGCGTGTCCGGAGCCTGTGCTCCGCAATGGGAGAGGCCACAGCAGTGAGAAGCCCGCGTACCGCAAAAAAAAAAAAAAAAAAAAAAAAAAGCAAAAAGCAAATATATATCTCACACTCACAATGGAGATTCTTCTCAAAGTGAAAAAACAAAACAAACAAACCCAATTGCTCCCCCTTTATTATAACTTTTCTGTAGTCAACACTGCCCTCTAGTGATATAAAAGTCAAATATCAGAAAGCAAACATCACTGTTGGTTCACTTGAGTATGTTTTAGTCAGAGAATCTAGTTTGGACTACAAATCCCACCAAAGACAGAATAAATAGATTCAGGATGACCTTTATTATATACTGTATGTTAAATTAGAAACTCTTTTAAAAGGCATTAAATCAAGGACACTAATTCATGGAAACAGCAGCTTTTAAATACTATGGGAACAAAACATCGCTACACAGTGAATTACATCTTCACATAAAATTATGCAATTCAAGAAAGACCCTGAAGACTTATCACCTAAGATATGAGAATACGTAGGATAGTGAGATTAAAGGCTCACCATCTGTAGACAAGAAAATTCAACAGGAAACGAGCCAGGCTAGTTCTCATGGTGTGTGTAAACACACTGAAAAGTGTCCCTAGAAACCAAGACCTCACATACCTGCCAGCTCTGCCCATTAGTATACCTGACTCCTCTTTTTAGGAAAAAAGCTCAAGAAAAAGAGTACTTTTGGTTGCTAAGTATTTACTGAGCCCAGGAAATTTTCCAAGAAAAGAAAGACTTACCAAGGGTGGTGCCATCCTGCCCCATGATGCACTTCATAGAAGTGATGATCTGCTCCACAACAGGTGGTGACAGTGATGTGGCGTACACTGCACTATGAGAATGTGTCCGCAGATAGTCGATCAGCTCCTGCGGAGTTCACAGAAGTGAGTCATTAGAGGCAGTGCGTGAATTCACTGGCAATGTCATTGCCTTCCTCCCAGGTGACAGAAGCCTCCTCCCTTCAATAGCACTGGAATAGGGACATCTATCTGAGACACGAGATCAACCAATACAGTCAAAGCACACTGTCAGCAACAACTGGGTCAGACACATGGCAACATCCTTAGGCTTTGTTTTGTTTTGTTTTTTTGGCTGTGCTGCGCAGCTTGTGGGATCTTAGTTCCCAGACCAGGGATTGAACCTGCACCCTCAGCAGTGAAAGCGAGGAGTCCTGACCACTGGACCACCAGGGAATTCTCTGTTTCATTTTTCAAACATGCCACAGTATGAAAGGCAGAAGAACTAGCTTTAAAGAAGACCTCTAAACTTAGAGAACATACCATTTAATGTTATAAACAGCTCTGCAATGCTAAATTAAACAAGAAAGCATTTGAATTGCTGTTTAGATACAACTTACTTCTAAGTATTACAGAAAATATCATTTGCATCTTATCCCATGCCTGCAAAGCCCATCCTTACATTCCCGAATAAGAGACAGGTCTCTAATATCAATTTTAAAGACACTAAATGTCCTCTCCAGATAAACAGAGATTTATAAAATGATATAAATGTGGCAAAAGTTAAACAGAAATTCATTGGGTCTTTCATAAGGACACTAAAGCCACCTCACTGAATTAAAAAAAACAAACTTGTCTGTCAGTCACAAAAATTTCAAAACAATCAGCTGTATATCTCTATTCTCTGATACCTTTTAACTTCGCTAAGTCTTTATATAAAATGTGCACACAAAGAAGCTTATGCTCCAGAACCGAAACAGGAGACAGAAAATGCCGCCAGAAAACAGTGTAGATACTAAAAATTGTACAAAACCAAAAAAACATAAATACACTGTACCTCAATGATCTCCCAGAGTATTATTTTTCTATCCTTTTGTTTAGCAACAAATCTTACCAAAAACCAATCAATTCTCCAAAGTGAGCCTGGTCCTTTTAAAAATTGAAGTAAGTATCTATTGAACTTGACTAAAACCAATGATAATGGGGTTTCTCTAAAAGACAATGAATTATTAAGAGAAAGTCCATGTTTTAAGACTCCCAGCGTCAAATTTTGAAGAGGAATTTAAGGACATTTATTTAAGGACATTTAAGCACCTACCATGTACTATGTACAAATACTTGACATACATTGGTTTTTTTCCTAATACTGGAGAGTTTTTTAAAATAAGTTTTATTGATATACAATTCACATACCATAGTATTCACTTTTTCAAACTGTATAATTTAGTGGCTTTCAGTATGTTCACAGAGCTGTGCAACTTTCATCACTATCTAATTTTAGAACATTTTCATTACCTCAAAAAGAAACCTCATACCCATCAGCAGTCACTTTCCACTTCCCCCATCTCCTGAGCCCCTGGCAACCATTAATCTATTTCTGTCTCTATGATTTGCCTATTCTGGATATATCATATAAAAAAAAATACTTTAGCCTTTTGTGACTGACTTCTTTAATTTAACATAAGGCTTTCAAGGTTATTTCTACATTATAGCATGGACATATATTATTTTTTAAACCTTAACTACAATCTTATAAGCCAGGCACATTTATCTCTGTTTTCCTGATAAGGAAACTGAAAGATTAAATACTTTGCCCAAGGTCTCATGAAGTTTGGGAAATACTCAAACCTAGGGCTCTGTCTCCATGGTTGAACCATTTCCACCATGCTACATTGATTCTCAAATACCCCAGAGTTCATTATGTAATTTTTGAATTGGAAAATACAATGCCTTGTTAGTACACCAGAGCTAGCAGAGTAATCTTTTTTCTTCCTGTCTTGATGCTCACCCAAGATGCATCTGAATCCAAGGGCAGGGGAAGAAACTGGTCTTCTATCCCCCACCGGTTCCCATGACATCCCCACTACGTTTGAAATAGTGAGCACAACTCAAACCCAATAGAAGACTATGGCAAACAGGCAGCACCACTGTGTGTTCTTTCATACAAGAGGGTATTCTGTACTCAGACCAGGATGTAGTTTAGAACGAATAAGAAAACAACAAACAATGAACAGAACCAGCTTATCAGAGTCACTCACCAGGCAGCTGAAGCGTGAAGTGTGCTGGCATTATACGCCTAAATCACAAACAAATTTAGGATCTCCACATCCAAGTTTGGGACTCTATCTGCTAAATGTGAGTAACCAAATGGAAATCTAGTAGCCAGTACCTTTATGAACCTTAACTGTTTGATTCTCAGGGCCCATTTACCTTCTTGCCTCCGATGTATCCTCCAGAAGCACCAAAGCTCTTTGTGAATGTTCCCATCATAATGTCCACATCCTCAGGATCCAGGCCAAAGTAATCCACCACACCTCGTCCTGTAGGGCCCAGAGCCCCAATGCTGTGAGCTTCATCTAGATACAAGTATGCCTTGTATTTCTTCTTAAGGGCAATCACTTCAGGAAGGCGAACAATAGATCCCTCCATGCTGGCAAAACAGGGTAAAAAATACACACCCAGAGACTTCTTAACTCTCAAAAATTAGGAGTTGGACACTTTATTATTATTAATTTTTTAAGTTTACTGCCTTTTAAATGGTCTGACAACTCTGCCTGTGGGGTTTTTTTTTAGCAGTTTTAACAATTCTTTATTTCCTTGGGTTCATACTAACTCAGGTGAACTTCCAGACAACTTTAGAATAAAAAAATTTTCCCCGGATATATTACACTTGTGTTCCATAATCTTCTCATTCAGTCTCAACAATACCATTGGAACCAAGCTGCAATCTATATTATTAGTCTTCTACATAAAACATGTAACAGCTCTTAACTTACTTTTCCAGTATATTTTATAAGGCAGTTCTGTTATTAACTCACTACTCTCTTCCAGCACTTATTAATAAATCTTTGTTCATTAATAGACTGAAATGGTTTTTTATCCCCCAAAGGAAAAAGAAAGGATTAATATTTATTGAACATCAACAAGATGCCGAGTTCATTACACTAGTTTTCCATATTCAGAGTTACAACAAGATTTGGGAACAAGAAAAAATAAGATTACCCTCCAAAGGCTAAACTACAAAGCAGCACATGGTGAAGGAAATTAGCCAGCCTTAAAAGAAGCATACCTGTGATTTTAAACTGGCAAAGAAAGACAATGCCATGGCTGGGCAGATATCTAAAGGAAAGGAGACTGGATCTTTTAAAACAAACACCAGAATACAAGTGATCTTAATTCACCACAGAGGGATAGAGGTCACAGTAGATTCTTCTAAAGTTTGTAATTATAGGCAACATTAGACTTTGCATCTCACTGCATGTGTAATTAAAATTACATGAAAAGAATAAAAAACATTAGGAGATAGAATAAATGCAAGGGCTGCAAATAGGTAAGCAAAATAAAATATTTCTTAAAATTAAATGGCGTGTAATTTGTTCTGACATATTAGAAAACATATTCCAATTCTTGCCCCTATGTATAAACCCCCTCTACAAACAGTGGAAAAATAAAGGAGCCAAATAGAAAGGAGATCTGGAGATCATACAGCATGATGGAAAGAATAAAGAAGAGCCAGGTATTTTAACAAGTCAGAAACCCTGTCTCCTTAGTTCCAGAGGAGTCTAGATTAGTGTCCCCTTCAGCTTAAAACGTCTATGACTCCATGGGGCAAATCAGACATAAGAATAATAAAGCAGGATTACCTATATATTCCCTCCACAAGGATTAGAATTTTCTTCCAGGGCCTTCGTGTCCGAGGTTGACCATAAACAATGGCATCTTTCAACAACTTCTCTAGGCTTTGCATATCTATGGCACACAAAAAATAATTTCACCACAAAGTATCTTCCTCTTTGCTAACTTTATTCCTAAAGTGCAAATATACATTTCTTATTCAGGAAGTGTGTCTCAGATAGCAAAGGACATTAACATAATTAGAACTGGGCAGAAAAAGATAGGGCCAAATGGGTAAGCTACTGCTGGCTTGAATTAAAATCTCACCTAGAACGTAACAAGTGTTCAAAACCACAGAAACTCGACTAAATGAGTATGGCACAGTTGATTCAGTTGGTTAGCATGCTTATGAAATGCCCAGTGTTTCATGTGGAATACCTTGCCATTCAGTTAGCTTTTTTTGTATTTATACAATCAACTGTATCTTTAATCCTAGTGAGTCATTCAGAAGTAAATGCATAAAGAAGGCCGAGCAAGAAAGTGTGAATGCAGTACTACAAACACATACACCTCCTAAGAAGCAAAATATGGGAGAAAAGCTTCAAAGTGGGGACACCCCATTTCCTTTCACCTGGGATATATTCAATGAAAGCCTGCTGAGTAGCTTTATCTGGGTAGTGGGTTGAATATACACCAGTCTGGGCAAGCATGAATCTATGTGTTAGCAAGCTTGGCCATCAGTTGAGACTGTTCCATGTCTGACTTGACCAGTTTGCCTGTCCACAACCAAGTTCTTCTGGCTCTGTTGGTCATTAAGGTGGTTAACAGGCCCAGGAAACACTTGGCTAGTACTACCACTAATGAGGAGCATAATTTTCCTGTTAAAGACAAAATGCTTTGAAGACCACTGCTACCACCACTACAGACTGCATACTTAAAATATCTGCCCTGAAACAATGCCCCTACGAACCCCCCGCCCAAAAATCTATGCAACATTAAGTCTAGGGTGTGTTCACCAGGGGTGGGAGGCATCCCATAAATCTGATTTTATATTCTTTACTGTTCATCACTGAAGGAAGGGGTTACAAACTTATATGAATTTGCTCTCTTCATAAAAGAAGAGAGCAAACTGGCAGAAAAGAGAAATAAGATAATAAAAACACATACTACAAACACAAAATGGCCAAAAGCTGTGACTGTGTTTACACCTTTGGTTATTCATAACAAAACAATCTATCTACTATCTAACCTAGAGATAGGAGATGCTCCCACAAAGTAAAAAGTTTCATCTGAAGCCACTAGCCTTGCTGCAGAGGTCGACGTGTGGCAAACAGCAGGGGACAAGTAAAAATGGACTCATTGTTTCAGTTTCCTCTGTTTATATACAGAAGGAAAGAGAAAAATAAACACTGATTCAAAATTTTAGATGAAAGGAAATATCTATGGAATGCTTGATCATATTATCTACTCAGGAAAAAAAAAGTCAATACCTCTCTCACAGTATACTCTCCAAATCCCATGTAAACTAAAGATAAAAATGGGGAAGGCCATTACACAAAATCCAAATAAAAGTCTTAAGACAATAAATGTGACAACATAAACATTTTAATAAGTGCACAGCAAGACACTAAAAACAAAGTTAAAAATAAAAAATATTGCAACATAAAGGGCTCTTATAATCAGTAAAAAGAGAAACAGTTTGGGGCTTCCCTGGTAGCACAGCGGTTGAGAGTCCGCCTGCCGATGCAGGGGACACGGGTTCATGCCCCGGTCTGGGAAGATCCCACATGCCGCGGAGTGGCTAGGCCCGTGAGCCATGGCCACTGAGCCTGTGCGTCCGGAGCCTGTGCTCCGCAACGGGAGAGGCCACAACAGTGAGAGGCCCGCGTACCACAAAAAAAAAAAAAAAAAAAAAAAGTTGCTCAACACTTAATAATCAAAGCAATAAAAATTAATGTTATTGGACTTATTAGATTAGAAAAGATTTTAAATGATGCATAATGGCCTATGTTGGCCTGTGAGTAGAAACAGTCACTGTTTTTGAGTTGCGTTGTTGTGTAAAAATTTGTACCATATTTGGAGGCAATCTGGAAAAGCATAGCAAATTTATACCATTTTAACCATGCATTCTAAAGACTGCTGGGAATTTATCCTAAGGTACTAATCAGACCAGTGAGCAAGAATGTGAATGTTAAGTAGTACTGTTTCTAGCAGAAAAATTCAGAAACAACCTGGATGTTCAAACTGAGGGATGGACTGAATGAGGGCACTGCCTGCCACCCTGGCATTACGGGAGGAGGACAGTCACACGTACTGCCAAAGTTCCCGATGTGTTGCAAGAAAACAGCAAGTCACACAAGAGTGTTTAATAAATCCCATTTACATAAAACAAAATACTGTATATATCTTTCTCACTGTAAAACATTTTAGACAAAACAAAGACAAAAGGAAGAAAGTTATTACCATCCATAAACCTCCCATCCAGAGGCACAGACCTAACATTTGGGAGTATATTCTTTTAGACTTTTGTCTATACATGTACACAGTTTGGTAAATGATGATAGTGAACAGCTTGGTAATCTTTCCTCTCTACATGAGGGTTTTAACTTGGAAAGTTATGCATTTTTATTGTGATTATTTTAATAATGCACAAAGATATTTCCATTTAGAGAGAAAGGTCTGGCTTAGTGCCACTCTTCTCCGTGCTTCCACAGCACCTGTTCATGTCTGCATTTCAGTATTCGCCTGTTGTATTCTAACTACTGGTTTGCCTATAGTCTCTTTAGCAACCAGTCAGAGATCATTGAGATCAGGGAGCTTGCTTTATTCACCTTAATACCCCTAATGTTATGGCAAGACATACCACAGGCATCTAGCAAATGCATACTAAACAAGTGACCTGTAAACAAGGAAGATGAAAAAGTTCAAAGTAAAAAAAAAGAACAATTTTTTTTTCAATGTTTTTACTTTGTACCAAAAGGCTTCCTTCAGCCTTTATTTTTATTCCAATGAGAAAGATAATAACTTTTAAAAGACTGGACCAGAAAGACATTTTAAATGTTGCTACTTCAGTTTCACTTATATTTCCTATTAATGTAATTAATGTTAACACTGCCACTAACCCAAAGAATATTACACACTAAAGCCAGCAGTAAATTCCATAACAAACTCACTGTTGTGCTTGAAGACTCGAATGGTTGCTCCTGAGAGTCTGGCTCCTAGAACCAATGATGCATGGTTCAGCTCATCACTCAGAATCAGGCAACCCTGCAAAACCACAAGCAAAGGAAGGTAAGAAGCTGGGGGGAAAGGTTTAGTTAGCCAAACTACAAAATGCTAAAATCATTAATAATTATATCTTATTAAGGAAAGCCTGCACAATGGCAAAGTTATCAATTTGCTCTGAAATCTTTGTTTATATTATTATATTAATATTATATTTATTAATTTATTATATTATAATAAAATATTATATAAATCATTATTACTGTTTACATGCTATAACTTTTCCCATCCTTTTACTTTTAACCTGTGTCTTCAATTTTTTTTTTTTTTAAATTTTGGCCATGCCGTGTAGCTTGCAGGATCTTAGTTACCCAAATAGGGATTGAACCTGGGCTCACAGCAGTGAAAGCACTGAGTCCTAATCACTGGACCCGGGAATTCCCTGTGTCTTTAAATTTAAAGTAGGTCTCTGGTGGAAGCCTATTTAATTTTATCTAGTCTGACAATCTCTATCTTCTAATTGTAATATATAAACCATTCGTATTTAATATGATATCAATACAGTTGTGTTTAAATCTCTTCTCTTGCTTTTTGTTTTCTATTTGTCCCATCTATTCCTTGAGGAATCATATATGTATGTTAACGTAGTCCAAGTACCTCATTTCACAAAGGAAAATTTGAGGCTCAGAAAGGTTGTGACATGCTCATGGTCACACAGCTAAATCTGACCATATAACCAACCAAAAAAATGTCAGGTCTTCTGCTCATTAATACACTGATATTTCAATATACCATGCCTAGATATCAATGTTAAAATGAGATGTGTAGGGCCAGCCCTTGAGGGCCCTTTCAAGTTGATAGTGTCAATCTGTTAAAATGTGATTTACAAGGTGTCTTATCTTTTATCTCTTCCACTGTCCCCTCACAAACTCTACCCACAGAAAATAAGATACATACATATATATTACTTTTAACTTATTATTTACCTATATTATTACTTTTAACCTATATTATTACCTATATTATATATATATATATATATATATATATATATATATATATACACACACATAATTGGCCCATATATCTCTGAACAACATGCATTACAGTGAGAACAAGTATTAGGGGCCTACATATTTTCATATTTTTCTATTAGAAAAAACCACCTGATAAATAATTTCCAAACTAAACATCCTTTCTTCCATAATTTTACTCTTTTATGAGAATTTATTTATGAGAATCCCTTTACAACTGTACGAAACGAAGAAGGCAAGAGCCATCTAATGGAAGGAGAAAAGATCATGGGTTCCAGAGAAAAAGCTTCAACTGATAAAAGTCTCCATGGGATACACTTATACACAAATTATATAAAATTTTATGATAGAAATATCTTTGGGTAAACTATGTTTAAAGTTTACAATAGCTTCTGGCTTGCCTGAATGCCTTACAAAACAAAAGATACGAGGGAGTTTTCATAAACGACAGACTAAATCTTACTTTGCTAACAAGAGCAGGAATGCTCATTGAGTTTGTTGCAAATCCCATGCCATATGTCATAGCAGCTTCCACTCCCAAGAAACTTGCCACAAGCTTCTCTAGTTCTTCATGCTTGTCCAGGTTTCCTGTGTGAAGAAGTTAATGAAGTCAATACCACCAAACCTCAAATCTAAGAATTACTCATTACTTTATAAAAAGAAATCACAGTCTATGTGTTATAACCTTTTCAGACTAAGGTCTATGAAGGAGTCAGTATTATGAAGAGTAAAGGCTCATAAAGAATACAATAGTTGAATAAAATCAGATGCAGCACCTGTGGTGGCATTTCTATAAAAAGGGTTGCCAACAATTTTTCCCATTCCTGTTCACACATGCTGGTTCCAAGTCTATGCCTTAAGGGGACTGGCAGCATCTGCTTTTATACATTTGAAGTCAGCTGCCATGTAAAACAGTCTAACTAGCCTGTTGTAAAGACAGATCATGTGGACAGGGAGGGAGGGGCTCTGGAGGATGAGGGACTATGGAAGGAAGGGGCAGGGCTCACCATTCAGCTGAGGCGCCAGACATGTAAGTGACACTATCTTGGATACTCTATCGTCGGTCATAATGCTCCACCTAACTCCACATGGAGCCGAGATAAAATGTCAAGTCCTTTCCAAATTACAGAATTACAAGCAAATAAGTACATGTTTCTGTTTTAAGCCACTAAGTTTTGGAATGATCTGTTATGTAGCAAAAGCCAAGTTAAAAAACACCTTCCCTCACTTTGTATTATGATTTTACATCAAATGCTCAAATTTTACATCAAGTGCTCAAATCCTTAAGGACCGAACAACACTGATTAATGATAATGGCTGCATGCAGAGAGAAAAGAAGCAGAGAAAGAAGACTGCTGAACGTGGATACTATGTGTCCTTAAAGCTTAAGCAAGTCATTTATCCTCTCTGGGCCTGTTTCTTATCTGTTAAATACCAATAATAATATTTGCTCTATCTACCCTATGACATTGTTGTAAAGGTCAGAAGGGATAAGATGTTCAAGAAATTTATACAATATAAAGCGCTGTAAAGACATAAGGTGGGCTTCCCTGGTGGCACAGTGGTTAACAATCCGCCTGCCAATGCAGGGGACACGGGTTCAAGCCCTGGCCCGGGAAGATCCCACATCCCATGGAGCAACTAAGCCTGTGCGCCACAACTACTGAGCCTGCGCTCTAGACCCCGTAAGTCACAACTACTGAGCCCACGTGCCACAACTACTGAAGCCCACACACCTAGAGCCTGTGCTCCACCACGAGAAGCCACTGTAGTGAGAAGCCCACGCACCGCAGCGAAGAGTAGCCCCCGCTCACCACAACTAGAGCAAGCTCGTGTACAGCAACGAAGACCCAATGCAGCCAAAAGTAAATAAATAAAATTTTAAAAGTATCCTTTAAAAAAAGATGTAAGGTATGATTACTCTATGTCGTCACTGCACAATGCTCCCTTAACCACATCACTGGGGATAGACCCACGTGAAATAATAATGAATTCTTGTTTTAATCTACTCAGTTTTGGGGTGATTCACAGTAATAAACATCCAGAAAGTTGCCTTATAACTTTTATGGTTATCAGTTCTCTTGAACAAAATGGAAAAATTAGGAATCCTCCTTTGAACTTAAATAAATCTCTTTGTAGAAATCTGTTCACTTTCACATTTTATAGACTTGTAATAATAATAAAAGAGTTAATGTTTATTGAGGGTTTACCATGTTACAAGCACTTTACATGAATTAGCTTACTTAATTCTTGAAACACCCCTATAGTGTAGGAATTATTATTAGCCCCAATTTACCAGTATGGAAGCAGATTAATGCTCATATGCCCATGAGCTCAGTACTAGTAAGCAGTACTCTCAGCCACTATCATTTGCAAAAGCCAATAAAGTCAACATTAAAGTTATAAATGAAACAAATACTTAATGGAACTTTTCTAGAGATGTTCTGTAAGTATAACATAATGGAAAAGGTAAATATATCTCAAAACACACTGAAAGCATTAAAATCATCCATCACTTCAGAAAAATAAAGCATTCTTTTTACCTGATCTAAACTACATGGGAAAGTATGTATTTGGATGCTCTATACAGTATTCTAGCTCTATCTCAGTATTATTCCCTCCTGAGTAAAAAAGTCAAGAATAAGAACATCAGCTGGCCAAACAGAACCTACACTTACCAATTTCCTGCCGAGTGCTGCACACTCCAACTCCATATTCCTCCAGGACTTTGGCAGCTGCCTCTTGACATGGTCCAGTATTCCGTGCAAACCCAAGATAGTTGTAGGAACCCATGTTTATAACATCTTTAATTACATTCCCTGTGTACCTGTATTTCAATAGCATAAAAGTTCATGAAACTCAAAAGCAAATCAAATACATGTGATAATAAACTTATTGATAATACAAAAGGAAGCACCATCTATAGGAAGTAGAGAGAATATAGTCTAGATGAAAAGCAACTCAAACTCACTACCAATTAGGAAGACGGAAGTTAAAACAAAATACCAGTTTTTACTTATCAATAGGGATGTTTAAAAACTGACCATATCATGGGAATTCCCTGGCAGTCCAATGGTTAGAACTCAGCGCTTTCACTTCTGTGGCCCTGGTTCAATCCCTGGTCAGGGAACTAAGATCCTGCAAGCCATGAGGCAAAGCCAAAAAACATTTTTAAAAATTTTTTAAAATAAATAAATAAAAATAAAAATGGACTACATCCAGTGTTGGCCAGGACACTCTCATACGCTGTAGATAAGAATATCAGTCAGTACCTTTCTTTGGAGGGCAGTTTGACAGTAATCCTCTATTAAAAGATATACATATCTTTGACTCAGCAATTCCTACACACATATAAAAGGATATACACTTAAGGATCCTTTACGAGTCACTACACAATTTGTCTACTGTGTCCCTTTCCCAGGCACACAGACCAGTGACTTTCGACATGGTGGAAGCTCAGTCAGCCTGGGACCCCAAGTGAGGACAACATGGTTCAGAGGCTCCACCGATCTAAGATGGACATGAAGTAGGGACAAGAAATAAACTGCTTCTGTCTCAACGCTGAGGTTTTGGGGGTTTTTAACACAGGATGACGTAGCCCAATCTACTCTACATTATATGTATCTATACTGTAGAACACTAAGCAGCCACTACAAATAGTGAGCTTGCTGTGAACGTACACAAGAAGGATGCTGTTACCGGTATGTTAGCAAGTAAAAAAAGCGAGATATAAAATAATTTTCATAGTATGATCCCATTTTTGTAAATCAAAAACTACCTGTGGGCAACCCCAGTAGTACACTATATATATATATATATATATATATATATATATATACACACACGCCATAGAAAACATATGGAGGAATAATATACAATAAACTGATAACAATGGTCACCTCTGGGAAGTGAGGATTTGAGGCGAAGTGGATTTGAAAAAGGATAGTGGTTAGCTGTCATAGGGACCTTCAGTTTATTTGTATTACTTGTCTTTTTAAAAAAATAATGACCATATAACCATGTAATGCCTGTACAATATAAACAAAACAAAATCTTACGAATATAAAAAGTTTTCTAAACAATACAATCCATTTAAGTAAAAATACTCCTTGAATCATTTGAGAAATCAAAATATCCATAAATAAATCCAGATAACTGATTCTGGTAAATGGCATAACAGAAAGGATGTTTTTTCTTTGTGTGAGTTTTTTTAATAAGTCAAATTTTGTTTTCAACTATAATCCAACACAGTGACAAATGTAGTAGCAAAATGCATTTAAAAAAATCTCAGGACTTCCCTGGTAGCACAGTGGTTAAGAATCTGCCTGCCAACGCAGGGGACATGGGTTCAAGCCCTGGTCCGGGAAGATTCCACATGACGCGGAGCAACTAAGCCCGTGCACCACAACTACTGAGCCTGCACTCTAGAGCCCGTGAGCCACAACTACTGAGCCCTCGCGCCACAATTACTGAAGCCACCTAGAGCCCATGCTCCACAACAAGAGAAGCCACCACAGTGAGAAGCCTGCGCACTGCCACAAAGAGTAGCCGCCGCTCACCGCAACCAGAGAAAGCCCACGTGCAACAACGAAGACCCAACGCAGCCAAAATTAAATAAATACATAAATTTATTTTTTTTTAAAAATCTCAGTAACAATGAACAAAATGAAAGGACACTAATCATGCTGTACTGTACTCTCAGCTTCCACTCCTATTTTGACAGAATATTCAAATTGCAATACAATATCTTCTGAAGTGAAGAAATTCTTTTTTTGTTGTCAAGAAACAATTTCCCAACTCACTTGAACGACCAGTTGTAATCATGAGACTGTCTCTCCATGATGTCCACCCTGGCCCCAGGCACACTGCAGATGGGCCGATTCCAGTTGTCTCTAATCCTCATGTAGAGGTTCCTTGTATAGAAGTTTTCGAAATCCTGATACAATGACACAAAGTCCTGCCAAAAAATGGTGAAAATACTATAAATTAAACTGAGTTCCTTTGAAAAGTTTTACAACCTCCCTTTTCGTAATGCAAGAGCACTTTAGACTAAGACGTCAATTATACAGAATTAACTGATATGGAAAACACTGGAAAGGCATCAATTCCTTATGTTATTTTTAAACAACTCAATCAGGTAAAATTCACTTAGCTTTCACCATTGAGCTATAAGAAATGGCTGCAAGTAACTATCTGACAGCTCAAAAGTAGAGCCAAAGAATTTAACTTAGTAAAGCAGGCCTCATAAAAATAAAACCTGGTTTGTACAATTCTGTCATTAAATGGTTTTCCTTCCTAAAAACCTTAAAAACATGGCTCTTCTGCCCCGCCCCCACCAGTAATATATTAGAGGAAATGCCATAAAAACCCCTATAATTCCAGTTTCAACCAAGAATAATAATTCCAAAATTAAGATATCATCCTCTGCATATTTTCAAGGATCAGAATGAATCAAATCCAAAGAAAAATTATAAACAAGAAACACTAAAAGGTAGGTTATAGAAAGACACCTACTTGAGGTTTCTTTCCTTGGATGGGCGTTTTTAAAAAATCTCAAAATGGGACTTCCCTGGTGGCGCAGTGGTTAAGAATCCGCCTGCCAATGCAGGGGACACGGGTTCAATCCCTGGTCCGGGAAGATCCCACATAACGCGGAGCAACTAAGCCTGTGCGCCGCAACTACTGAGCCTGCACTCTAGAGCCCATGAACCACAACTACTGAAGCCCACACACCTAGAGCCCATGCTCCGCAACAAGAGAAGCCACCACAATGAGAAGTCCGCGCACCGCAAGGAAGAGTAGCCCCCACTTGCCTCAACTAGAAAAAGACCGCGCGCAGCAACGAAGACCCAGTGCAGCCAAAAAATAATTAAAAAAAAAAATCTCAAAATGAATTTTCATGATCAGGGATTTAAAGCTCTCCTTTCCTCCCTGAAATTAAGTTATGCTAAAATTTAAGTCTGTAAAAATTAAGTCACAGTGGAGCTTTAATTAATGCATAATGTTCTGCTCAGAACACAGTGACCAGACCACATGAGGTCTACTTGAAGGTAAAGAGTAAACCAAACAAAAAGAAAACTGTACTACAGCTTTATGATAGCCAGCAAATCGCTGAGCTTCTAGCCCTCAGATCTGGCTTGGTGCCAATCTAAATTCATCTTTTAAATAAGCTAGCCAAAAACATTAAAAGTTTAAGCCTTATTCTGTAAAAGATTTTCATTGCTAAAGAAGGCTCTACATAAAAGTTTAAAATTAACCTTCTATGACATTGGACTCTAAAAGCGCCTACTAAATAAGCCTCACAGTAGATAAAAATCTCCTTAAATAAAGCTAAGCAGAGTCACAAAGAACTCAGGAATTTGTGGTAGCTGATACCATCTCTCCTGCAATTGGTTCTAACATTTACATTTCCTAAAGAGAAAATATCCATAAATAATGTGTCTGTCACAATTGGAAATGTATTACTTAAATACTATGTCCCATTTGATAGTCTTTTCTTTCAACATACTGGATCAATTAAAACTGGAACAGAGACACCCAAATTCTAATTAAGGACTTTCCTTTAACTATTATTCACCATGCATTTATTTCACAAAGGAAAAAACAAAAAACCAGTCTCCAGTCCTTTTCAATGGGTAAACAGTACTAACTCTTCTTGATCTCATTTCTTTACAACTTCCTAAAACTGCACATCAATGTTAAAGGTATTAACTCAAATACTTGAGAGAAATACTTCATCATGGACAAATTTTTATTAGCGACAAAACGCAGTACTTTTTGCTTTTAGTATATAAATATCAGAAAAAACTTAGAGTCTGGTCCTATCTACCAGGAGGGTTACTAAACCCCAAAGAGAAAAGGGCTGCAGACCAGAATGAGGTGAGCTTTGGGTAACCTGTGACAGAGCTGTCTGAGGTTAGGAGGGCAGGGATGGGCTCTGATCTGAACAGAGAGACCGCCAAGATCACAGAGCTCTGCCTCTCCTTACAAGGAGAGAACGACTAAGTCCCTGAGAAGGGAACAGGCTTGCACAGTGAGGAAGTTGTCACAGTGAGGGATGTTAGAGACCCAAAGCAGGTGAGACAGATGGTAGAAGACGGGGACTTGTGGCCCAGGTAGCAGCTTTGACTGCAGTTAGAAGGTTCGGTAGAGATCTGAAGGGATGCTAACCAAACTCGCTGCAGCCTTGCGATGAAGTAAGAAAGGGGATGGAAGGGGACCACGATTTGAGGTTCTAGTTCTAGGCAATAAGAACGTCTGTTTCTAAAAACATATACACTTTACACTTTAAATATTTTAGGACTAGGGGTAAACTAGAGGACTTATCTTTTCATTCATTCTTTCAAATCTTTTATTGGACACTCAATATATGTGTGATTCATTGCTAGACTTGGGATACATTAAGGACAGGACAGTTCTCTCTGCAAACAATGACACCCCACACCCCAGCCTGCTCCACATCCCCCTCCCCCTCTTCTTCCTCCTCAGTTTAGTCACTGTGAAATGACTTTAGTCAGGGCCAACCTAATACTCATTTGTTCAGGCACTGAACCAACATTTACTGAGCAGTACTTTCCAGGCACTAAGCAAGGCACTGGGGATAAAAATGAGTTAAGACACAACCTCTACACACTGAAGGATCTCTTAATGTAGTGGAGAGGCACACAGATAAAGTTACAACACAATATAACAAGTACTGTAGAGGGACGCTTGCCCGGAGACAGCCTAAGTGGTAGATGAGTGGCAATGATAGAGTCAAGTTCAAACAGCCTTACGGATACCCTCCTCAAGGACACCTCTGAAGATCTTTACAAACCCCATACACCAGCACATATCCATGATAAGCAGAAATAAAACCTAGCTGAGACCACCTTGGATTGTTGGGCTTCAGGTACTCACAAGTTAAGTGACTTCTACTACTGGCCTGAAAGGTAAAATTGAAATTCATGGATTTGTTAATTAGGGATCAGTGAAGACCTTACCCAAAGTAGTCTGGGGTCATCTTAATTACCCAATAAATATCCTTTATTATTTAAGCCTATTTGAGGTAAGTCTTGTAGAAAACATCCTATATATTGTTTAAAATAAATAGGCACCTATTCTTCCCTCTATACAGGCCTTAAGATCACAGGGTAATCTATTAATATATAACCAGTGGGATCTGCAGCACCCCAAAACCCAACACTTTAATATATCTGCAGTAAAGCTATGACTGTTCATACCAAGTGGGATAAAAAAGAGCTGTAAAGAGCAACACATCTGTTCAGGTCAGGTTTTACCACCAAATGTGTTAAAAAAAAACTTTTGGTTTTCAGATATTTTAGAGTTTTGATTGTAGATATGGGACTGTGAACCTTTTGGAAAAATACAGGATGATCCTGACAAGTGAAACTGTGCCCCAAAGAGTTAACAGAAGTTGATAACTAAGAGAAAGTCTTGAACTTGTCTTACAGAACAAAAGATAAGGGAACAGCTTGTTAAAAACCCTTTGCTCGTAAACTGCTTTCATTGATTAAGTTCACCTTAGTTTTTTTCTTTCTCTTTTTGCCTCTTCTATAACTGCAGGCCTTCCCAGTTTTCACACAGCCCCAGTTGTTTTAAAGGAACTTGGAGTCTGCTCCTGCCCAGTGTAAGCTGGCTGGGGGCTGCTTGGGACCACTGACCCTAAAACTGGGGCTGCACAGATGTTCAGTAAATGGCCTTTTAACATCAGAGGGCCAGAAAACTCTACCCTCAGACCAAGCTAAGCAACTCTAGTTTGAATACGAAGAAGCATGTAACCCAAATGTGCCTGTGCAGAACAAGGATTACCTCATCTTTTCTCTGCCTTGAATCACCTTTCTCTATGCCTAAGACCACTCTTGCTTATCCCATAAATACCCCAACCTCCTTGCCTTCAGGGAGGTGGACCTGAGACTTGTTCTTCCATCTCCTCGCTTGGCTGCCTTATGAATAAACTCTTGGCTGTAAACCAACCCGAGTCTCAGTGTTTGGCTTGCGGCATCTTGGGCAAACAGACCTGGTTCAGTAACACAAGTATTATTCTGGTATTTACATATTTAGGCACCATATTAACCTCTGCACATAAATGAGTTCTGAAAGCTAATTTCAAAAAAAAAATCACAGGGGAAAAAGGTTGGGTGCTACCACTTTCAGAAGTTGACTTTATAAAAATTGGCCATGTTCGTTAAGACAATTCAGGCCAACATAGATGCATGCCCAGATACTTTTATATGATGAGGATAAATATGATGAATAATCACATCAATAGAAACAGGAGTTCCCTATTACTGAGTACTTATGATATGTGTTGCCAAGGGCTTCACATATATTTTCTCTTAAGTATCCCTGAACTCTCTTACAGAAGCTATTACTCCCATTTTCAGAAAGGCAAAATGGCTTTCCCACCTAGAGACCTGGCCAGAAGCAGTGCCAGGAACTGATCCAGGTCTTTTAATTCCAGAGTCTATGCTCCTAACCCTAGCCACAATGCCTCCCATTCTGTGCTGCTACTAAGTCAATCTGAAATAACTTTCTACGGCATTCAAAGCACGTTAAGACCATTGGACTATTGGCCTTCCCACCCCTCTCCTATGGTCGGCCTACAGCGAGCATGTGTGTATGTGCAAGCACACAAAGAAGCACACATTCACACACACACACATTCACACACACAGTAATAATGTACAATAAAACTCTTTAAAAGGGTTTATTTTGGATATAGCTTTTCAGTGAGAAATCCCAAGAGGAAATAGATGACTGCTCTATACAATGGAATATGATTCAGCAATAAAAAAATGAATTACCAAAATATACCACAACATGGATGAACTTCAAAAACATTCCAAGTGATAGAAGCCAGACACAAAAGATCACACATTGTATGATCCCATTTATATGAAATGTCTTGAGACAGAAAGTAGATTAGTGGTTGCCTATCGTGGGGTGCAGGAGGAAGGGGTGATTGTTAATGGGTATGGGGTTTCTTCTTCAGATAATTAAAACGTTATAAAATTAGCTTATGGTGTTGGCTGTACACTTTCTGTAAATAGTAATAAAAATCATTCAACTGTACATTTTAAACAGGTGAACTTTATGGTACATAAATTATAGCTCAATAAAGCTATTTAAAAAAAAATTAAGTAGGGAATTCCCTGGCAGTCCGGGGGTTAGGACTCTGTGCTTCCACTGCAGGGGGCATGGATTAGACCCCTGGTCAGGGAAGTGAGATCCTGCAAGTGGCACAGTGCGGCCCAAAAAAAAGGTGACTGCTTGACTGCTGTCCTGGGCTCCACACTTACCACAAAACTATGGAAAGTAGAGCTCTTTTTAAACCCACAGAACTAAAAAAGACAAACCAATTGATAATCCCCCAGCTTAATATATCAAGCAACTATACTCATTGTTGCCAAAGATACTGCTAAAGTGACAATTATCAGAATATTCTTAGTAAGCTACTTTTTGAAGGAGGTCAAGAATAAATCCTTCCAGGAATTTCAATTAATGTATTTTAATTCTTTTGTATCTTGAAAATTAAAATATATCAGGATATAGACATATAATGTCCCTTCCCAGTATCCTATCCCTCCCATTTCTGAATATATGATCATGAACTGTAGAGGCAAATGTTAAAGTTTAGTAAGTGTGTGGTAACTACCTACCACAATTTACTCCTTAGATTTCTAGGTATTTCCTATCTAGATACTAGAACATTTTTATTAATTCAAGCTTTTACTATACCTATCACATACATGTTTCTGAACTACTAGCCTCACCTCACACAAAAAAGAAACCAGACTGAGAGAAAACATTTTTATCCAAAACACCACCAACAGCAGAAGATCAAGCAGTAAAGAATTCCAATAATTTTAGCAATTTATATAAAATAGAACACATTTATGCTAACTCGTCTTTATTAGCATGACCATGTGGTTCATTTCTACCCAAAGCAACATATGAAGAACTTGCATAAACAGTTTAAACAGGCTTTTCTTTTGTAATGGAATGAGGGAGAAAATAAGGATGTGGTTATGAACACTACTCACTCAGAGAAATGAGAAAGTAGCAACATTATATTTGCATTTTATGATCCTAAGCAAGCACTTTCCCTCACCTCTTCCCAGTGTAACACTTAAAAAGTGGCCTATCCCTCTCACTACATCTAAACCAGCATCAGAAAACAAACACGATCTGCCATAACGCTAAATGAGCCTTCCTTCCCTTCTAATAGCTGAATTTTTATAAGAAAATGGCAGAATTCAGCTGTTTTAACCGCTAATATTATCTACTGTGAAAATCCTACTAAAATGAATTTGAATAAACTAGTACAGTCCTCCCCTAAACAAACTCTAGAGGCAAATGTCCCCCTGCATCCTACATATTTCCTCCTATTACTTCTTTCAAGAATTATTTCCTGGGGACTTCCCTGGTGGCACAGTGGTTAAGAATCCACCTTCCAATGCAGGGGACACAGGTTCGAGCCCTAGTCCGGGAAGATCCCACATGCCACGGAGCAACTAAGCCCGTGCGCCACAACTACTGAGCCTGTGCTCTAGAGCCCAAGAGCCACAACTACTGAGCCCGTGTGTCACGACTACTGAAGCCCGTAAACCTGGAGCCCGTGCTCCACAACAAGAGAAACCGCTGCAATGAGAAGCCCGTGCACCACAACAAAGAGTAGCTCCCACTCGCTGCAACTAGAGAAAGCCCACACGCAGCAGCAAAGACCCAACACAGCCAAAAATTAAAATTAATTAATTTTTTTAAAAAAGAATTATTTCCTGATTAACTCTATGCTACTCAGTTTACTTTTTTGTTCTACATCTGCATACAATTCAAGTACTATTTACCTGCATAGTGCTTTGCAAAGGCCCATAATTTTGAAGAGTTTATGTTCCCTCAACAAAATTAGAAACTACTTAAGGAGAAAATTCACGTGTTCCAATTCTTTTTTTTTTTAATTTACTTTAAGTAATTTATTTTTGGCTGTGTTGGGTCTTCGTTACTGCATGCTGTCTTTTCTCTAGTAGCGGCGAGCGGGGCTACTCTTCGTTGCAGAGCATGGGCTCTAGGCTCATGGGCTTCAGTAGTTGTGGCACATAGGCTTAGCAGTTGTGGCCCACGGGCTCTAGAGCACAGGCTCAGTAGTTGTGGCGCACGAGCTTAGGTGCTCCACAGCATGTGGGATCTTCCCGGACCAGGGATCAAACCCGTGTTCCCTGCATTGGCAGGTGGATTCTTCTTCTTTTTTTTTTCTTTAAAATAGATCTTTATTGGAGTATAATTGTTTCACAGTACTGTGCTAGCCTCTGTTGCACAACAAAGCGAATCAGCCACGTGCATACACACGTCCCCACATTCCCTCCCTCCTGAGCCTCCCTCCCATTCTCCCTATCCCACCCCTCTAGGTCATCTCAAAGAACCGCGCCAATCTCCTTGTGCTATGCTGCTGCTTCCCACCAGCCAACTATTTTACATTCGGTAGTGTATATATGTGGATGCTACTCTCATTTCGCCCCAGCTTCGTCCTCCCACCCCATGTCCTCAAGTCCATTTTCTATGTCTATGTCTTTATTCCTGCCCCGCAACTAGGTTCATCAGTACATTTTTTTAATATATATTCCATATGTATGTGTTAGCATACGGTATTTGTTTTTCTGTGACTTACTTCACTCTGTATGACAGACTCTTGGTCTATCCACTTCACTACAAATAACTCAATTTCGTTTCTTTTTATGGCTGAGTAATATTCCATTGTACATATATGCCACATCTTCTTTACCCATTCATCTGGCGGGCAGATTCTTAACCACTGTGCCACCAGGGAAGACCCCTCCAATTCTTTTACACAAAGTTAAGTACACACAGGCAGCCTCAATACTTAAACAGTCAATTTACCCTCTGGAGACATGAAAAAGTTCCAAAGATAATGTCCTCATTCACAAAATAATTCAGATGCATCCCCATCGGTTCACTCATTCGTTCATCACACTTTGAGACAGCACCAGCTGTGCAAACTCTCTAGTCACTCCCCTGCTCAAAAATGCCCATGACTCCTCATTGCCTACCAAACATTCAAAACACAATTTCTCATACATTCACTTTCCAGGTTCTCCCAAACATTCTTCATGCCTTTGCGTACACTTCTATCCCCTCAGCAGGA
>NW_006787038.1:4251184-4251769 GCF_000442215.2 Lipotes vexillifer
CAGCAGGAACGCTGTCTACACCACAGTCAGCACTCCCCCCAACCCCCATCTCTACATGTCAATTATTAGGTCTCTATAGTGTTTAGACACTATGAGAGGTCCCTGTATATAAAGACTTTCTAGTTTGAATATGTGAATAAAACTTTAGCCCCCATCAGTCACAACCACCATCACCTCAGTTTAGCAGGAAGATATTGGTTTGTACACAAGTCATTGCAATACTGTACAACACAGTAAGTACATAGTAAGCTAATAACCTATAGTAAGTAGGCCATACCTAAGGGATGTAAAAAAATCAACATATTGTGGATGCACCCTACCAGAAAATCTATTTGGGATGTACAGAGGTAAAAAAAAGTGAATCAAAGAAATTAATTTTTTTTCAATGATGAAAATTACTTCCGCCTACTGGACTGAGTTCTGAATGCAGGGCTTTGCTTTTTTTTAGCAAAAAAATATACCTTTTATATATACAGCAGGTTCTTATTAGTTATCCAAAAAATACCTTCTTTTTTTTTTTTTTTTTTTTTGCGTTATGCGGGCCTCTCACTGTTGTGGCCTTTCCCCTTTTCGGAGCACAAGCTC
>NW_006787038.1:4251839-4265467 GCF_000442215.2 Lipotes vexillifer
CGAACCCGCGTCTCCTGCATCGGCAGGCGGACTCTCAAGCACTGCGCCACCAGGGAAGCCCCAAAAAATACCTTCTTAATGAAATGAACTTGTAGGCATTTCAGGGCAATGAGAAAGAGGGCCAACTTGTGGTACCAGGGCTGCGAAGGGTGCAGAATGGTTGAGATGACAGAAGAACGCCTGGATCCTCAGTTCTCCCAGTTTCAGGATCCTCGATCCCTATGCTGATTGGTTTTGGCTTCCTAGTAGCTGATGAGGTCCTTTCCTTTCCCATGTTTCTTGGTGCTTTCTCCCCCTTCCCTGTCATCCATTCCCAGTGTTTACTGGCTCCCCTCTCAGTGTTGATCTTAATGCCACCATATCTGCCCCTCTCCTCTAATGTCCCATGAAAGTGAGACATATGATAGACAAAAAATTTCTAACTTCTGAATCCCTTCTCTAATCTAGTGCATTCCTTGGGATAGAGGACAACCCTCTCCATACTTCACATGCCAAGAACAAACAAGTTTGTTTTTCATAAAATCAGGCATTTTTCACTCTAATTCTATTTATTTTTTTAATGAAAAAAAACTTTATTATGGGATAAAGAAAATCTTTTATCATTTTAAATAATAAAATTTAAAACATTAAAAAAAATGTCCATAAAGAAATATTTTCGTTTGGGAAAGAACATAGTGTTCCTTAGTCCAAGACAAATTAGGTTGTTTTATTTTCTTTAATCTTATTGGAGTACAGTTGACTTACAACTATTTTTTTTAAGAGTAGATAATACATGTATACTGTACAAAACTCTAGAGGCACAAAGGAGTATGCAGAGAAAAGTGAAGTGAGGTGAATGCAGTCCTCCTCCCCAGAGACAATCAGTATCATCTGTTTACCATTACTAAAACAAGATAGTTTTCCACAGAAACAGAGTAGCTCAGCCAAATTCTGCTTCAGGGCTTGTTTCTTTGTGGAGAAGAGGTGATCTATGAACCAGACACGTATGTGTAATGTGCCTATGTGAAAACACAACATGAGTTCTAAAGAACACAATCTTTCCAGAAGACTGTAGACACAACTTGGGATACAGTATGGTATTGTGAACAGAAAGGATATGGCTTCTGGCTCTTCACAGAACTGTGTCCACATACCAGCTCTGACATTAGGCATCTTGGGAAATGTTACTTAACCTGTGAACTTTAGCTTTCTGTCCATAAAATAAGAATAGATTCTTGTGACGATTAAATTAAAACATGTTAAATGCTTTGATTTCTCCATGGCTTTAGCCTTGTTTTTAGCTTCCCTTGTGGAACGTTTTCATTTAACTGCATCTAGAATATTTTTTATTTTAATGTATACCCAAATATCTAAAGAAAAAAATGAGTGAAAACAGCAAGATAATAGGCTTCCATTTACAGAATCAAAGACTAACAATTACCTTTTGTTCTTCTCTTTCTGTTGCATGGTGACACTTTTCAATTCTCCAATGCCTTAAGAAATCTCGAAGATATCCAAAGAGAGTGAGGACACCATACCCCACATAAGTAAGCACAGCAACCAGCATTGGCGTCTCTTCAAAACCTTCATTAAATGGTCTTTTATATAGTCCTCCATTTTGTGTAACATGATGTATCTAAAAGGGAGGTTAAAAATGTTTCTTTCAGTCATGGTAAGAAAAGAGTGCTACTTAAAATCTGAGTGCTTACAGATTTGCATACCTTCAGAATTCTCTAAGTAACTGTCAACCCCCACCACCACCACCACTACCAAACACCTGCTAAGTTCTAAGCAGGGCCTAATTTTTTTCTGTGGAAATAAGTTTTCAGTTATACATACTTCAGATGAACAGCAAAGAAAAACAAGGGGAGGACTGTGTAAGAACAATGCTTAACACTGATTTTTATCACTTGATTTTATGAAAGAGATCCTAAAATGTTATGGTTAGAGAATGCATAATTTTCTTTGTCCTAATGAAGAAAATAAAAAATATAAATCAACAAAGAGAAAGCCTATCCTGAAAATAGCATATTAGCTTACAAATAATCAAAAGTTCAGTTTTAGAATAAAATAAAATATTTGTAAATGTTTTACTGCTAAACATTCTTTTTTTTTTTTTTTTTTCTTGCGTTATGCGGGCCTCTCACTGTTGTGGCCTCTCCCATTTGCGGAGCACAGGCTCCGGACGCGCAGGCTCAGTGGCCATGGCTCACGGGCCCAGCCGCTCCGCGGCATGTGGGATCTTCCCGAAACGGGGCACGAACCCGCGTCTCCTGCATCGGCAGGCGGACTCTCAAGCACTGCGCCACCAGGGAAGCCCACTGCTAAACATTCTTAAAGCCACCCAGCCACAGCATTTCAAATAATTATTAGCACTAGGCCTCTATAGAAACACATAGTTTATACTAGCCTTTGTTGTCAGTGGTAACACAAATAAATTATTCACAAAAATAAAATGCTTACATTAAGTGATCCAGCATTGTATAACGCAGGAAGAAAGTGAAATCCAACACAAGGGGAAAAACTGTTAGAGTGAGATCACCAACAGTCCTGAAATCATTCTGTCCTCCTTCATCTTGACCTAGTGACCTTTTCCAAACATAAGATTATCCCTAGTTTCCTCTTTAGGGATATCCAAATTTTAACATACGAACACCAAGGTACTGTACTTTGATCTTATAGCTGAAAGCTGTTTACTCTTTGGTCAATTTTAATGGAAATGTTGTTTTACAGAAAAATTCCACTAAAGTAGTTTGTGTGTCAACTTTAATCTCAACTCTGAAACAACTGATTGCCGTGAGGATGGTCAATCACAATTTACCAGGAACATATTTTCTACTGAGCACTGTACTAGAGTTAAGAAGAATTTCAAAGGAATAAAAGATTCTTTCTTGGCCTCTCAGGCAACCTGATCGAAGAGCTAAATATTAGTTTGGGAAAGCTACTAGAATGCTACAAGTTAGAACAGTTTGGAAACAAATTACTGTATTTGACAAAGGAAAGACATTTGGATAGGCATGATACATGAAATCTGTTGGTAATGATTCAATTTGATGGCCTAAAGAAGCTCTGAAAACTATTCATAAAACTGGCTTAGGTCTTCATCAATCTCTTCCCCAGTGGTGGAATTTTGTGCTAACATTTACTGCTTAAACTTTCATTCAGGAGCAAAGTTGTAATGTGTTTAGAACAGAATAGCTAAAAATGAACCAATATCTGAAGATAGAAAATTGTTTAAACATTAGTAATAACATGTAAGCAAGCAATTAACCTGGAAAAAGCAAAATCAAGAGCACTTAAAACATAAGAAAAATAACATTCTGATTATCTTGTTTTTTAATAAATTTATTTATTTTATTTATTTATTTTTGGCTGCATTGGGTCTTCCCTGCAGTGTGCGGCCTTCTCATTGCGGTGGCTTCTCTTGTTGCTGAGCGCAGGCTCTAAGCATGCAGGCTTCAGTAGCTGTGGGACGTGGGCTCAGTAGTTGTGGCTCACGGGCTCTAGAGTACAGGCTCAGTAGTTGTGCCGCGTGGGCTTAGCTGCTCTGTAGCATGTGGGATTTTCCCAGACCAGGGCTTGAACCCGTCCGTGTCCCCTGCACTGGCAGGAGGATTCTTAACCACTACGCCTCCAGGGAAGCCCCTGATTATCTTTTTAAAAAACTATATCTAAAAATATTTTGCCATAAGAACACACCAGTACCCAACTCACTGTAACTCTGAAATTGTTTACACTATTTTCTCTCAACTGAACATACTAGTAAAAAGTAAGGCAATTTTCAGAGCTCCTAAGTCTCTAACAAATGTGTGGCAGATTTATATGCCAGGAATGCTGTGGGTGGATCTCTTTAAAAAGAGATCCACCTTTATTTCAGACACACCCAAACCAGCAAGACCAAGTATATTTATACAGTTGGTTGGACTGACTAGGAAGGAGAAAGTTAAATCATTAGTTTGCTTTTAAATATTGTGTGATTCTATCATAGCCTCATTTAATAAAATTAAATGCATTTTAAGGAATTGAGATTCAACTATGAAGTAACTTTTACAATGTGGCCTCAAAGCACAGTTCACTATGATCATTCACAGAGTCAGAATGGACAGACCAACTGACATGCAAACTTCTGATAGGTGAAAAAGTCTTAGAACTCAGAGAAAACAAAATTACTTGATCTTCAAATGCAGATGCTAAATGCTATCTCTGACATGATTCAACTAAAAATAATGGTATTACCATCTTATACGTGTATAATATTCTATAAGGGAAAGCACCAGGCTTATTTTGTCCACTGCACAACTAGCACTCAGGATAGTATTTATTAAGTGCTAACAAATAATAAGTACTCAATAATGTTTCCTTTTGGGAATTCCCTGGCAGTCCAGTGTTAGACTCCGAGCTTTCACTGCCAAGGGCATGGATTTGATCCCTCGTTGGGGAACTAAGATCCTGCAAGCTGCGTGAAGTGGCCAAAAAAAAAAAAAAACAAACCAAAGAAAAAAATAACGTTTCCTTTTATTACTATTAGTATTACAGAGAGTGGCACCTTATAGGAGCTCAACAAGTATTTGTAAATGAAAATACACATTATGCTCTTTGCTCTGTCATAGAAGGGGTTAACTTACAATGATTATACAATTAATATTAGAACATTTCTAGAACCCATATCTGACTGGAGATCAAGTTCACTCTAAACAAACACAGGCTACAAACCCTTACAGAATATTTCATATTCTGGATTCACCATGCAAGAGGGCTCTTAAGAGGCCTTTCAGTCACTCTAACTTGAGAATTACACTGTCGACAAGACAGTATGGTACTGGCACAAAAACAGAAAGACAGATCAATGGAATAGGATAGAAAGCCCAGAGGTAAACCCACACACATATGGACACCTTATCTTTGATAAAGGTGGCAGGAATATACAGTGGAGAAAGGACAGCCTCTTCAATAAGTGGCGCTGGGAAAATTGGACAGGTACATGTAAAAGTATGAGATTAGATCACTCCCTAACACCATACACAAAAATAAGCTCAAGGGCTTCCCTGGTGGCGCAGTGGTTGAGAGAGTCCGCCTGCCGATGCAGGGGACGCGGGTTCGTGCCCTGGTCCGGGAAGATCCCACATGCCGCGGAGCGGCTGGGCCCATGAGCCATGGCCGCTGAGCCTGCGCGTCCAGAGCCTGTGCGTCCGGAGCCTGTGCTCCGCAACGGGAGAGGCCACAACAGTGAGAGGCCCGTGTACCGCAAAAAAAAAAAAAAAAGTTCAAAATGGATTAAAGACCTAAATGTAAGGCCAGAAACTCTCAAACTCTTAGAGGAAAACATAGGCAGAACACTCTATGACATAAATCACAGCAAGATCCTTTTTGACCCACCTCCTAGAGAAATGGAAAGAAAAACAAAAATAAGCAAATGGGAACTAATGAAACTTCTAAGCTTTTGCACAGCAAAGGAAACCATAAACAAGACCAAAAGACAACCCTCAGAATGGGAGAAAATATTTGCAAATGAATCAACTGACAAAGGATTAATCTCTAAAATTTACAGGCAGCTCATGCAGCTCAATAACAAAAAAATAAACAACCCAATCCAAAAATGGGCAGAAGACCTAAATAGACATTTCTCCAAAGAAGATATACAGACTGCCAACAAACACATGAAAGAATGCTCAACATCATTAATCATTAGAGAAATGCAAATCAAAACTACAATGAGATATCATCTCACACCAGTCAGAATGGCCATCATCAAAAAATCTAGAAACAATAAATGCTGGAGAGGGTGTGGAGAAAAGGGAACACTCTTGCACTGCTGGTGGGAATGTGAATTGGTTCAGCCACTATGGAGAACAGTATGGAGGTTCCTTAAAAAACTACAAATAGAACTACCATATGACCCAGCAATCCCACTACTAGGTATATACCCTGAGGAAACCAGAATTCAGAAAGAGTCATGTACCAAAATGTTCATTGCAGCTCTATTTACAATAGCCCGGAGATGGAAACAACCTAAGTGCCCGTCGTCGGATGAATGGATAAAGAAGATGTGGCACATATATACAATGGAATATTACTCAGCCATAAAAAGAAACGAAATTGAGCTATTTGTAATGAGGTGGATAGATCTAGAGTCTGTCATACAGAGTGAAGTAAGTCAGAAAGAGAAGGACAAATACCGTATGCTAACACATATATATGGAATTTAAGAAAAAAAAATGTTATGAAGAACCTAGGGGTAAAACAGGAATAAAGACAGAGACCTACTGGAGAACAGACTTGAGGATATGGGGAGGGGGAAGGGTGAGGTGTGTTAGGGCGAGAGAGAGACATGGACATATATATACTAACAAACGTAAGGTAGATAGCCAGTGGGAAGCAGCCGCATGGCACAGGGAAACCGGCTCGGTTCTTTGTGGCTGTCTGGAGGGGTGGGATAGGGAGGGTGGGAGGGAGGGAGACAAAGAGGGAAGAGATATGGGAACATATATATATGTATAACTGACTCACTCTGTTATAAAGCAGAAACTAACACACCATTGTAAAGCAATTATACCCCAATAAAGATGTTAAAAAAGATATGGGGAGGGGGAAGGGTGAGCTGTGATAGGGCGAGAGAGAGACATGGACATATATCTACTAACAAGTAAGGTAGACAGCCAGTGGGAAGCAGCCGCATGGCACAGGGATACCAGCTTGGTGCTTTGTGACTGCCTGGAGGGGTGGGATAGGGAGGGTGGGAGGGAGGGAGACAAAGAGGGAAGAGATATGGGAACATATGTATATGTATAACTGATTCACTTTGTTATAAAGCAGAAACTGACACACCATTGTAAAGCAATTATACCCCAATAAAGATGTTAAAAAAAAAAAAGAAGAAAAGAAAAAAGAAAAATATTAGCATATCACTCCCCCCAGGTCAAAGCAGACAAGAGTGTGACACTCTGTATTATTATTCAAGGGAAGTTTAAGAACGCCAATGAATACCAAGACATATTTGCCTGAACAGTAATATTTTTTCCAGAAAATGAAGAAGGGAAAAAAAAGGCAAAGGAAGAAATTTTTTTAAAGTCAAGACTAAGCACACACCATAAAACATGACTTTTAGGAGGGCCATGAGCAGAAATGTTAGAGGCTGAGTGTTTGTGTCTCTAACCCCATTCATATGTTAAAGCCCTAAACCCCCAGTGTGAAGGTATTTGAAAGTTGGGACTTTGGGAGATAATTATGTTTAGGTGATGAGGGTGGGACCCTCTCGATGTGATTAGTGCTCTAATAAGAAGAGAAGGCAGAGATCTCCACTGAGGAAAGGCCATGTGAGCATACTATGAGAAAGTGGCTGTCTACAAGCCAGGAAGAGGGTCCTCGCAAAGAACTGAACCTGCCAGCACCTCTGATCTTGGACTTACCAGCCTCCAGAATCGTGAGAAATATCTGTTGTTTAAGCCACCCCATCTATGGTATTTTGTTATAGCAGCCTGAACTACGACAGAGGTAAAGAGACATAATGCACATAACCTACTCTCAATTGGTTCAGGAAAAAATAAGTGTGTGTGTGTGTGTGTGTGTGTGTGTGTGTGTGTGTGTGTGTGTGTGTGTGTGTAGAGAGAGAATGACGGAGAATTTCTTCATGAATCATTTGTGAGTCAGTTGCAGTTATACTGTACCTTTATCTTTTAATATTTCAGTGCATATTTCTAAAAACAAAGATATTCTTTTACATAACTAAAGAACAATTATCAAAATCAGGAAATTGCTAGAATACTGATACATACTTTATTTAGATGCCGCTAATCGTCCTAAGAGTGTCCTTTGTAGCAACAGAAAGTCCTGGATAATGTATTGTATTCTCTCTTTAGTTTCAGAAAAGAAAAAAAAGGGGGGGTTTCAGTACACTGTAAAATGACTTAGAAGGAATAATCCTGAGCATAGGTTTTGAGAATCCCATGAAAGGACACAAAGTATGCAATTTTGGGGAAGTAATTACTGTAAACAGAAGCTTACATTTCTGACATAGATACAAAATCACATAAGCATGATTTTTTAAAGCAAATAAACACATTCCCTCTTAATGTGACAGCAGGATGACAGAACCTGCCTATCAAAACAGAACCTGCCCACCTGGTAGATAGCTTGGGACATTATTTAAAAAATTAATGTCCAATATGAACCATCCATTATGCATCAGCAATCAAAGGACTGTTATGTCTTTTCCTTTAAATGAACTCTATTCATTTCCAGTGATACGCTGTGTTGTTCCTTAAAATAAGTTCTGCTGAAATGGTTCTTTATTGGAATTTTACTGAAAATATACTAGCCTCTCACTGCTGCCTACCACACATACTAGAGAAAATAGTTTGGAGCTTTATGCCCATCACACAAGCTATGCCACACTCTGAACATATATTTCCAGAAGTGTCTTCTTTTTCTTGGCAGGCAAATTTTGAAAAGTAGGGAGTCCACATTTAATCTTGCAATCAGGGTAGGTTCCCGAATTTCTGTTGGTAAGTAACTCATATGGAATGGACTAAGGAGTGCTTCCAAAGCCAGCTGTGAAACAAACCTATATTTTGACATTACCATATTCCTATTGAAAACTCAAAAATGCAGACCTCCAAGTATATATGCACTGCAAGATTGCAGTCAGTGTCATCCTGTGCACTCTGGGCAGTGATGTTCTGCACAGGAGTTATTATTTTCACTTGCCACTCACAGCTCTGTAGCACTTTCCTATCTCTAGATAAGCATCAAGGTATGACAGACAGATGTAACAGGAGATTTGCGTACCAGTGCAGCTCTGCCACACATTCCGCATCTTCTTCTGAGCTCTATTCCACCTCTAACATGTTCTAGGCCTGTTAACACCGTGCCCTCCACTCTGGCTTTGTAGTTGACACGAACTGGAAAGGCAGCCCAGTTTGCATCAGTCTCCCTTCTCTGGGAATACTCCCTTATACCAGGGGTAGGTCCCTGGTGGTCACATCTGTGCAATATGACCGATTTCCTGGGTCATAACTGACTGGCACAGCGGTAGGTACCTATGCCAAAATGAACCCAACAACCCTCTCTCGTGGGGATTTAAAATTTCAGTGGGGAAGGAGTCTGAAGGACACTGGACTGCCAACGTCCTGAAGAAAAGGTCCATAAATTCCTGTTGCCAAGGTGTCAAGCACTGTGTTATTTCCTGCCATTTTACCTTTTCTGAGTTGTTCATCAATTCCTCCCTACTTTTTCCTTTTCTTTTGTTGTATACCTATCATCCTTGCAACAAATCACCTTTTTGTTTAGCTAGAGTCAGTTGCTATCAACTGAAAGAAATTTAACAGATACAGACTCTATGTTAAAATTCTTAGAACTTCTTTTCTGCACTTACTGAACAGGTTTTTATGTTGGCATAGCCTGCAAACTTTTACGACTTTAGCAAATTTTAAAAAATGGCTCCCCACTTTGTCAATTTTGTGCATTTGGAATATTGTTGACTGTCTTATCTAGGATAAGGGATACCTGGTTCAAAATCCTAAGTACTTACTTCCCTATATTAAGGGACATCAGATTCTAATTGCCCGCTATAACTAACCTCTTCCCAGGTTCTCAATAATACCCATGAGGATAGAGCCGAAAGAGAAAAAAAGTCAGAACTAGTATTTTTTTTAAAAAAGGGCAATAAAAGGCCTCAAATCAAAATTCAGACAGTATCTCTCTGCTAAGTTCATCTAAGTACAGAGAACATGCTCATAACCGTTAAACAAGACTAACTTTTCACAGTAGAAAAATCACAAACCAAAGGGCAAGTAAGAGACTATTTAATACAAGATTTTTTTTTTTGGCGGTATGCGGGCCTCTCACTGTTATGGCCTCTCCCGTTGTGGAGCACAGTCTCCGGACGCACAGGCTCAGCGGCCATGGCTCACGGGCCCAGCCGCTCCGCAGCATGTGGGATCTTCCCGGACCAGGTCACGAACCCGTGTCCCCTGCATCAGCAGGCAGACCCTCAACCACTGCGCCACCAGGGAAGCCTTAATACAAGATTTTAAGGGAACTGGAAGTGGAGCCTGGGAGCCTTGACATTAGGAATGAAGTCGAACCTGGATC
The DNA here is from genome assembly GCF_000442215.2 of Lipotes vexillifer. Taxonomy (NCBI): domain Eukaryota; kingdom Metazoa; phylum Chordata; class Mammalia; order Artiodactyla; family Lipotidae; genus Lipotes; species Lipotes vexillifer. The sequence goes on from NW_006787038.1 coordinate 4,261,908, forward strand.
TGGAGCCGGGTGAAACCAAGTCAGTCAGCCCCACCTGTGCTGCCATTTGGGGAGCCTCAGCCTGTCTACCCAGGGTGTCATCAATCTGGCTGTGGTGGGCAACCAGGACCCACAGCCCCACCCCCTATGGAGCCTCCAGTGGCCCAGTGCCAGGCTATGGGCAAACCCCTCCCCCAGGTGTTTCAAGAGTCCCACCTTCTCCAGGGGCACCTCCAACCTCAACAGCACAGGGCCCTTGTGGCCAGACAGCATATGCCCAGTTTGGCCAAGGAGAGGTACAGAATGGGCCAAGCTCCACTGTTCAGATGCAGAGGCTCCCTGGGTCTCAGCCATTTGGGTTAGTCCCACTGGCTCCTGTGGTCAGCCAGCCAGCTGTGCTTCAGCCCTATGGCCCTCCCCTGACAAGTACACAGGTGACTGCTCAGCTGGCCAGAATGCAGATCAGAGGTGCTGTGGCCCCAGCGCCTCCCGCTCCGAGTCTAGGCTATGGTCCACCAACATCACTTGCCTCAGCCTCAGGAAGTTTCCCTAACACCAGTCTGCATGGCTCCTACGCTCAGGGCCAGGCTCCTCCCCTTAGCCAGGCCCAGGGTCATCCTGGGGCCCAGCCTTCCCAGCAATCTGTCCCACCACAGGCCTCCAGCTTCATATCCCCAGCTTCAGGGGGTCCTTGAATGCCTTTGATGACTGGTCCACCCCTGCCTGGACAGAGTTTTGGGGGGCCCCCAGGGAGCAAGCCCAACCACGTGTCCTCACCTCCTCAAGCTCTGCCCTCTGGCACCCAAACGACTGGGCTCCCAGGACCACCACCACCTATGCACTCCTCCCAGAAGCCACGCTACCAGCTGCAACAAAATGGTTCCTTTGGACCAGCCCAGGGCCCTCAGCCCAATTTTGGAAGTCCCTACCCAGGAGCAGACACTTTGGGCAGCCAGCCAGGAACACCTCAACTATTGCCTCCTAAGCGCCTCTACCCTGATGCCATCCCGAGCCCTATTCAGGTTGTTGAGGATGACAGGAACAAGCAGGGTTCAGAGCCACTGGTTACTGGTGTATGGGGCCAGGTGCCACCCTTAGTCAACACCAACTTCCTGGTGAAAGACCAAGGGAATGCAAGTCCCCGATATATCTGATGCACATCCTATAATAACCCTTGCACATCTGACGTGTCTAGCAGGCTCAGGAGCCCCTGGCAGCTGTCATCAAGCTGCTGGCAAGCCTGCCCCCAGAGGAGGCTTCACCATATATCGCTGACCACGGGGAACCTGGTCCTTTGCGCTGCAATCGCTGCAAAGCATAAATGTGCCCCTTCATGCAGTTCATTGAGGGAGGGAGGCGTTTCCAGTGCTGCTTTTGCAGCTGTATCAATGATGTTTCCCCCCACCAATATTTTCAACGTCCAGATCATACTGGCAAATGTGTGGATGCTTATGACCGTCCTGAGCTATCCCTGGGCTCTTATGAATTCCTGGCCACTGCAGATTACTGCAAGAACAGTAAGTTCCCCAGCCCTCCTGCCTTATCTTCATGACTGATGTCTCCTACAATGGCGTCAGGAGTGGTCTTGTTAGGCTCCTCTGTGAGGAGCTCAAGTCACTGTTAGACTTTCTGCCTAGGGAGGGCAGGGCAGAAAAGTCAGCAATTCACGTTGGCTTTGTCACCTATAGTAAGGTGCTCTGCTTCTACAATGGGAAGAGCTCATTGGCCCAGCCACAGATGACGGTTGTATCTGATGTGGGTGACATGTTTGTGCCACTGCTGGATGGCTTCCTGGTCAACGTCAATGAGTCTCGGGCAGTCATCACCGGCTTATTGGATCAGATTCCAGAAACATTTCCAGACACAAGGGAGACGGAGACAGTATTTGCTCCTGTTATCCAGGCTCTGAAGGCTGCTGAGTGTGCAGGGAAGCTATTTCTGTTCCACACCTCCCTGCCCATCGCAGAGGTCCCAGGGAAACTGAAGAACAGAGACGACAGGAAGTTGATCAACACAGACAGGCCACAGACCTGTTACAGCCTCAGACAGATGCTTATCAGACACTGGCCAAAGAGTGTGTGGCCCAAGGCTGCTGTGTAGACCTCTTCCTCTTCCCCAGCCAGTATGTGGAAGTGGCCATGCTCTCTGTCATACCCCAGCTAAGTGGTGGCTCTGTCTATAAATATGCTTGCTTTCAGGTGGAGAATGACCAGGAATGGTTCCTTAGTGACCTGGGCCAGAATGTACAGAAGGTCATTGGCTTTGATGCTGTAAAGAGGGTCCCGACAAGCACTGGTATCCGTGCTGTAGATTTCTTTGGGGCTTTCTACATGAGCAACACAAAAGATGTGGAGCTGGCTGGGCTGGATGGGGACGAGACGGTGACTGTGGAGTTCAAGCACGACGACCGGCTCAATGAAGAGAGTGGAGCCCTCCTGCAGTGTGCCCACTGCAGCTCTACACCAGCTGCGCAGGGCAGTGATGGCTCCACATCCACAACCTGGCCCTCAACTGCTGCATCCAGCTGGCTCATCTGTACTGAAACTGTGAGACTGACGCGCTCATCAACTACATGGCCAAGTCTGCATACTGGGGCCTCCTGAACAGCCCTGTGAAAATTATTTGTGACACTCTCATCACTCAGTGTGCCCAGATCTTGGCCTGTTACAGAAAGAACTGTGCCAGCCCCTGCTCTGTGGGACAGTTGATCGCTCTTGAGTACATGAAGCTACTCCCAGTTTACCTGAACTCTTTGTTGAAGCGTGACGTCCTGCAGCCCGGAGCTGAAGTCACTACTGATGACCGCGCCTATGCCTGACAGCTAGTTACCTCCATGGACATGGCTGAGACCAACGTCTTCTTCTATCCTCAGCTCCTACCATTAACCAAGTCTCCCCATTGAGAATACCACTGAACCACAGGCAGTTCGAGCATCTGAAGAGCATCTAAACAACGGGGATATATATTGGGTTGGCCAAAAAGTTCGTTCGTTTTCCATAACATCTTATGGAAAAAGCTGAACAAACTTTCTGGCCAGCCCAATATTTGCTGGAGAACGGGCTCAACCTCTTCCTCTGCGTGGGAACAAGTGTCCAGCAGGGTGTTGTCCAGAGCCTCTTCGGCATCTCCTCCTTCAGTCAGATCACCAGTGGCTGGAGCGTTTTGCCAGTTCTGGATAATCTGCTGTCCAAGAAGGTGCGAGGCCTCATTGATAGTTTGAGGGCACAGAGATGACAGTACCTGAAGCTCATCATGGTGAAATAAGAGGACAAGCTGGAGATGCTGTTCAAGCACTTCCCAGTGGAAGACAAGAGGCTGAGCGGGGGAGAATCCGATGTGGACCCTGTCTGTCATATGCACAAGGAGATTTGGCAGCTACCAAGTATAGCAAGTGGGTAAACAGCATAGGGTCCAGGCCAGCTTCCAGAAAGTACCCCAGGACAGCAGAGAAACTGGGACAGTTCCATATCTTATAAGTCATGTAAGCTGACCTCAGTCTCTTTGGAGGAAGGGGGAGCTATAAGGAGACACCTTTTTTTTTTTTTTTTTTTTTTTTTTTTTTTTGGGGCCCTCCCTTTGCG
>NW_006787038.1:4265664-4277334 GCF_000442215.2 Lipotes vexillifer
TTTGCGATATGTGGGCCTCTCACTGTCGTGGCCTTTCCCGTTGCCGGACGCGCAAGCTCAGCGGCCACGGCTCACAGGCCCAGCCGCTACGCGGCTCACGGGCCCAGCCGCTACGCGGCATGTGGGATCCTCCCAGACCGGGGCACGAACCCGTATCCCCTGCATCGGCAGGCGGACTCTCAACCACTGCGCCACCAGGGAGGCCCAAGGAGACACCTTTTTTCTGGGCTCAAGTATCCTACCACTCTGTCACGTCCTGCTGTTGGAAGGTGCCCCTATCACCTCACTTTATCCTCCTTTTTCTAACTAATCCTGTCGTAATGAATGTAGTTTCTCAGTTCACTGTATATGATTTGGTGTTGGAGGATTTGGAGTCACCCAGACCCTCGCAATATTATGTGTCCCTTTGGACCAGCCTCCAAGAAGAGAAGGGCAGGCGGGAAGGAGTAGGGATCCCAGGGGAAGGGGCTGTTAATTCATCTCAGTGTAATCAACAACTTCCTCTATTAGGGATAAACATACATACAGGTGCCCAAGAGTCAGGTATAGACCATACAGAGTAGAGAGAAAAGGGGTCAGTCTTCTAGGGCCTGGAAGTCAATAGCCAACTCAAGAGTCACTAAGGGTGGCTGACTAGCTTTCTCGCTCTGCTTCCACTGTTCTTTCTCTCTCCTGCAATGACTGGTGATCGCTTGGTGGACAGAGGAACATTATCAGAGATGAATGAGCTTGGGAACAGAGTTGTAAAGTGTATTAACACCTGGGAGAGGTATCAGCCTCCTTTCCAGCTGGAGGGGCCCCAACACTGGATGGTTCTGCAGGGAGCCTGGCCATCAACTTGCAGTACCTCACAGAGCCAGCCCGCATCCCACTCTGAGCTCCTGCTGGAAACACTGCTCTCCAAGCTGGGGGTTGCTGGGGAGAGAGGCAGAGGTGGCTAGTCTCTCCTGCCAGGACACCACTCAGGCTTTTGTACTGACAGAGTGGCTGATGGTTATCTCCCAACTTGACCTGGCTGTGGCAGGACAAGGGCTAGGCTCGATGGTGGCCAGGCTTGCCTGCTCCCAGCCTGGGATACCCCTGCTCTGGGCCTCTCATTTCTCTTCATTAGTTTATTTTTCAATGCACCTTTAATTTGTAAAGAAATAAACTAAGATATAGGGAATTCCCTGGTGGTCCAGTGGTTGGGACTCCACGCTTTCACTGCCGTGGGCCCGGGTTCAATCCCTGGTCAGGGAACTAAGATCCTGGAAGCCATACAAAGCAGCCAAAAAAATAAAATAAAATGTAAAAAATAAATTTTTAAGAAAATTGACTGTTCAGGAAAAAAAAAAAAAAAAACCCCTAGTTAGAGCTTTTCCTCATACCGTACTGTGGAAGAGACAGCTAACTCGCACCTTGTATATATTCTCCGTAAGTTCCCATTAGTAATAGACTCTCTCAGTTTTAGCTGGGTACAAGGCTACCCAGCTACAGTCCACATTCCCAATCTCTCTTGCAGCAAAAGGTAACCGTGTGAGGAATTTGGGCCAACAGGAATTGAATAGAAATGATGAGTACCAGGGCTGGATTACATCCTTTAAAACAGCAATTGCTTTCCCTCACTTCTCTTTCCTTCTGCCTGTGGCCTAGAACATAGATGTGGTTGAAGATGCTAACTGAAGACAACATCCTCAAAGACTGCAAGACAACAAAGAAGATACCTCATAACCTACCTGCCCAGGACTACCTATCTCCAGACTTCACAAAGAGAAATCATTTCCATCTTGTTTATTTAAATGTCACATTTATAGCAACAAAAACAAAAAAATCAGAAAACAATATTGAGACTTTTGCTTCCAAGTTGGAGGTAATATGTAGAGGCAAAGCTATCACTTTCACAGAAAAACTACATAAAACTAAACAGATGACTCAAAACAAGTAGTTTTGAAGACAATGAAGAATTGTTTTCCATGCAAAGAGGACAAGATGACCTAAAATTCCAAAGAGGGAAAAGCCTTTCCTTAGTGAGCTGAAATTGCTAGTCATTTTCTCTCCTCCTGGTATTTGCAGAGTTTGAACAGAAACTGATCATAACTGGACTTGCCAGAGGCAGAGAAACTACCAAGAGAAAGAAAAACCAACAGTCTATAACAGCTATATAGGTTAGTGTGAAGAGCCCCAGATAAGTGACCAGTTTTCTGCATAGGACGTTTACTAAGTGCTGGAGAAGCTGGGGAGATGGACTAGAAAGGTGACTTGAAATCAACCACAGTCTTACAATGCTTAAGAGGTAAAGTCATATCAGAAGGAGGGGCCTACAACAAACACACAATGGATCTCATCCTTGAGATGCTGTACTCACTAAAGTGAACTGAATCTACCTAAAAACTCAGCCCAGGACCTCCCTGGTGATGCAGTGGTTAGGAATCCGCCTGCCAATGCAGGGGACACAGGTTTGATCCCTGGTCCGGGAAGATCACACATGCCACGGAGCAATTAAACCCGTGTGCCACAACTACTGAGCCTGCACTCTAGAGCCCGCGAGCCACAACTACTGAGCCCATGTGCCACAACGACTGAAGCCCGCACACCTAGAGCCCGTGCTCTGCAACAAGAGAAGGCACCACAATAAGAAGCCCATGCACCGCAATGAAGAGTAGCTCCCACTCGCTGCAACTAGAAAAAGCCCGCGCACAGCAATGAAGATCCAACGCAGCCAAAAATAAACAAAAAAATTTATTTAAAAAAAAAAACAAAAAACTCAGCCCAGCCCACCCAGCTCAATCCCTAGTTAGATGGAGGTGCTCAGGCCCTTGCCATATCTAAGACAGCAAAAGGCAAAAACAATATTGACTTTAGTCTCTGCAGGTCTTTTTTTTTGCGGTACGCGGGCCTCTCACTGTTGTGGCCTCTCCCGTTGCGGAGCACAGGCTCCGGACGCGCAGGCTCAGCGGCCATGGCTCACGGGCCCAGCCGCTCCGCGGCATGTGGGATCTTCCCGGACCGGGGCACGAACCCATGTCCCCTGCATTGGCAGGCGGACTCTCAACCACTGCGCCATCAGGGAAGCCCGAAAGCAGGAGTTTTTTATTGATTGCTGGACGCTGTGAATAAAAGACCTCCAGAGGGGTGGCACAGTGGTTGAGAGTCCGCTTGCCGATGCAGGGCACGCGGGTTCGTGCCCCGGTCCGGGAAGATCCCACATGCCGCGGAGCGGCTGGGCCCGTGAGCCATGGCCGCTGAGCCTGCGCGTCCGGAGCCTGTGCTCCGCAACGGGAGAGGCCACAACAGTGAGAGGCCCGCGTACCGCAAAAAAAAAAGAATAATAATAAATAAATAAAATAAAAAATAAAAATAAAAGATACGGTTTGGATCACTTACGTGGTGGTTCACTGCATTTTAGAAATCAGAAAAAAAATGTTAATCTTTAAACCTCCTTTAATTTATTTTACAAAATGATATTCTGATTTTATACACATGCACACACGCACACACACAAACACACATCTCTTGAGTGAGCAATCTCATTTCTAGGCATTTATCCTAACAAAAAAAACCAAAAGTGTTAAGAGAAGTACAAAGGGCTCATATATCAGAAATACTGAGAAAAGTCTAAACATTATGCATGAGGACTGGTTAAATAAATTACGCTATGTATCTGTACTACGGAATTTATGCACCCTTTAAAAGAATGATGCTTGTGGGGGAGGGGCTATATAGGGGTAAGGAGAAAAAGGGTTATTATGGGATTACATGAAATCATGTGTGTGAAACTTTTTTCTTTTTTTGGCCATGCTGCACAGTTTGCAGGATCTTAGTGCCCGGACCAAAAATTGAACCCGCGCCCTCAGCAGTGAAAGCACAGAGTCTTAGCCATTGGACTGCCAGGGAATTCCCCTGGGTGAAACTTTTGAAAACTGTAAAGCACTATAGAATTTACAGAATCTTTCATTCAACTAAAAAAAAGAAAATACATTGTAGGGACTTCCCTGGTGGTCCAGTGGTTAAAAATCTGCCTTCAAGTGCAGGGATGCAGGTTCGATCCCTGGTCGGGGAACTAAGATCCCACATGCCGCAGGGCAACTAAGCCCATGCCACAACTACTGAGCTTGCATGCTGCAACGAGAGAGCCTGCACACTCTGGAGCCCGTGCACCACAACTACAGAGAAGCCTGCGCCGCAACGAAGGATCCCGCATGCCGCAACGAAGACCCCGCGTGCCGCAACGAAGACCCAACAAAGCCAAATAAATAGGTAAATAATATTTTTTAAAGTACGTTGTAAAAAAATGATGTTTGTCTTGGGCTTCCCTGGTGGCGCAGTGGTTGAGAGTCCGCCTGCCAATGCAGGGGACATGGGTTCGTGCCCCGGTCTGGGAAGATCCCACATGCCGCGGATCGGCTGGGCCCGTGAGCCATGGCTGCTGAGCCTGCACGTCCGGAGCCTGTGCTCAGCAACGGGAGAGGCCACAACAGTGAGAGGCCCGCGGACCCCCAAAGAAAAAAAAAAAAAAAAAAAAGGATGTTTGTCTCTACTGACTGATGATAGATTATCATACTAGAGAAAAAAACTAAAATGGATGTAGTATGATCTCTTTTATGTAAAATTGTAACCCACTCCCTCTCACATTTATATATATATATATATATACACACACACACATACACACATTTATATGTATATATATACACACACACACATATATAAATACATGGCAGGATATATATCAAAATGTTACAGTATTTATCTCCAGGTTATAGAATTTCAGGAGATAATGCTGACCCTTGAACAATGCTGCAGTTAATCTCAGTATAATTTATAGTTGGCCCTCCGTATCCAAGGTTCCTCCACATCCACGGATTCAACCAACCACAGACTGTGCAGTACTGTAGTATTTACTATTGAATAATATCTGCATAAAAGTGAACTGGTGCAGTTCAGACCTGAGTTGTTCAAGGGTCAACTGAATTTATTTTCTTCATATTTTAATGTGTTGGTTTAATGTTCTGCAAGTATGGTATTTTTCCAACTCCTATATTTTCATATAAAACAGTATGTAAAGTATGTTGACTTTACAAGAAAAACACTACATCTGTTCATTTTAAATCTTATTGAAAATATGCAAATTTTCAAGAAATACTTGTTTTTAAAACTAAAAAATTTAGAACTTTCAAGTATATAAACTATTGTAAAGAGTGTAACACAGGTGCTAGTCTACTTAAGGGCAAACTCTCCCCACCAAAATGTTAAATCCCCACGAGAGAGGGTTGTTGGGTTCATTTTGGCATAGGTACCTACCGCTGTGCCAGTCAGTTATGACCCAGGAAATCGGTCATATTGCACAGATGTGACCACCAGGGACCTACCCCTGGTATAAGGGAGTATTCCCAGAGAAGGGAGACTGATGCAAACTGGGCTGCCTTTCCAGTTCGTGTCAACTACAAAGCCAGAGTGGAGGGCACGGTGTTAACAGGCCTAGAACATGTTAGAGGTGGAATAGAGCTCAGAAGAAGATGCGGAATGTGTGGCAGAGCTGCACTGGTACGCAAATCTCCTGTTACATCCGTCTGTCATACCTTGATGCTTATCTAGAGATAGGAAAGTGCTACAGAGCTGTGAGTGGCAAGTGAAAATAATAACTCCTGTGCAGAACATCACTGCCCAGAGTGCACAGGATGACACTGACTGCAATCTTGCAGTGCATATATACTTGGAGGTCTGCATTTTTGAGTTTTCAATAGGAATATGGTAATGTCAAAATATAGGTTTGTTTCACAGCTGGCTTTGGAAGCACTCCTTAGTCCATTCCATACAAGATACTTACCCACAAATATTCGGGAACTTATCCTGATTGCAAGAAAACATGTGGACTCCCTACTTTTCAAAATTTGCCTGCCAAGAAAAAGAGGACACTTCTGGAAATATATATGTTCAGAGTGTGGCACAGCTTGTGTGATGGGCGTAGAGCTCCAAACTATTTTCTCTAGTATGGGTAGTAGGCAGTAGTGAGAGGCTAGTACATTTCAGTAAAATTCCAAGAAAAGATCAGCCTCTATAATCAAGTCTCAAGATATGAAATCTATTGTCATCCCTAATATCTAATTTAAACTCCTCAAAAATTACTAGTAAGTTCTGAACTGCCAAATCCAGTGACATGATAGAGTAAGATAAAGAATACAACACAGGCTCTATTAACTTCCTAACTGGGCCAGTTATTTAAATGATTTGGAATTCAGTCTTATTTGTAAAATGGAGATAATATTCACCTACCAAGGGCCCTGTGAAGATCAGACAGGTTAAAAGGCTGGGAGAGGCCCTGGCCACAGTAAATGATACCTATTACTATTATTATTCTTGGTTTCTGACCACCAAGATGTTGCTTACCACTGCTTAAAGAAACACCCTCGGGCTTCCCTGGTGGCATAGTGGTTAAGAATCTGCCTGCCAACGCAAGGGATATGGGTTCGAGCCCTGGTCCGGGAAGACCCCACATACTGCGGAGCAACTAAGCCTGTGCGCCACAACTACTGAGCCTGCACTCTAGAGCCCACGAGTCACAACTACTGAGCCTGTGTGCCACAACTACTGTGCACAGCAATGAAGACCCAACACAGCCAAAAATAAATAATAAATAATTAAATATATAATTTCTCTTAAAAAAAAAAGAAACACCCTCCGTTTTCTTGGGCTTTCACACACCACTTGCCAACACTTCTGTTCTTTCTCAATCAACCTTCTGCAGCAGTGGTGTGTGTTTGTGCTTGCCTTCTTGCAAGAACACTGATTCCCCAATATTACATTCTTAGTGCCTCCTCTTCTTGCTTAATGCCCTCTTCTATCTACTTTACCAATTCCCATGGCTTTAACTACCGCCCATTCATTCCTTCAACTAAGATTTCCTGAGTTCCTGTTACATACCAGGCACAATTCAAAGAGTAAAATGTTTGCTGATGTTTGCTGAAGGGGCTGACTTATTAGGCAGCAAGAGGCTTATTTAGAATAATTCAAAACCACCACATTTGACAGGTCAGTACTTCATCTGTACAGTAGTTTCTAAAGCTTTCCAAGTCATAAAAATTGTTGAATATTTTCCCCAACCTCAGTATGTATTATTTGGAGTAAGGCTGGATCACACCCATAGTCTCAGTATAACTGCGTATTTCACTGTACTTAGAAATTACCAGAAAGCTGGGACTTCCCTGGTGGTCCATTGGTTAAGAATCTGCCTTCCAATGCAGGGGATGCGGGTTTGATCCCTGGTCGGGGAACTAAGATCCCACGCGCAGTGGGGCAACTAAACCCGCATACCGCAACTACTGAGCCTGTGCACCACAACTAGAGAGAAGCCCCTGCGCCGCAACGAAGAGCCCTTGTGCAGCAATGAAAGATCCTGCGTGCTGCAACTAAGACCTGGTGTAGCCAAATAAATAAATATTTTAAAAAATAATAATAATAAAAATGAACCACCAACACAGGGGTTATCTCAATCCTTTAGGGTCTTATAGTACACATGTATTTTTTCTACAATCAGAAGCAAAAATTATTTTAAGACAAAAGGAAAAATTGCCACCGTAACCTTCATAATGGGTCTTAAAGGTAGTCTTAAAGACAACAAATGTTAAGCTAAATTTTCTGAGCTTAAATCAGTCAAGAGCAAAAGGCTTACTTGCTTAATGGGTTTAATGGGTCACAAATTACAAATTATATTATAGAAGCCTTCTTAGAAGCTATTCAGAAGGCAACTGGCTTCTGAGGCCACAAACCATGTATTTAATCAAATAAGGCACACCCACTCAGAATGCAAACACAGCCTCTACCCATCCTCTCAATTGCCTATTCTGCCAATAAACACTGCTTCTTTCTTTCAAAAATGGAATCTGATTGAATCTCAACCAATTAACTACTCGTTCAGAACACTATGAAGTTTCTGGGGCACCTAGTCCAACCTTAAAAAGTGGGCAAGTCTGCATTCCCTGAATATCCAAGTTCTAAAATACTATATTAAGAATACAGTGGTTTATATATTAAACACGGGTCTCATTTCCCAAGAATTTTTATTAAAGAGAATTCCTGAGTACCTCAAATGACTCTGGAATCTTTCACATCCAACTAGTAAGACTTGAAATATTCTTCCCCTTGGAACAAAAAAGCATTTGAAACAAAAATCTAGTCCCACAAGTTGTAAACAGTTAACAACATTATTTTTGCAAAGCTTTGAGGTCTTTGGATGTCTCATCAGGCCCTGAAAAACTTGAACAGGTATACTGGCCATTCTAGCTACTCCTCCAGTTCCTCTGTCATAACTAACTTCTCCTTTTCCCAGGTAATGTTTCCTCTCAGTGGAAACAAAAGCCTAGTAGCTACTTAGTAAACCACCTCTCATTAGTTATTCATTTGCCTTCTTCTAAGTATAAGAAGCAAAACCAGCACTTTGTTCTTTCTACTTTTCTTATCATTTAAATAAGAACATGACTTGTGCCCCAATTCCTCCTTAAGAATCTTATTTATTCTGGCAGCTAGAAGGCTATCATCCTTCTAATATCTCATTAAAACTATTCCTAAAGGGAAGAATCTTAGGTCCAAACTCTCTCAAAGGCAGATAATTTTTTTCTTCCATATTTGTTAGCTAATTAAGGAAGGTTAAATGTGTGAACAAATCTCAAAAGTTCTTTAAAGAAATGGAAGACCAAAAGAAAGTAATGTTAACAAGGGGCTTTAAAAGTAGAAACCAACTATATTATATTTCAGGTGCAACCAAAATATGGCATTTATTTAATCAAATGTTAAATCCACAGTAATAAACTCTAGGTAATTAAGATCACTGAATACTCCAAATCGCTGCTGAGAAAATTTCCTGTAAAGCCTCTAGAGGTCTTTAAAAATAGGATAGAATCATCTATCAAGATTACTTTTAATAAAGTCCTACAAATAGAAAAGGGAATGAATTACATAAACCCCTAAAGGTTCCTTCTAGCTCTAATTCTGCCAAAGCTTCCAATTCTCTTTCTAAGTTTCCTTAATACTAATTGCCACCTGTTACCTCAAAAAAGGCTGACCCGCTTCTCTCACTCCTCTGAATGGCAGGGAGGAAAAATTACCATTTTTCTTCCTTGTGAAAACTCTATCTACCGTCATCATTAAAAAACAGTAATGTCGGGCTTCCCTGGTGGTGCAATGGTTGAGAGTCCGCCTGCCGATGCAGGGGACACGGGTTTGTGCCCCGGTCCGGGAAGATCCCACATGCCGCAGAGCGGCTGGGCCCGTGAGCCATGGCCGCTGAGCCTGCGCGTCCGGAGCCTGTGCTCCGCAATGGGGGAGGCCCGAACAGTGAGAGGCCTGCGTACCGCAAAAAAAAAAAACAAAAAAAAAAACAAAAAAAGTAATGTCTACACCTATAAAGCATGGCTACCGTAAAGAAAAAACCTAATTCTCCTGCAATGTCTCTCCTTTACTCTCACACTACCTTGCCGCTAACACTTCTGACCAGATGTTTGCGGAGTGTGGGGTACACACCACTAAGCAATACTGTGACATCAGCTGGGTGTCCTACATTGTTTTTTCCTTTTTTAAAAAATTGAAGTATGTAGTTAATTTACAACGTGGTGCTAGTTTCAAGTGTAGGTGTCCTACAATTTAACTTACTTCTATCACTATCTACCTGGAGATAGCGGCAGATCCCACAGGTAAGGGCTCAGTCCCACAAGACTGCCTCCACCTCAACTTCAGATGCCAATCTCAAGTCCAGGTTGTCACCTGTGCTTCTGACCAACCAGAGGTTCCTGGGACTCTCTCTTCGTAGAGCAGCTCACAGAACTCAGAAAAATTGTTTACTTACTGTTTACCAGTTTATTATAAAGGATCCAGATGAACACCCAGATGGAAGAGATATGTAGGGCAGGGAAAGTGGGGAGGGTCACGGAGCTTCCAGCTGTGCCACTCTCCCAGCATCTCCATGTAGTCAGCAGCCCAGAAGCTCTCTAAACCCAGTACTTTGGGGACTTTTATGGAGGCTTCATCATGCAGGCATAATTGATCATTAACTCCATTTCCAGCCTCTCTCCCCTCTCTTGAGAATTGGGGGGTGGGGCTGAGAATTCCAAGCTTCTATTCATGGCTTGGTCTTTCTGGTAACCCCATCCAGGAGCCCACCAAGAGTCAGCACATTAGAACTAAAGATGTTTCTATTGTCTAGGAAATGTCAAGGGATGTAGAAGCTCTGTGTCAGAAACTGAAGGTCAAAGATGAAACATTAGGACAAAAGATGCTCCTAGTGCTCTTATCACTTAGGAAACTACACAGGTTTTAGTAGCTCTATGCCAGCAGCAGAGGAAGTTATATACACATATTTTTTGTCCCTATAATCTCACAGCTACTATCAAAAAAAAAAAAGAAAAAACAATTGTTGGTGAGACTGTGGAGAAACTGGAACCCTTGTGTACTGCTGATGGAAATGTAAAATGGTACAGCCACTGTGTAAACAGTACGGTGTTACCTCAAAAAATTAAAAATACAATTACCACATGATCCAGCAGTTCCACTGTTACGTATATACCCAAAAGAATTCATGGTCTAAGAGATATTTGTACATCCATGTTGATAGTGTCATTATTCATAACAACTGAAACATGGAAGCAACCTGAGTGTACACTGACACATGAATGGCTAAGCAAAATGTGGTATATACATACAATGGAATATTATTCAGCCTTAAAAAGAAGGTAAATTCTGATACATGCTACAACATGCATGAACCATGAGGATGTTATGCTAAAGGAAATAAAGTCAGTCACAAAAAGACAAGTACTTTTACTTATATGAGGTACTTATGGTAGTCAAATTCCTAGAGACAGAAAGCAGAATGGTGGTTGCTAGGGACTGGGAGGAGGGGAGAATGCAGAGATACTGTTTAACAGGTACAGAGTTTCAGTTTTACATGATGAAAAGAGTTATGGAGATGGATGGTGTTGATGGCTGCACAACATTATGAATGTATTTAATTCCACTGAATTGTACACTTAAAAATGGTTAAGATGGGGCTTCCCTGGTGGCGCAGTGGTTGGGAGTCCACCTGATGATGCAGGGGACGCGGGTTCGTGCCCCGGTCCAGGAATATCCCACATGCTGCGGAGCGGCTGGGCCCATGGGCCGTGGCCGCTGAGCCTGCCCGTCCAGAGCCTGTGCTCCGTGGCGGGAGGGGCCATAGCAGTGGGAGGCCCGCGTACTGCAAAAAAAAAAAAGAAAAAGAAAAAAAAATGGTTAAGATGGTAAATTTTATGTTATGTGTATTTTACCACACACACACACACACACACAATCTGGAAAAAACCCAGAAAACAAAACCAAACAGTAACGTCCGATTGTTTCATAACATCCTTTCTACCACAGGAGCTATTTACTCAAACTCTAAAACCAAATCCAACGAAGAGGCAAGCATATAGACTCCTGAGAGAGTAGAGGGATCTTAGAAGTTTCTAACTTCTCTTCTGTTCGTTAAAAGACAAATGGTGGTATATGTGAGGAAATGAACTTATATCCTGGGTTTAAAAACCCTGTTACAGGGATTCCCTGGTGGCACAGTGGTTAAGAATCTGCCTGCCAGTGCAGGGGACATGGGTCCGGGAAGATCCCACATGCCACAGAGCAACTAAGCCCATGCGCCACAACTACTGCGCCTGCGCTCTAGAGCCC
>NW_006787038.1:4278035-4305028 GCF_000442215.2 Lipotes vexillifer
AAAAAAAAAAAAAAGAAAAAGAAAAAAAAATGGTTAAGATGGTAAATTTTATGTTATGTGTATTTTACCACACACACACACACACACACAATCTGGAAAAAACCCAGAAAACAAAACCAAACAGTAACGTCCGATTGTTTCATAACATCCTTTCTACCACAGGAGCTATTTACTCAAACTCTAAAACCAAATCCAACGAAGAGGCAAGCATATAGACTCCTGAGAGAGTAGAGGGATCTTAGAAGTTTCTAACTTCTCTTCTGTTCGTTAAAAGACAAATGGTGGTATATGTGAGGAAATGAACTTATATCCTGGGTTTAAAAACCCTGTTACAGGGATTCCCTGGTGGCACAGTGGTTAAGAATCTGCCTGCCAGTGCAGGGGACATGGGTCCGGGAAGATCCCACATGCCACAGAGCAACTAAGCCCATGCGCCACAACTACTGCGCCTGCGCTCTAGAGCCCGCAAGCCACAACTACTGAAGCCCGCACGCCTAGAGCCGGTGCTCCACAAGAAGAGAAGCCACCGCAATAAGAAGCCCGCGCGCACGGCAACAAAGAGTAGCCCCTGCTTGCCACAACTAGAGAAGTCTTGTGTGCAGCAACCAAGACCCAACGCAGCCAAAAATAAATAAGTTTATTAAAAAAAAATAAGTTACACTCTCTTTTAGAAAAGGCAAGACACACGCCTGTGCACTTGACATCTTATGTGTATTTTTATGGCATAATTGGCAATATTTCCCCCAGAAACTGGGGAAAAATACACAGGGCTTGGAGCACTAGCACGTCACTTTAATTGAAACAAAAACAACTTTAAAAAATATTTTAAAGATACTCTTGCTCTCATGAAGTTTCTTTTGCTTAAGGAAAAAGAAACGGGGGAGAAAACAGCCCACAGACAATAGTCCTCTTATTAGTGTAAAAGCTACATACCTAGTCTTTGTTTTAAAAAGACTCCTGAGAAATTGTTTCCTAGAAGGGATACTGCACCCCTAAACATTCTTTAGGGCATTCCACCAGACCATTCTTCCAAATGCCACCATTGTGCCTTGACTGAAATTTTTCACTAAAATATATTAGAATAAGTCAGGCAGATTTTCCAGTTATACAGATTTTTAAATTTCATGTTAGCAACTTGATATTTCTTCATCTTATCAGTCAGCAATCTCTGAAGAAATGTCATGCCCACCAATGCTAAACTGTTCAGGATTATGGGAGGGAGAAATGTGATTTACTACTAACTCAGAACATAAGTGTGTTAAATGAAAAGAGCACTTAAACACAAAGCACCTCTATCGTGTGGACACCTTGCTCTCGATTTCCTTCTCCCTCTTAAAAATCATAATGCACTCATTGGCCTGCAATGTATTTTCTAACTCCCACCATTAGATTTCCCTTTTACAATTTATACCACAATTTTGTCTTATTAGCCATTTACACTGCTGGGAAAACAACTTCCATGGCTTACAATGAGCTAATTCTTATCACTTCCTGTCTCACACAATTATTTCTCCAAAAATGAAAACAAATTTTTTGAATCTGTATATTATGTTGTCTTACACCTTACAACTTCAGGGGAGGTCAAGTCTCTTTTATGTATTTCCCCCCAACTCTTGTGGTCTTAATATCTCAACCTGACCCGGAGAAAAGCTTTATTTTCTGTTTCACACCAAACAGTCACAGGCCTATCTCTCCTATCTACTGACTGGGGGAGAAGGCTGCCAGATATTTATGGTAATGCCAAATTACAACAGTCACATTTCCTGCCATGGGGAACGGACTATTTGTGGGAAAAAAAAATGATTTCCTTAATTTCTTAAAGAGATTTATAAGTACTAAAGTCAACTGCAGACATCTCAACACTCTCTTCCACCAACACTGACCTTGCATCTTTTTAACCAGCTCATCGTCAAAAACACATTTCAGCAGAATAGCTGTCAGTCCAGAGAACGTGAAGCTTGATAACAGTGCCTTGAATTCAGAACTTTTCAAAATATTTCAGAACTGCCTGGACTGGGTTGGTGATTCAGCCTTGGTGAATTAGTACAGACTCATCACATGTCACCAGCAGGCTAAACCATCCCCTTGTGAGATAGCACTCTTGCTCAAGGGGTCAGCAGGACCACCTAACTCAACCTGGAGCCCGAGATGGGGGTCTCACCTCGGGCCAAGACCGTAACGCTTTTTAGGCTCTGGACCGGGTTCACTGCCAGACTTGTGGTCCAAGGCCTTACTTGTAGACGGGGGTAGGTACGTGGTAGGAAAAGACTGGGTGTGTTTCCTCCTGGTACCACCTCCTAACTTGCTTTGCCTCCTGAGGATCCTAAATGTGGTTTTCCCTGGTGGGCTTCAGAGCTCTAGGAGGAAGCAACCACCCGAAGGCCACAGGAGGGAGGCTCGGGGGAATCCTCCTGGGGTCCGAGGGGGCACCCCTGCCTCTCCTGGGGGGCAGACCCCACTTCTGGCGGGATCGGGTAGAGGAAGTAGAGCCCAACCTCCGGAGGGAGGTGAGGAAGACCTCAGGCGCGGAGAGACTGGGGAGCCCCAGCGCCGCCCTTGAGCCTTCCGGCCCGGGGCAGGCCCAGTCAGTGCCCGGACACTGCCGCCAGCACACCTGAGCCGCGCCCGGCCCCGCGGACAGTCACCGCGACCCCGCCCGGCCCCGCCGCCTCTCCGCAAGGGCGCCAGCCCGCGGGGTCCCGGCCCACCGCCCCCAGCCCGGCCCGGCCGCCTGGTCCCACAGTACCTGGCCGGCAGCGGCTACGGCAGTAGCGGCGCTGATCCTCACGTACCCGTTGCGCACCTCCCCGTTCGCCACGCAGTCGTTCGCCCGCAGCGGGCGACGGCAGCAGCACCCTCCGGGCTCCGTCCGCATCGTCCCGGCAGCACTAGGCGCAAGGCAGGATCCGTAAGCGGCGGCCGAGGATGCAGCGGCTCCAAGTCCCGCACCGCACCCCTCCAACCTCCCCGAAACCGGAAATGGCTGCACGCCGCCGCCAATTCCCTGCCGGGCCGTCACATGGGGGCGGGACCCACTCCCCCACGAAGCAGCGGCTAGCCGTAGGCTGGGCCCGGGAGCTGGAGACCAGGCGGGGCGCGCAGGAGTGTCGTGAGCCTGAGGCCTGCTGACCAATCTGGAGGAGGAGGAGGCGGACCCCAGGCTCCTACCTGGCCAATCACGGGATGGAATAAAACGGCCCGCGGGTGTCAAGGGGGTTTTCTGAAGCGACCTTTGGACCTGGGACCAGGTCTCTAGAGCGGGTTCCTTCTCTGGACAGGTGGCACCCTCTCTGCCCTTGCCTCCCGGGAAGTTCTCGGGTTTGAATCCCAGCCCTTAATTTAATTAGCTAATTCTTTTGTGGGTTTTTATAGTAAGCCTTTTCCGACATTACCTCACCATTCTTCAATCTGCATCATACATTAACACATTTTAAGTAATGATTCGGGTGTCTCTTTGCCCTTCACATCTGTCCCTATCAGGGTTTTCTGTACAACTTCCTTTTAAGAACACTTCCTTGAAAAACAAGAAACCTGGTCTTGTTCCAGCTCTGCCAGTAAACAGAGTAAAACTCTGCTAAACCTTGAGTGCTTAACCACTTTAGGAGCCAAATTCTTTAAAATGGAGTTAATACTTCCTGCTTCATAGACTCATTGCAAGAATTACATTAATAAGCCATTTTTCACCTATCACAATACCTGGCTCATATTAGAAGCATAATGTATACATATTATTTTTCATCTCTTTAGCTCTATATTCCCATAGTTATTAGAAAGAGAAGAAATGGATCTGCATCCTAGCAAGAAACTTTTGGTTACCCATAAAGAATTTAGTGTCAGGGCTTCCCTGGTGGCGCAGTGGTTGAGAGTCCGCCTGCCGATGCAGGGGACACGGGTTCGTGCCCCGGTCCGGGAGGATCCCACATGGATCGGCTGGGCCGGTGAGCCATGGCCACTGCACCTGAGCCTCCGGAGCCTGTGCTCCGCAACGGGAGAGGCCACAACAGTGAGAGGCCCGCGTACCGAAAAAAAAAAAAAAAAAAAAGAATTTAGTGTCATGTTTAAGAGTATGGACTCTGGAGTCAGTCTGGGTTTGAATACTGGCTGTGCCACTTACTACCTGAGTGACCTCTATATGTCTTCAGCTGTTCAGGGGTGATAATAATAAAGGTCCTGAGGATTTAATGAGTTATTACATGTAGTGTATTTTGTACAGGACCTGGCAATTAGTATACATTACTAAGTGTTGGTTATTATTAATTGCTGAATGCGTCCATGCCCCTGCATTCTTCCCCCACCCCCTAGGAGCTTTAGAAAGGGGGTTGACAGTTTATCCATTTTTCATGATTTAGAAGCTGAATAATCTAACAGCAGGTAGGCAGCACAGCTATACTCTTGGAGTCAACAAACACTATGATCCCAAAGAGTGCAGTTTTGCAATAGATATATGACGCTAAAAATGAAGCATATGGTTTGCCTCTCACATTCTATGAGAGAAAAGATGTACATATATAAAGTAAACAATACGGGAGATCAGCTTGGTGCTTTGTGACCACCTAGAGGAGTGGGATAGGGAGGGTGGGAGGGAGACCCAAGAGGGAGGAGATACGGGGAGGTATGTATATGTATAGCTGATTCGCTTTGTTATAAAGCAGAAACTAACACACCACTGTAAAGCAATTATACTCCAATAAAAATGTTTAAATAAATAAAGTAAACAACAATAAAAGGCTGACCAAAGGCTGGAGTGATTAGGCAACAGGAGTTCTGATGAGGAAGGCTGGTTGACAGTGACAAGTCTAGACTTTCTATACAGGAAGTTTTCAGGGCAGGAATCTGGTTGGAAGCAGGGGTAACAGATTTAACTGGGGCTTAGACAGTGGGCTGAATGAAGCTAGAGAAGGCCTGGGAGGAAGATGTGGAATGAGCTTGATCTTGAAGGATGAGCAGTATTCGGAGAGCTGGAAATGAGAAGGAAGGGGCGGGTGATCCTGGGAGAGGGAACCTTTGGAAGCTTAGGTATAGAGGCTGGAAACAGCAATGCCTTACTGGAGAGTAAGAGTTAAGAAGCCTGGCTAGATTAAGGAATCCTGCTAGGCAATCCCTCCCTCCAGAGGGTAGGACATCAGGGCCTTGTCTTGTTCTACCACTTACTCACCATGTCTTGTACAAGTCATGCAACATCAACCTTGGCTTCCTCACCCATCTTACGAAGTTAATACCTGTACTACTTACCTCACAAAGTTTTTGTGAACATGAATGATATAATACATAAATGATCTGATGATCTTGCACACCATTGCTAAATCACAAAAGGGGTGCCTTAGAAGGCAGTAGGAAACACCCCAGACTCCATGTACACAGGAAAACAACTCCTCCCAGAGGCATAAGCTGCCTTATCATCATTTTACTGAGTTCATGTGCAAAGTTCTGTGCAAGGCACCAGGCTTACAATTCTTCTCTTCCTCCAAGATTGCTCAAACCTCTTCAGCTGTGAAACCTTTCTTGAACTCCAACCTCTAGGCAAAATCAGTCACTTTCTTCTCTGTGAACTTTATACACACCTGTGTAGGCATATGTCACATTGCTTTGGGATTCTTTATTTTGAGAGGGAGGTTACACAGTGATTAGAAGCAAGAGCTCTGTAGTCAGACAGGATTGGAGCCCCATCTCCAGCACTTAGAAGCTTTATGACTTTGGCAAAGCTGCCTAACCTCTCGGTGACTCAGTTCCTTCACCTATAAATTGGGACATATCTCATAGAATTATGAGAATTAAGTAAGAAAAGCATTTAGTACCAGGGCCTGTCACATAATATTCAATAAGTGCTGGCGATGATTAGTTCATTAGAATAAATGAACTACTTGCTAAATGAATGAATGATTGAAGACATTAACATCCCAACTAGACAGAGAGCAGGCTCCGTGAATTCAGGGGATTGTCTAATTCCTCTTGGTGTTCTTAGCACCTACCATAGTGCCTGAAACATAGTAAGTGCCCAATAAATGTTTGATCAGTGAATAAATGGATGAATGAATGAAAATCCGACCCTGCCTCCAAGGAGCCTTCTATCACATGGAGACTGTGAATTGAATTAAGGTTGTTTTGATTGCAAATAAGCCAATATTAGAAAACTTAATCAAGAAAGTTATATTGTATACACTACCAAATGTAAAATAGATAGCTAGTGGGAAGCAGCAGCATAGCACAGGGAGATCAGCTCTGTGCTTTGTGACCACCTAGAGGGGTGGGATAGGGAGGGTCGGAGGGAGATGCAAGAGGGAGGAGATATGGGGATATATGTATATGTATAGCTGATTCACTTTGTTTTAAAGCAGAAACTAACACACCATTGTAAAGCAATTATATTCCAATAAAGATGTTAAAAAAAAAAAAGAGAGAGTTATATATATATATTGGCACTCTCCTCAAGATAGGTAAGTGTTGGGACCCAGAAAAGAATCCCAAACCTCAGCAACAGAAAATTATAGACCTTCCCCCCTAGAACCAGCTCACTTCTGAGGCTTAGCTGTCAGCCACCTACAACTTTCACATTCCCTAGGTAAAGCTTATAAACTCCCAGGAAACAGAAATTTGATTGGCCCAGTTTAAGGTGAGATATCTAATGATTGACCAATCAATGATGGTCAAAGCCCAAGGTCAAGCTGCTGGAGGTGAGGAATCAGTTACAGAGAAGGAGGAGTCACTGTGGGGAAGGAAGGAACAACCCTATCATTGCCCACTACAAGGAATGGAATGGAAAGGACAAATTACAATTGCTTGGAATCAGTATTAAAGGAGGAGGCTTCCAGTATAGTATTTTTTTAAAGGGCCATGCAGGACTGCAGCCTAGGAAGAGAAATAAAGTGAGAGAAACTATACAGCCGGAGGAGCAGCTGGCCTGCACTGTCAAATAGGGGTCTTGGTTGAATGCAGCGCAAGTTAATGCTGCCTGACTTGCACAGATGGGAATTCATTGGAAGGTTATTAGCAGCTCAGAGACCTGGCTAAAGGCTGGGGGGCCAGGCTTAGAAAAACTCAGGAGTGAGGGGAGATCCAGAGGGCTAGGCAGCAAGGACCTTAGCGAGGGTTTGTGGCAGAAACTGGTGAGCGCACCACCATCAGAATAAATGAGCTCTAACCAGCCCTTCCATCCTTGAGTCACTTGCCCAAGAGTCAGTCATGGGAGAGA
Organism: Lipotes vexillifer; assembly: GCF_000442215.2. Lineage (NCBI taxonomy): Eukaryota > Metazoa > Chordata > Mammalia > Artiodactyla > Lipotidae > Lipotes > Lipotes vexillifer. The sequence continues at coordinate 4,285,225 of NW_006787038.1, forward strand.
GTATCTGATTGGCTGACTTTAGGTCACATTGGTCCATGGGTGGGGGGGGGTGGCAAACAAAGAAAAGGGTGTGTCTTCATCTTTCATGGTGGAAGGTGGCTAACGGGATCCACCTCTCCAAAAGAGGACACAAAATGAGCAGAGGACTTTCCCAAAAGGAAACTGAGGACCTCATAGAAGAAGGGAACAAACACTGGGCAGGCGAAAATGACCAATGTCCAACAGTAGTTAAAATGACAATAGAATCATAAGGTAGAAAGGGCCCTCCAGAGGAAATCTGCTTTGGTACAAAACCCAGGGCTGGACAACTCAGAGCTGAGTCGATCTGATCCTGACTCTGAGAGCATCACTTGGTCTTCCCTTTCCAAACCTTTCATGCTTCATTCAATCAGTTATCTCTTTTGGACTTCCCTGGCGGAGCAGTGGTTAAGAATCTGCCTGCCAATGCAGAGGACACGGGTTTGAGCCCTGGTCCAGGAAGATCCCACATGCCGCGGAGCAACTAAGCCCATGCGCCACAGCTACTGAGCCTGCACTCTAGAGCCCGCGAGCCACAACTCCTGAGCCCGCAAGCCACAACTACTGAGGCCTGTGTGCCTAGAGCCCATGCTCCACAACAAGAGAAGCCACCGCAATAAGAAGTCTGGGCACCGCAACAAAGGGTAGCCCCCGCTCACCACAACTAGAGAAAACCCACGCACAGCAATTAAGATCCAATGTAGCCAAAAATTAATTAATTAAAAACTCAGTTATCTCTTTGGCCAATCATTCAACAAATTTTTTTTCTGGGCATCATTCTAGGTATTGCAAATACAATGATAAGCAGATAGAAACATGGTCTCTGCTCTTGTGGAACTTACAATCTTTTTTTTTTTTAAGATTTATTTATTATTTATTTATTTTATTTATTTTTGGCTGCGTCGGGTCTTAGTTGCATCACGTGGGATCTTTCGTTATGTCGTGCGGGCTTCTCTCTAGTTGTGGCGTGTCGGTTTTCTCTTCTCTAGTTGTGGTGTGCAGGCTCCAGGGCACATGGGCTCTGTAGTTTGTGGCACGAGGGCTCTCTTGTTGAGGCATGCAAGCTCAGAAGTTGTGTCACGCAGGCTTACTTGCCCTGCAGCCTGTGGGAATCTTACTTCCCTGACCGGGGATCGAACCCGCGTCCCCTGCATTGCAAGATGGATTCTTTACCACTGGACCACCAGGGAAGTCCCCGAATTTACAGTCTTGATTTACAAGAAATGGGTCTGTTAGTTCCCTTTTTATTACTCTTAAGCTAATACAATGAATTTAGAGTTACTTCTTCTCTCCTAGAGTTTCTGGCCCTGTTTTTGCTGGAATATCTTGAATAACGTTTTTGGATCATTTTCAGTGACAATGTTTGCACTCACAAAACTTAGTAGGCCCTGAGACAAGAGTTTAGAATTGCACTGTTGTGAGGCCTGAGCTGTTTAAAGGAATGATTGCAAAAGCAAAGCTTTAAGAGGAATGATGTTTTCTGATTGGTTTGGGGTGCTTGCTGAGCATCCAGTAGAGTGATTTTAATCTGTGTTTAACAAGGCATCTGCAATCAGAGCTCAGAGATGAGACAGATGAACACTCCAAGAATAGGCAGCTGGAGCCTGTCTCTCAGTGGTAGAGCTCTGCCTGGTGTTTCCTTTGCCCTACTCAACAGCCACACTCGCACTGCCACCCTGGACTTCCTGTGGGCACTCACTCCACTGATTATTGTAATCTTCTGAGGCTCTGCTTCAGGAAGTGGACTTTTGCGTCTAGCTCCAGGAAGGAGAAGGGGCTGGTGTTGCAGATAACGATTACGATGATGGTGGTGGTATTAGTCAAGACTCTGCTTTGCAACTTTTGAAACTGAGTTCAAACTGGATTAAGCATAGAGGAGGTTTGGCTCACATAACCAAAAAGACTAGAGGTGGATCTGACTGGATCCAAGTGATCAGGAATCAGAAACAGAGTCCTTGGTTTAGTGTCCCTCTGAGTTGGCTGCATTCCCAGATAGATTTCACCGAGTGATGTTAAAGATGGCTCACGGCTGGCAAGCTTGCCTTCCACCAGCTTTAAAATCTCAGCTGAGAGAGAATGCCTCTTTTCTGGGGTCCCAGTGAGAGTCCTAGCTAAGCTCCCATTGGCCCAGCTCAGGTCACATGTCTCAGGTGGATGCTGAATTGTTTGGCCAGGCCTGAATCTTGTGCCCACCCACTCCTCCAATTCTGAGCCACAGGCTCTGAGAATGGGAGATCAGTGGTTTCCCAAATGGAAGAGATGGGTGCTGTTACCAGAAAAACGGGTGTTGGGCAGGCATAAACAACAGATGTCCATTATACTGCTTACGTTGAATATGCTGATGACAAGAAGCAGGGGAAAGGAATGCCTAGGAGATTCTCAACACTTTTAGAAGATGTTTTAAGAAATACTGGCTCTAGATGCTCCCTCTTCCCAAATCTAACCTCTGAAATTTACCCCAAATTTACGTTTAGTCAAACTGATTAAAGTGATAATATCTTATCATCTTCATCAAACTGTCATCTCAAAGCAGTTAATAAACATCCTGTGTGTATGTAGTTGTATAAGAAAAATAGAAATATCATCTCTACAGACAGAATTTACTCCTTAAGAGAGCATTAACTGTGACAAAGGACTCAGAGACAAGCATACCAGCTCTGAATGTTATGCATTGCCAATTTTAAATGACGTAAATTAAATTGTACTGTATGTAAAGTATACCTCAATAAAAAAATAGTTAAAAGAAAAATGACATAAATAAGAAGGGTCATTCATCCTGAGGCAAGGTGGCATTTGTATTCTATGGAGTGATGAAGTTTACATATTTAAGCAGAATTTCTTTAGGGTGAGGCAGCCATTTCTTTCCCACTTCATTGTAGAACTCTTCAAAGATTTTGCTGTCTTCCCCATGACTCTCTTTATATTCGCTTGACAATGCTACATAATTCTTGTACAAAATAATTTCCTTTAAGATGGCCTTTTGGGGTTCTTCCCCCATCCTCAATATTTCCTAACTTTTTTGCACTTTTTTTCCTATCTTTTAATACCCCCCAAACCAATTCTGGTACCTGCTGTCTGGGAGAGCCATCTCAACTTGTATCTAGAAGAGGGCTATTCTGTTGTTTATGCTCTCGGGGTATCTCCAAAGTCACACAACAAGTTCTCTCAGTAGATGTCCTGAAAGGCACAGGAATTAGAACAAGTTCTGGGGATGCAACAGAGGTGCTCAAGCAGTTGACAAGGAAAAGGAACTTTCTTGTACCTACTTTATGACACTGGTACTCTAACATTTCAAAATACAGCATATTTCTGTTTTATATCAATAACACCTTTTAAGACATAAATGACAACTATAGAGTCACCTTCTATTTCAATCCAAACCTGCCTTTCCCCATGCTGACCATCCCATGCTAATCTGCCAGTCTATATCTCACATTTCAACTGGTTGCTTCTCCATCATCTATTCCATTCTTCCTTCACTGGTCAATAGTCATATATTTAGAGTTAACTATTGCCCGGAGCCTTGCCACAGTGATTGGTTAGAGACAGACACAGGAACTTAGTTGATTCAGTCATGGTAAGACTGGAGATTTGGGTTAAATGCTTGGAGGGAGGAAATCTACCTGTTCTTCCAGAAGGTGTGCGGTATGAATGTGAAGCCTACAGCCGCTGTAGCCATTTGGCTACCACAAGGAAAGCCCATGTAAGAGTGACGCAACATCAGGAAGTGAGCAAAGTCAAAATGGATCAAAGAACTAAAGGTAAGAGCTAAAAACTATAAAATCCTTAGAAGAAAATAATGGTATAAATCTTCATGACCATGGATTTAGAAATGGTTTTACATATGATACCAAAAGCATAAGCAACCAAAGAAAAAATAGCAAGATTGGATTTCAACAAAATTAAGAAATTTTAGTATTCAAAGGACACCATTAAGAAAGTGAAAAAACAGGGCTTCCCTGGTGGCTCAGTGGTTGAGAGTCCGCCTGCCGATGCAGGGGATATGGGTTCGTGCCCTGGTCCGGGAAGATCCCACATGCCGCGGAGCGGCTGGGCCCGTGAGCCATGGCCGCTGGGCCTGCACGTCAAGAACCTGTGCTCCGCAACGGGAGAGGCCACAACAGTGAGAGGCCCACATACCACAAAAAAAAAAAAAAAAAAAAAAAAAAGTGAAGAAACAACCTACAGAACGGGAACAAATAGGGACTTCCCTGGTGGCAGGTGGTTAAGAATCCGCCTGCCAATGCAGGGGACATGGGTTCGAGCCCTGGTCCGGGAAGATCCCACATGTTATGGAGCAAATGAGCTCGTGCACCACAACTACTGAGCCTGCACTCTAGAGCCTGCAAGTCACAACTACTGAGTCCCGTGTGCCTAGAGTCCGTGCTCCACAACAAGAGAAGCCATTGCAATGAGAAGCCTGTGCACCACAACGAAGAGTAGCTCCTGCTCACCGCAACTAGAGAAAGCCCACGTGCAGCAACAAAGACCCAACGCGGCCAAAAGTAAATAAATAAATAAATAAATTTATTAAAAAAAAAAAAAGAAGAATGGGAACAAACATTTGCAAATCATTCATCTGATAAGAGACTTGTATCCAGAGCATATAGAGAACTCTTATAGTTTAATAATAAAAAGACAAATAACTTGATTTTTAAATGGGCAAAGGATTTGAATAAACATTTCTCCAAAGAGGAAATGCAAATGTCTAATAAGCAAATGAAAACATGCTCAACGTCATTAGTCATTTGGGAAATGTAAATCAAAACCACAACTTCGGGTTTCCCTGGTGGCGCAGTAGTTGAGAATCTGCCTGCCGACGCCGGGGACGCGGGTTCGTGCCCCGGTCCGGGAGGATCCCACATGCTGCGGAGCGGATGGGCCCGTGAGCCCTGGCCGCTGAGCCTGCGCGTCCGGAGCCTGTGCTCTGCAACGGGAGGGGCCGCGGCGGTGAGAGGCCTACGTACCGCAAAAAAAAAACAAAAAACAAAGAAAAAACAAAAAAACCCCCACAACTTCATAACCACTAGGATAGCTAAAACTAAAAGCCAGACAATAGCAAATGTTAATGAGGATGTGGAGGAACTGGAACCCTCATACATTGCTGGTGGGAATGTAAAATGGTTCAGCAAGCAGCTTTGTAAAACAGTTTGGCAGGTCCTCAAAATGTTAAACATAGGGTTAGCATATGACCCTGCAATTCCACTCCTAGATACCTACACAGGAAAAACGAAAACATATGTCAACACTAAAACTTGTATACAAATCTTCGTAGCAGCATCATTCATAATATCTAAAATGTAGAAACAACTCAAATGTACATCAGCTGTTGAATAGATAAAGGGTCATATATCCATACAATGGAATATTATTTAGCAATGAAAAAGGAGTGAAGTACTGATACATGCTACAACATACATGAAACTTGAAAACGTTATGCTAAGTGAAAGAAGCCGGACCAAAAAAATCTATATATTGGTCCAGAACAGGCAAACCAGAGACAGAAAATAAATTAGTGATTGTCTTGGGCTGGGGTGTGGTGGGGTACATGTGGGGGTAGAATAAGGAGAGGGCAGAGGGATTGGGAATGACTGCTAATGGGTACAGGTTTTGGGGGTGGGACCATGAAAATAGTCTAAAATTAGATTATGGTGATGGCGGTGCAACTCTATAAATATACTAAAAACCACTCACTGCATTGTATACTATAGGTGTTGAAGTTTAATATATATAAATAACATCATGATAAAGCTGTGAAAAACAAAACCTAAGATACTTTACTAAACAAAACAAAACAAAAAAACAACCAACTCTCACCAGGATACTGTCGTCTTCTTTGATAGGAAAGGGTCTGTGTTTTATAAACTCCGTAATTTCAGCAGCACCTACTTCAGTACCTGGCCCATGGAGTACTTGATAATAATTGAATAAAAGGAAGGAAGGAAGGAAGGGAGGGAGGGAGGGAGGGAGGGAGGGGGGAAAGAAGGCTTGTTGAGTCTCTCCTCCATTCCAGGCACTGTACTGTGCATTTTCCATGCGGTACCTGATTTCATCCTCATCACCAAACTATCTGGAAAGTTGATATTCCTTCAAAAACTATTCACTTTCTACAGTGTACCGAGAGCTAACATACATTATGACTGGCCCCACCCTGCATATGAGGAAACTGAGTCTTCTAGAACAGCGGTCCCCAACTCCTCGGCCTGTTAGGAACCTGGCCGCACAGCAGGAGGTTAGCGGAGGGCGAGCGAGCGAAGCTTTATCTGCCCCTCCCCATCGCTCGCATTACCGCCTGAACCACCACCCCACTCCCCTTGCCCCACCCCCATCCATGGAAGAATTGTCTTCCATGAAACTGGTCCCTGGTGCCAAAAAGGTTGGGGACCGCTGCCCTAGAGGATCAGTAACAGACTCAAATCCATATACTAGTAGTGAATGGCAGAGGGAAAATGAGAACCCAAGGCTGTATACACCGAAGCCAATAGCCTGTATATTAATTTCTATAATTCTGGTGGTGAGGCTTAAGGACAGATTCCAAAACATAGGGGTGAATCTCAGCTATCTTGATATGAGTAAGAGAACTGTAGATGCATGTGCATCAGGGCATTGATTGGGGGCGCTGGGCAGGGAAGGAAAGGGATAACTGCTGAAAATCCATGTTAAGTGTCATTGGGGTTCAAAGGGGCCCAGTAAATAATACCCTTAACTTCACTAAAGTTCTGAACCAACTGAGAAGTAAGACAAAAGGGTCAGCAGATGCAGAATTAAAGCATTGGGTTAAATTCATGGGCTTGGGGCCTTTGTGAATTGCACAGGGCCCTGTACTTGGTTTAATGTTCTGCCGTCACCATCTTGAAATTTTCAGCGATTCATTTTGTACTGGGCCTCCCAAATTACGTACCTTACAAAAATGTCACCTGAAAAATGTCACCTTTATTACTGTTATAAGGGATCTGTGGCTTGTGTGTGAGTGACAACTTCTCACCTCCAATCTAGACCTTGGGCAGCCCACCTAAGGGAAAGTTTGAGTCTGCAACATATATGCATGTTTCTGTCTCCCAATGGTCCTGCTGGAGAGAGAAAGAAAGAAACCAGATCCTCCTAGCCAGGACCGTCAATAGAGCATCCCCACCCAGGGCAGAACATACCCCACACCAACCAGGTACCCTATTCCACCTCCCTGGGGAAGGAGGGGCAGGAGGTAAGTCAGAGAAATGGGGAAAGAGGCATTCTCTTTTTACAGGAGTCTTAGTCAAGATTCTTTTAGTTACAAGTAACAGATAGAGTTAAATTAGCCTAAATGGAACAGGAAGTTTGAGGAAGGTGTGGCAGACACTGTTTGTTTTATATGCGACACCCCCCCCCCTTCTTCCTTGCTGATTTTATTCAGGTACAGGAAGGAAATTCCTTGATTTCACAGCAGATGTCCTGCCAACCCCACGAAGCATAATTGGTCTAAGCTAATTATGGAAAGCTAATTCCCCTTTGCCACTCACTTTTCCAGCCTCCCTTGCAGGTAGAGTAGATATTCAACACTGTTCTAGCCAATATAAGAGGAAGTCTTCTGCGGAGCCTCTGAGAAAGAGGTATTTCTCTTTATTAACAAAAACTGAGCCCCTTCCTCTCTCCTCTCTTCTTTCTTACTTGATGCAATGATGTGAAAACATGATGTCTAGAGCCATGGCAGCGATATTGAGACCATGAGGCAATAACAAGCACAAGAATGGAAATTCATCATGCTGAGTAGCATAGCCAAAAGGTGGAAAGAACCTGGGTCCTTAATGACATAGCTGAACTGAACACGCCCCAACTATGCCTGCCTCCAGACTTTTTAAACGAAAAAAATGTCTTAATGGTTCAAGCAACTGTCATTTAGGTCAGAGGTCCCCAACCTTTTTGGCACCAGGGACCAGTCTCTTGGAAGACAATTCTTCCACAGACAGCAGCGGGTGGGGTGGTGGTTCAGGCGGTGATGTGAGCAACAGGGAACGATTGGGGAGCGACTGGGGAGCAGCAGATGAAGCTTAGCTGGCTCACCCACCGCTCACCTCCTGCTGTGCAGCCCGGTTGGGGACCCCTGATTTAGGTTATCTCTTACTTGCAGTAAAATACATCCTATCTCACACAGGCTTATATGTCACATTCATTGCGAATCTCAAGGAACCCAAGGGCAGCTGCTCTTAAAGGTCAGGAAGCAGGAACAAGAAAGCTGTCACATCCTTAGGAAGTTACTCTTCTAGCCTCATCTCTGCTTCTGAGAATTTGTGTCCTTTCTTCTCTACAGACCAGTTTTCACTGATTCAACGTTCACGTGGCAAAGCCTTCCCTGTCTGCATTTCCTGCACCTAAGAGACCAGCTCAGGTTGCCATTGGAGTCTCCAGCTCAATTCCAAAGTCTGGAAGAGAGAATAGGCTTGACCCAGTTGTGAGTCCCGTACCTCCCTGGCCCAGTTAATACCATGGAGGCGAGGTCATGTGCTCAAACTCAAACATGGCTGCCAAGGGCTCACCCAGAAGTTTGGTGTGTGTGAAGTTCTCAAAGAAGGGAGAGACAGGGGCTAAAAGATACCCCTAAGTGTCTACCATATTGAGCGAGGAAGAAAGGAAGGGAGATAAAAATCATGTTAAGTACTTTAGGGAGTGGGTGAGAAGGGGCCAATCAGCCTGAGAGAAACAGATTCCAACAGCAGGTGAAAATCTGAGAGGTAAAAGCTATCCCTGGGCATTGCTTAAAATTCCTCAGAAAAGAAGTCAAAATTCGATCTTGTAAGGACTTATCTTGAATGAGGAGTGAGGAAAAGAGGTGGATAAAGAAATAAGAAGGAAAGAAAGGACTGGCCCTAGAGAAGAAAAAGAGCTGTCACTGCGAAAATAGAGGGTAGGATTAGGCATCCCTCTAACCTCTCAGCCCAGGCCCACCCCAGAAGAGTGAAAGCCAGGACTTGAGGCTATTTCAGGCCGAAGTCCCACAGAGAACGTGCGTTTGTGTGCATTCCCTAGCAATAGCTGGCAGCAACGTTTCTCTCTAGAAAAGGTCACTGAAACAGATTGGGGTTAGCCTTAATACTGTTTCTCTACAGAGATCAGGACACTTGCGTGGAGGCCAGAACGCCGCCCTGCGGGTCGCCAGGTTTTCACGTGGCCCGAACTGATAAGTGCCGTAATGGGGCGTCGGCTGTGAGCGGGGCAGTGAGCAGTTCCGAGAAGCGCGAGGGAGGCGGGCTGGGGGCGTGCGGGGCAGGAGGTTGTGACTTCCAAGCTCTTTCCCCTCCTGTGCGCTGGGAACGGCAGGGGCAGGGGCGGAAAGGATGCGCTGGCGCAGACGCTAGCCCGGGAAACTGAAGCCTGTGTTTGGCGAAAGCACCGGAAGGAAGTCGGGGAGGTAAGATAGCAGGGGTTCGGAGTGACAGTTGGACAGTTCTTGGAACACAGAAGCTGGGGTCGGTTTCCATCCAACTGTCCCTCCCTCCCTCTGTCCCTCCCTCTTTCCCAGCATTCGTAAGTGGTCCATCCGCACAGCACTAGCCATCCCCCCACCCCACCCCCGCCCCTTCTTTCATCGCTTCGCTCCTTCGGGAGAAATCAAGTCTGTTTTGCTCACTTCAGAACCTCCAGGGTGTGCGCTGCACATAGGAGATGCTCCACAAATGTTTCTTTAATGAGTGAATGGAACTTTGTGCGTAGAACAAATATATAAACAAGACATAAACAAACATACTGATCGTCTGATAAGGGAGTACTCAGGGAGGAAAGTAAACTTTTACGCCATTTCGTCTCTTTGAAATGTTGGATTTGTTTTGTGCTGGTAAAGAATGAGGAGGCAGGGAAAAGATTTGGAACCCCTGGATCAATTAGGAATTTCCCAAATTAGTTCGTTCGCGGGGAACTTTTGTTGAAATGGCATTTTTACCTGGAAACCTAAACAGTTAAAAAAAGATTGAAAACAGGAACAGCAAAACCAAACAGCTGCTCTCCTGCTGCTGGTTTTAATAAGCACTCATTTACTACTACTCCGGCGTTACTTGGAAAGAACTGAAGCCCAGATGGATGTGAACTAAAATTATTGTGGTAAAAGGGACTTCCCTGGCAGTCCAGTGGTTAAGACTCCGGTCCACTGCAGGGGAATGCAGGTTCGATCCCTGATCGGGGAACTAAGATCCTGCATGCTGGGCAGCAGAGCCAAAAAGAAAAGAAAAAAAAAAGATTGTGGTAATCATTTAACAATATATGTTATGTCAAATCATTATGCTGTACACCTTAAACGTATACAGTATTGTATGTCAATTATATCTCAATAAAACTGAAGAATAATTTAATTAAAAAAAAAAAACCCTGAAGCCCAGAGACGCTAAGTGACTTACCCAGTGTCACACAGCAAAGAAGGAAAGAAAGAGGGCAACAACTAAAAAAGCACAGGAATTTGAGTAAAAGCCATCAGAAAACTATGGCCTGCAGGCCATATTCTGCCTGCTACCTGTTTTTGTACAGCCTGAGAGCTAAGAATATTTTTTATATTTTAGATAGCTAAAAATCAAAAGAAGAATAATATTTTGTGACAGGTAAAAATTATATGAAAGTCAAATATCAGTGTCTATAAATACAGTTTGATTAGTACACAGCCATGCCCATTCACTTACTGCTCCTTTCACACTAAAAAGGTGGAATTGAGTAGTTAGCATGCAAACTATAAGTGACCTGCAAACAAACCTTGAAATATTTACTATCTGGCCCTTTACAGAAAACATTTGCTGATTCCAGGTCGGGAACTCTCAGCAGTTCCTTAGGTTTTCGATGGCTTTGGAAGGCCTCAGATGCTGCGGACTGGCTGGGTTATGTGAAGGGTGAGGGGTGAAGGGAGAGAGGACTGCAGATATTGGGGTGCTTTTTTTTTTTGGCTGTGTTGGGTCTTGGTTGCTGCGCGCGGGCTTTCTCTACTTGCGGAGATCAGGGTCTACTCTTTGTTGCGGTGCTCAGGCTTCTCACTGAGGTGACTTCTCTTGTTGCAGGGCACGGGCTCTAGGTGCATGGGCTTCAGTAGTTGTGGCTCGCGGGCTCTAGAGCGCAGGCTCAGTAGTTGTGGTGCATGGGCTTAGCTGCTCAGCGGCATGTGGGATCTTCCCGGACCAGGGCTCGAACCTGTGTCCCCTGCATTGGCAGGCAGATTCTTAACCACTGCGTCACCAGGGAAGTCCGATATTGGGGTCCTTTGGTTAAAGGCCCGGAAACCAAGGGTGAGTTCAGGGCCAGGTGTAGGCAGTACAGAAAAAAAGCCAGGCCTAATGTAAGGTGTTCTGTTGTAATTAGGAAATCAGGGCCAATCTGACTCTCTGAGACTCTTCCATAATGTGTTCCAGACACTGATTATAAACGAGGGGATTATAAACAAGTTTCTAGGATGCTGCGCAAGAGGCTCCCAACACTGTTAGGAGACTGACTACACATCGCAAATTATAAGAATGCTCTGGTAATTATGGCCGACAATGTCAGCTTCTCACCAGGCCCTGTCCCTCCACCTATTATATTAGCTAACACTTACTGAACACTTTCTCTGTGTCAGGCACTATGCTAAGTACCTTTCAAGCATTATTTCCTCTGTGGGCTAGACTTTAATATTTTTATCCCCGTTTTGCAGATGAAGAAACTGAAGCTTAGTGAGACTAATGTTATGCTTTGGCGACTGAACAAGGAAGTGGGTGGGGTCAGGATTCAAACTCAGGTCAGCCTAATTTGATAGTGTCTTTCTCAAGCAGCACACTGTGTTGTCAGTGAAGGAAGCTGGATATATCTTAGTCCATGCAATGTCTTTGAGAATGATAGAGTGAATCATTCAGGGTCTGATCAGGAAACGGGAAACCACTGTGAGCACTTGAAATAGAGGGAGTTTAATGCAGAGAATTGGTGATAGAAAAGCTGAGAAGCCCAAAGGAGACAGTGAGACAGCCCAGAAATTAGCAATGCCAGGCAGCTACCAGAGCTCCTCAGCTGCAAGGGTGTCTTCATCTGTTCAAGCTTCTATAACAAAATACCACAGACTGGGTGGCTTACACAACAGAACTTTATTTCTAACAATTCTAGAGGCTGGGAAGTCCAAGATCAAGGTGCCAGCGAGGTAGAATTCATTCTGAGGCCTCTTTTCTAGGCGGCTACCGACTCACTGTGTTGTGTGTGATGGGGGAGAGAAGGGGTGGGAGGGAGGGAGAGAGAGAGAGAGCTCTCTGGTGTCTTTCTTAAAAGGATCAGTATTCCATCCTGATGACCTCATTTAACGGTAATCACCTCCGTAAAAGACCTATCTCCAGTACAGTCATGTTGAGTGTTAGGGCTTCAACATATTTGAATCTGGGGTGACACAACCATTCAGTCTGTAAGGAAGGGTGAAAAAGGAAGGTGGTGTTATGGAGACCAGGGATGGGGTCAATTGGTTTAAGTCATAATTGTGGAGGGCCTGCCCAGCAGGAGGTAGAGGCACCGAAAAGATTCAGCAGCTGCTGGGACTTCCCTGGTGGTCCAGTGGTAAAGAGTCTGCCTTGCAGTGCAGGGGATGCACGTTCGATCCCTGGTCAGGCAACTAAGATCCCACCTGCTGCAGAGCAGCTAAGCCCACATGCTGCAACTACTGAGCTCACGCGCCTCAGCTAGAGCCTGCGTGCCACAAGCCACAGAGCCCACGTGCTCTGGAACCTGCGTGCCACAACTACAGAGCCCATGTGCCCTGGAGCCTGCACGCCACAACTAGAGAAGAGAAAACCTGGACACCACAACTAGAGAGAAGCCCGCGTGCCTCAACGAAAGATCCTGTGTGCCTCAACGAAGATCCCGCATGCCGCAACTAAGACCCAATGCAGCCAAAAATAAATTAAGTAAATAAATAAATCTTAAAAAAAAAAAGGATTCAGCAGCTGCTACAGATGCTGTTCAAGGCAATGAGAAAAGGGGAAAATACTCTGGCCTTTCCCTTTCTCCCACCTCCTGATTTCCTGTCTTCTATTGGCTCTAGGCCCAGCGGGAAGCCAGCTGACTCAGGAAGTCATGGGAAATGCAGTCTACAGGAGCCAGTCCTGCTTTGACACAGGGCAGGGGGAGTAGGTAAACAGCTCTGGGGCTTGGACTGGCCCAAAGAGCTTCATAGAAATTCTCCTGCTCTGTGCTTGACAAACATAGCTTAGGTTGTCATTACTCAAGAGCCGTGGTGAGTTGCCTACCAAGAACTCATGATGAATTTAAGTATAAATTCAACATACATGTGATGAAAACACTCCTAAAATATGTGGGTTGTTTTTAAAGGTGCCAAAAGACATACACACACACACACACACATATATTTATGTATAAATATATACCGTGATACCGCCTGTGTATGTCTTACAGTAATTAACACTATAGCTGTTGTAGTAAACAACCCCAAAGACTCCATAGCTTTACAGAATAGCAGTCTAATGTGGGTTAGAGGTTCTTCCAAGTGGCTCCCCTTCCAGTGATGACTTATGACGGGATCCTCCTATCATGTAACTGTGTCCCCTTAGAGTCCTTCACTTCCATGCAAACATAGAGAGCCATACATATAGCAGAAGGGCTGTGCAGAAAAGTGGGCAGGTCCCTTTAGGGGATCCTTCTGGAAGTGGTATATATCACTTCTACCCGTCTTCCACTGGCCCGAGCTGTCACAGAGTTCCAACTTAATTGCACAAGAGGCTGAGAAATGTAGTCTTTCTGCAGGCCCAGGAAGAAGAAAAGGGCTTGATGAGCCACTGCGTTTTTTTTGCGATACACGGGCCTCTCACTGCTGTGGCCTCTCCCGTTGCGGAGCACAGGCTCAGGACGCGCAGGCTCAGCAGCCATGGCTCACGGGCCCAGCCGCTCAGCGGCATGTGGGATCCTCCCGGACCGGGGCACGAACCCGTGTCCCCTGCATCGGCAGGCGGACTCTCAACCACTGCGCCACCAGGGAAACCTCTGAACCACTGTGTTTTTTAAAAAATAAGCAAACATATGCTTGTGTGTGCGTAAAAATGTTTCTGGAAGGATATACATAAGCAGGACCAGCTACATAATTTGGGGGCCCAGTGCAAAATGAAAATGCTAGGTCCTTGTTCAAAAGTGATTAAGAATTTCAGATGGTAATGGCAGAACATTAAGCCAAGTGCAGAGTGCTGAGCATGGGGGTCTGGGTGACTACAGAGGTAGTGTACCCATGAAGCTGGTCCTCATAAGAAACTCCTAACGGGATTACTTCTGTAGAGTGGTACTGGGAATTGGGGCAGGGAGGGAGAATTTGCTTATCATTTTATACTCTGACATTTTTTTCCAGGTACATGTATTACAGCAGTAATTTTAAAATATTTCACTCATGATGGATTTGAGCTGAGACATACACAGCCACCTTAAAGAGGCAAAATGCCTTCCAGGTTAGCAGAACTTGACACGGTAGCTTGATTGAAGCCATTGGCTTATCTCAAGAAAGAATATGTCTGTTGGAAAGGGGTTTGTTCAGCAATGGGTGCTTAAAAAAGGATATGCAAAAAAGCAAACATTGACAGTGCCCCATCTAAGCTTTGTCCTGGGAGGGCGATACATGTGTATCTGATATGTGTATCTATATATCTGTAATTTTATGTATCATATAAAGAGAGCATTTTATGAGTATATAATTATTTTATGAGTTTAAATTTAAGGCATTTATGGGACTTCCCTGGTGGCACAGTGGTTAAGAATCTGCCTGCCAATACAGGGGACACGGGTTTGAGCCCTGGTCCGGGAAGATCCCACATGTCATGGAGCAACTAAGCCCGTGCACCACAACTACTGAGCCTGTGCTCTAGAGCCTGCATGCCACAACTACTGAAGCCCGCGGTGAGACAACTACTGAAGCCCATGCGCCTAGAGCCCATGCTCCACAACTAGAGAAGCCACCGCAATGAGAAGCCTGTGCACCGCAACAAAGAGTAGCCCCTGATCGCTGCAACTAGAGAAAGCCTGCATGCAGCAACGAAGACCCAATGCAGCCAAAAATAAGTAAATAAATAAATTTATGGCATTTACTTCTCAATGAATGAGAAAATATAAATCATTCTGATACACAGAAAAAAATTGAAATTTTTGCAATCTGTTGTGATATCAGAGGCATCAGAGTTAGTATTTTTGCTTTGTTTGCCCACGTCTTGGTCAGGATAAGTTAGATTATGCTGCCGTAACAAACGATCCCAACATCTCAGTGGCATGTAACAAAGGTTTATTTCTCATTCAGGCTCTGTATCCAGCAGGGAGCAGACTCTGCTCCATGTTGCCTTCACCCCAGATCCTGGCTCTCCTCATTGTGGTCCAGAGAAGAGAGAACAACGATGAACATCTGTTAGCTCTTAGAGCTTTGGCTCTGAAGTGACACATATCACTTCCACTTGCATTTTATTGTCCCAAACAAATCACATGGTCAAGCCTGATGTCAACAAGGCAAGGACATATAATCTCATCCAAGGGAGCAATGAATACTCGTAAACAACAGTACAGTCTACCACAGCAAGTTACTATAGCAACTGGATTCATTAGAAATGATAAAAGCTCACCTGACAATCTCCAGGATTCTAATTAAATGAATCCCCAAGCTTGAAGTAAAAATGAGAAAGTTTATTTCAAAGATGAATCACTAGGCACTAAGCTTATTCTTATCATAAATATAAAAGTCAGATAAGAAGCACCCATCTTAGAACAAACATTAAACTCTCTCTATTATGTTATTATCACCATGTGATGTATTAAGTATTCATGTTTTATTGCCCAACTGATTCTTACCCTATGATAAGAGCAAGTCTCTAGGAGATAAACCTGACCTTTGCTCAGTATTCAACTGAGTGCACAGGGCATGTGCTCCTGTGGTGTACCCACTTGGATAATTTCCCATGAGCATACATGCCCAGACCTAGTATTTTCAATAAAAACTAGTACAGAACTACAGTCTTCTCTGTCAGTGTCCCATTTACAAGGTGTTCAAGTATATTCATAGACGTGCCAGGAAAACCCATCCCAAGGACTGCTCCAAAGTCTAGCTGCGCTAGTTACCATGCTGTGGTATCCAAATAAAGAAATAGGGCTTGGAAATTCGAATACCTGAAAAGGTCAGGTGATAACTTTAGTGATAAAAAGGATGACAAAGAGCCCTTGACCTTCAAACTCATTGTCAGCAGGCTAGGGGAAGGGAGGAGACTGACAAAGGGCAGAATCTGAGCTTCTAGAAAAAGCAGGTGCTACTCAGCTCCAACCAGTGGTTGCTATGTAGAAAAAAAAAAACAAACAACACCTTTTTTTTCCTTAAGTTGCAAATTAAATTTATGTGTGAAACCCGCTGATTTTAAATTTTGTCACTAATTCAAATTTTTGAATAACTGTGAGCCAATCTAAACACTGTTGTAGGCTAAGCGTCGAGCTATCAATCTGCCATCTCTGAAGTAGGTCAACCAGGATAGAGATTTGGAGGAGGGAGGAGAAATCTGGAGAGAAGTGGAGGAGGACTCCCGAAGGAGGGAAGGTGGAATGGGGCAGAGCAGCAGGAGGAAAGGGATGGGGACAGTTCCTAGAGGGAGAGGGACCTGGAAAAAAAAGACAGAGATGTTGAGACAGAATATTCAGAAGGCTTCATGATGTGTAAACTCTTCACTCTTCTTTTCATAAAACCTTCAGGAAAATAAGAGTTTCAGCACTGGCGCTTTGGGAGTCAGATCTGTGCTTTCTTTGTACAGTGGTCCCTCGGTTCCAGGACCCCTGCGGATACCTAAATCTGAGCATGCTCAAGTCCTTTATGTAAGATGGCTAGTACAGTGGGCGCTTCGTATGTGGGATGCAGGCCCTGTACATCACTGTGTTGAGACTGGCTGCAAAGAGGCCCAGTTACATTTGAGCTGTGTTTGAGTCTCTACATAATGCCCCTTGTTCTGAGTCCAGATCGCAATCCAGTTTCCCAGTTGGGAGGAGAGGCCGGGGAGGTGGGAAATTCAGAGCTTGGGTCTCAGAGGCAGGAAGAACTGGGTTTGAATTGTGGGTCCACCGCTTATTTGCTCTAAACATTTCTGAACCCCAGTGCAAAGTGGGGATAAAAATAGTACCCACTGTATAGTGTTGTAGAGAGACTTATTTATGAAGATAAAATGCTCAGCACAATACCTAGCACACAGTATGCACTCAACAGAGTAACTGTAATTGTTATTGTTACTATTTATATATTATTATTTTCCTTTGTAGTCATAAGCCCATTGGGAGAGAACTTGCTGGTCAGCAAACACAAGTAGCCTATCAATCTGTTTACAAGTTTTACTTCTTATTAGAAAATGATTAAACTGCTCTCCTGGTTTTATACATCAGTCTCTCGTGGTTTGGTGGTGTGAATCAGCCATTGGGGCATGAGTCCTGCTTTACACAGTCTGGCATTTTTCCTTTTGCTGAGAAATTTACCCTTAGTGCCTCCCACTCTGGAGGGACTATTCCCACAGCCTGTGGGCTTCTCTGGGCGGGAACCAGGTATTAGCTTCACAGTCCGCGCTCCTGGAAGGGATGAAAGCCTGCTGTCTGCTGAAGTGGCTTCGTCTCCCCCTCTCCCTCAACACTGTGCCATGGTCTGCTCAGTTGTAAAGGGAAGAGAGCAAATTACCCAAGAGAGCAGTGTTTCATTACTATGGAGGGAAATACCATGTCACTTGGCTCCCTTAGTTTTGGTAATATGAGTAGGTAGGAACTTAGCTCTGAGCAAATAGTGTAAGATGACGTTCCTATGGCTTTAGTAAAGGCCACTTTATACATAGACCTTTTATGACCAATTGGTATAAAGACCTCAGGAATCTTCTGGAACCAAAGGTTCCAATATTCCCTATCCCTGTTCTTAGTCCTCCCCCATGGAAGTGTGAGAATTCTGTTCAGGTGAATCTGGTTGGTTTTTGACCTGGATCTTGTAGCAGCATATTATTGTTTCAACCCAGGACTGCTGGAATAAAATTACCATGAGATAGGTCTTCATTTACAATTCAGACTAATATGGAATCACACACACACACACACACATCTGGAATGCTACAAACCAAACTGAAAATAGTGATTATCTTGTTCAGGTGGGATGGCTGGCAACTTTCACTTTCTACTTTAAACATGTGTATGCTTGCATTTTTCACAAGACTGTATTACTTTCATCATCAGGAAGAAAAAAAAATGATCCTATATTTCCATTTTGAAGAAAAAAAGGAAGAAATGATAGCAGCCTAGTCACTTGAGTATTTCGGGTGGACAAAAAAGTGTTAATTTAATGCTTGTTGCCTAAATTAGAGGACAGAGAGCAGAGAAGGCAGGCAGTCGGGAGAAAGGAAGGAGGGAGCAGGGATGACACACGCTGGTCCCGCCAGGGGAAGGGGGACAGCAGGGACTGTGGGCAGCCCTCCGGGGCACAGAGAGTCCTGTGGGAGCAGCTGGCTGTGTCAGCACAAACCCTGACAGGTCGCCAATTTGGGTTATTAATTTAGAGATGGGGAATCAGGGATCAGTTGTTTTGGCAAACAGCTCAAAGTTACACCCTGTTTCTTATTCGTAATCTTTACGCTGCAAACTATGCCCACGGGTCTGCCCTTCCTTGTTAAGAATGTGTGACCAGCTCTGAGTCTGGAACAAGATGGGAGATTTAGAATCAAGATTCAGAAGCAGGAACTTCCCTGGTGGCACAGTGGTTAAGAATCTGCCTGCTAGTGCAGGGGACACGGGTTCAAGCTTTGGTCCGGGAAGATCCCACATGCTACGGAGCAACTAAGCCCGTGCGCCACAACTACTGAGCCTGCACTCTAGAGCCCGTGAGCCACAATTACTGAGCCCATGTGCCACAACTACTGAAGCCCACGCGCCTAGAGCCTGTGCTCCGCAACAAGAGAAGCCACTGCAGTGAGACACCCGAGCACTGCAACAAAGAGTAGCCCCTGCTCGCCGCAACTAGAAAAAGCCTGCGCACAGCAACAAAGACCCAAGGCAGCCAAAAATAAATAAAATAAATAAATAAATAAATTTTTAAAAGATTCAGAACCAAAGGACCTGAGAAGAAGTGTGGCAGGCAAAGCCAACCCTTCCTGTCTGCCATTTGTTCAGGAACTAGACTGAGGGCTTTCCAGGCACCAGTCACAGGGGTGGCCGTGTCCCATGCTCAAGATCCAGAGACAAGAGAACAGGCTTCTCTCAGGCTCTTAGGCAGGAAACAAGGACATGTGTCCAAGAACCGTGGTCGAGGAGGTGGCTTGGAGTGCAAGAGAGCGTTGTGGCTGCCCCGCTCTCACTTGCTGTCCATGTGTCCTTGGGAATGTGACTTAACCCCTCTCCTGTCAGTTTCCTGGTCTGTAAAATGGGGATGATCATAGTGCCTGGCTTTGGGGTTATAGTGAGGATTAAAGGACATAATGCCTCTAGAGCCCTCAGCGCTGGGACTGGCATTACTGCTCAGTCAGCATTAGCTATTGTTCTATAGAAAAGTGCTCAGAGGGACCCCCTGAGGGGTCGTGAATTCTCCCCCAGGGAGCCACAAAGAAGAGTGAAGTGGGTCTCTAAGGAGGAGTAAGAGTTTGTTTGATGGGCAGTTTATTGCCGGCAAAAGAACAGAGGTGCCACAAGAGCAAGCCCTCTGGCCTGACCTAAGCACAGGTGTGTGTGCCATGTGGGAGGCAGAGGTTGCGGGGGTGGAGGTGTGTGTGCGCGTGCGTGTATGTGTGTGTGTGTGTGTGTGTGTGTGTGTGTGTGTGTGTGTGTGGGGGGGGGGGGGAGGGGAGGGGGCTGGAAA
>NW_006787038.1:4305079-4311475 GCF_000442215.2 Lipotes vexillifer
TTAATAAATTTATTTATTTATTTTTGGCTGTGTTGGGTCTTCGTTGCTGCGCGCAGGCTTTTCTCTAGTTGCAGCGAGCGGGGGCTACTCTTCGTTGTGGTGCGTGGGCCTCTCATTGTCGTGGCTTCTCTTGTTGCGGAGCACGGGCTTTAGGTGCGTGGGCTTCATTAGTTGTGGCACGTGGGCTCAGTAGTTGTGGCTCGCGGGCTTAGTTGCTCCGCGGCACGTGGGATCTTCCTGGACCAGGGCTCGAACCCGTGTCCCCTGCATTGGCAGGCGGATTCTTAACCACTGAGCCACCAGGGAAGCCCAAGGCTTGGGCTTTATTTTTCATTTGAAGCCCACGGAGGGGTGTGTGGGGAGCTTGAGAAATTTTGCTTGTATTTGAGGTTTCTAAGCAAAGAACAATAGGATCAGATATGGGTTTTGGAAAGTAGGTTCTGGAAGAGGTGTCCATTCAGGAAAGTGGCCAAGAGCCTCTAGCTGTTGTCCCCAGACTGGTCACTAGAGGGAGGCCTGGGCTCAGAAGTGGCGCCTCACTGCCTGTTGTTGACAGTCTGCTGGTCCCTGGCCTAAAAGGGATGCCACGAAGGCAGTCAAATCCTGACTCACATCAGCCCTTCGGCTGAGGCAGGCTTGCTAGATTATGGACAAGCACACTGGCAAGTTAGGAAGGAAAGGAACGCCCCTGTTATGCTGTGGGCACCTTGACCTCCATGCATCTATACACCTGACCTCTCATCTCCCAGCCCATCTTCCTTCTCTTCCTGTCCCTGCCTCACCTCCACACCATGTGTGAGGACACCCCAGCCTGCATGGCCAAGCTTTGTCCACACTCCAGCAAGTAACCTGCGGGCCCAGGGGTGCATACACTGGTGGGAAAATGAACCTGAGGGTGAAGCCTGCAAAGGCCCAGGGAGCAGGCTTGGGCCATTTGGGAAGAGAATTTTGGGATTCTGGGTGCTCAGAGCACAGTCTAGAAAGAGGTTAAGAGCTCTGGGTAGGCACCTCTGTTGGGCCTTGAGGAGAGGATTGTGGCTAAAGCAGGGAGCAAAGGATGTTGTGTCCTGTTTCACCCAGATCCTAAGTGAAGGATTTTGTGTTATTTCTGTCTTTCCACATGATATCCAGCTTGAAGCTCAGAGGCTAGTGGGCAGAATTGCTTCTCCTTCGCCAGCTCTTGACTGGCCTCTTGTGTGAGAGAGCAGAGTCACTTTTCCTTTGTCGAGGACTCTGTGGTTGTAAGAAAGATCTTGAGTTCTTTGACACTCTTCTGGAGAAATGGAGCTCAATTCCCCTTCGGGGCTGGACTCTTTTCTGAAGAATACAGAGAAAGTGATGGTGTTCGACTTTGGAAACTAGGTTATAAAGGCACTGTGACTTCCTCTAACTGCTCTGGTGAAGCCCTCAGCTGTGTCAAGGGGGCCCTCAGGCAGTCCTGTGGAGAGGCTGCGTAGGGTGGAGCTGAGGCCTCCTGCCAACAGCCATGCTGGAAGCTGATGCTCTAGCTCTGAACAAGCTTCAGACGAAGGCAGCCCTGACCTGCAGCCTCATGACCATTCAGCTAAGGTGCCCCTGGGACACGGTGTGAGATAATACACATTTGTCATTTTAAGTCACTGAGTTTGGTGGTAGTTTGTTATGCAGCAACGGATAACTACTGCAGGCTTCCAGGGGTTCCCAAAAGTTAGCATTCTTATTTCCTGCCTGGGTTTTGCATAAGTTAAGACATAAAACAAATGAAATGTGCAAGATGAAATATCACCTTTATTGGTAGTAAGAGACCAGTCTTTAGCCAACTGAGTCTGCTAATACTGAGACCCAGAATTTAAGCAGACGTACCCACCCAATCCCAACACTGAGTGGAGACAGTCCTTCCCCTCGCAGAGGGGTCCTGCCCTATAAGAGTAAAAGCAAGAAGGTGGGAAGAATATTTACTCGACAGGTGGGCTCACACCCAAGGGAGACAAGATGTGGGCCGAGCCAAGGATGCCCAAATATTCTTTCCAAAATTAACAGTCAGTCACTACTCACTCTTCACCACTCTACTCACCAGGGCAGGAGGAGCAGTGGGGCAGAGAGAGTTCCCGAATTCCACTAATCAAGCTTCCTTCACCGGGAGGAAATGTCAGGAGTGAGGAAGACGTTCCCTCCCTCATATCCTTCCTTCTTATCTGTCTGTGGTCCTATCCCATGCAGGTGACCTGTGACCTCTTTCTTCCCTCTAGGGTTGGCACCCCTGGCATCTTTCTAATAGTGTCATTCTTATGCCTGTTGTGTCCTGGGAACTTGATGCTTTGCACAGTGCTCTGCATATAACAGACCCTCACTCAGGACATACTGGGAATCACGATGCTTCAAACTTGCCATTTTGAGACTGAGGTTTTCTATTTTCTCTTTAGCTTGCCCTGTTGTTCCTAGCCTTGGGGGCACTGTTTTATTAAATCATCAGTGCCGATGGACCAAACCATCTTTGCAGGAATATTGTATAAGTGTGAAATCATCAATCTTTTTTTTTTTTTTTTACAAAGACCTCATCAAGGAGAATCATTACATTTTATGGGTGAAAATGTGGTTCTGAAAATTACTTAATGATCAGCAAGCAGTGGCAGAGATCCAGAAGAGAACAGAAAATCCTGTCATCCATTTTGATAGCTCAGTAGTAATATGCACATCTATTTAACATATACAGCTATTTCAAAGTCTGATTACATTTATTTCTTATCATTGGGAATCTAGCGAAATAGCTATACTTTCTTTGCTCTTTCTCTAAATTTATTTACCTGTTCCTTACTAATGGACATTTAGGTTATTTCCGATTGTTCACCGCCACAAATATCATTGCTACGAACATCCTTGTGCTTTCAGGTCTCCCTGCCCTGATCCATCCTGTCCACTGCTGCCTGAGTTAACGGAGGGGCAGGGACAGAACCTCAGTAGGTGCTTAGGGGCCTCTGGGTAAATATCTGCAAGTTTTTGGCCTAACCCCTTTCCTCTCTAGAAAACAAAGAAGCATTTGTACTCCGGCCACCACTGTTCCTCTCTCTCTCTTATCTTCTTGGGCATCATGAAAGGGTTGGAGATGACGCACAAAGATTTATAAAGGAAGATGGAGATACGGCTCTGTTAGGAACGCAGGAAAGCATATGGACCCTGGCAGGCTTCCATGTGGACCTGTATGGGGGCTCTGCACTCATGTAGCCCTTTAAATTCCCTGGAGGGCTCTGTGCTGTCTGGGGGTGCTTTTGGAGTCCACATAATTGGCCGAGGTGTTGCAGGAAAGGGTATGAGCTTGGGTGTCTACGATGGGGAGGCAGGCACAGGAATGGGCTTTGCTTCTGCAGAGGGATTTCTGCCAGAGGTGTGTGTGTGTGTGCATCGTGGGGGCTGCTGACAGGGAGCTACATGTGCCTGAGTGTGGATGTGACCAAACTCAGGGATATGCTGCTGTTAAATGAAGCGAGGCATTGCCATGGCAACATAGCTCTCTGTTCCCAGCCAGATGCCAAGCCCTTAAATTATATTTTTCTGGCTGAAAGCGCCTCAGTCACCTCTGGTCTCCCAAGCAATGCGGGTGCGGGGGCAGCAGATGCCTCACCCTCATCTCCAACCTTTTCACAAAGCCCAAGAGGTGATAAGCAGGGGAGGTGTCATGGGGGCACTGATGAATCTTGTCTGCGGAAGGCCCTGGGAGTAGCCTCTGGTGAAGGGGCTTGGGGACAGCCATGGATAGGCCTCCCCTTCTATTATCTCTGGGTCCAGTGATCTGGGCTTAACATTCTCCAGCACTTCATTCTAGAAGGAAATTTGTACAGTGAATGTCAGTAGAGATGCCAATCATTTCTTCTGCTAATCATTTCCTTTCCTTCCACCCATTAGCCTTCCTTTGATTTTGATGAGCAAAGTATCCCTGTGTCCCTGGCCACAGCTGACCGGGAAGGGGGAACATGAAGAATACCAAGCGGATTCTCCTCCAGCGGGGTCTGGATGGGGGTTAATTATCTACTTGCAAACAGCCGGGAAGGTTTAAGGTGCAACTTGGGGGCAGCTTTGTGTAAGTAAAGTCAGCAAAGAGGGTCTGCAGTCCCAGGAAGCAGACACGGGCAGAGGGAAGTAAAGACTAGAGAGGGTGGTTGAGGGAGGGAAATGTGGCAGTTGCTGTGGTCCAGGGGTCTTTCCTGCTTCTGGTTCTCAGGGAGGCTCTGTGCATTTCCTGCCCTCAGATGCCTTTTGTAATTTGGTAAGTTTGTGTCTTGCAAGTGGAATGGTCCCTGATTAAGGCATGAGGAGCACTTGGATAGGGTTTGGTTGATGATGCTGGAAGTGCCTTTTCTAGCCACATTCCCACTCAGGATAAGCAGTAAACTCCTCAAAAAAGGTTGCCTGGAAAATTTTCAATTGTCCAACAGTATTTTATTGAGCAGCTATGTACCAAGCAGTATTCTAGATGTTAGGGAAATAGCAGTGCACGAGACAGAAGAGAGCCTGCCCTTAGGGAGCTTGTTCTTTGGAGGACACAGATAATAGAGTGAACAAAGGACATGACAGCAGACATTGCTAAGGGCTATGAACAAAACGAAATGAATCATACAGAATCATAAACTATTAAGATCTGAAAAAGTCCTCAAAAGTTTCCAGATGCTTTTATTCCCACAAGACCGAAGAAACAAAAGAGATAATAAATGGCCTTTAGCCACACAGGAGGGTAGTGAAGCTACGTCCAGCTCATTCTTTGCCAGCTTTTATGCTCCTTCCTGTAGGAAGCCTTTCCCTTCCAGCTCTCTGTTATATGCCCCTCCTGTTGCACCTTGCACTTGGCTCATCACAGCATACTTTATCGCCTGTTTACAGAGGTATTTTTCCCACTTACTGTAGGACCTGAGGGCAGGAACAATGCCCATCGCATTCACATAACACAGTGACTCACACTGCATAGATGCTTAATAAAGTTGCTGGATTAATAAATAACAAGGGCTGCTGCTTGACAGACAGCAGCAGCACTGATGTTTCTTCAACTCCTGTAGGCAATTCTTCTACGTGACCCCTCCAAAGGCAGGAATAGCTGGATAATGACACAGACATGGCATGGTTGTCTTCAGAGATAGGAGAAGAATCTTCCATGGCCAGAACCCAGGCAAGGTGGTTTGTTAACTCTTTTACAGCTGTTGAGATCGGAGCCTTTGTGTTGAGCACCTCTTAAAAACGAAGGCAAAATGTTTAGGGCCTCTACCTGGTGGCTCTCAGGAAGTGCTTGATTCCTGTTGATGGGAGCAAATGGGAGCAGCCAGCCATCAGCTGGGCACATTTTCAGGCCTAATCTCACTTTGGAGACAGGACAGTTAACATCTAACAAAAGGGAACACACACTGAACCCAGGAAAGGTACACGCGCACGAACACCCACCAGTGTGCCCCAAACAGCAGATTTTACCTCTCCTCCCGCTTCCCCTCACCTAATAAATAATAAATCTTAGGGCCCTGTGGACTTCAATGCTATCTAGCCAGCCATATCCCTAGAATACAGTAATCTTTTTCAGCGGAGGACTGTGGCCCTCGCCAGCTGGTTCAACCTTAAGGCTGACTGTTTACTGCCCTAGCAACCAAAGCCCACGCTGGTGTTTCCATGGTGGAGGTAGAACAAGGTTTCCAGGCGCGGCAAGCTGAGCTCAGGACAGACACAAACGTGATGGAGGTTGATTCTCTTGCCTGGATGGATAGGATCATACATTCCCTAGTCAGCCCATGGAGAATCCCAACCCAGAAACGAGAACTAAAGCCTTTGTGGGAGCAGCTGAAACTGGTTGCTTTCTGCATCACTTAACACAGTACCCGATCTTATTTATAATAGAAAACTTCCAGAGAGTTTGGAGATTTATTTCCTCCATTTTCATTACTGCATATAATTCTTTATAGGGTTTGCTATGCATAATTTAAAAAAATATATGAGTAATACATAAATATGTTCTTATAAAGAAATCAGACCACACAAAAGCATATAGAGTAAAAAGTCCCTTCTAGTACCTCCCAACCCCTCTCCTTCCCACTGTTACGTTTGGATGTATCTTTTCCCCCATCTTTACACACAAGTACGTGCATATACAGATAACAGTCTTGTTTAGTTTTTACATTTTAATTCATACACTGTACATAGAATTTTGCTATTTCACGTTTTTCAATAACCAATGTGTCTTGGAGCACTTTTTTTTTTGGCCACACTGCGTGGCGTGCGGGATCTTAGTTCCTGGACCAGAGCCCCTTGCAGTGGAAGCACGGAGTCTTAACCACTGGACTGCCTGTCAAGTCCCTTGGAGCACTTTTCATGTCAGTACATTATTGTGAAGGGCTCCATAGTATTAATATTCCATAGTGTGTATGAACCATAATTCAAATAACTCTT
>NW_006787038.1:4311533-4354536 GCF_000442215.2 Lipotes vexillifer
TTCCCTACTGATTAACATTTGGGTTGTTTCTAGCTTTCCACTATTTTGAACACTGTAATGAACATCTTTTTACACATATCATTGTGTCCCTGACAGGCATTTCTATAGGGAAGATACCTAGAAGTAGAATTGCTGCGTCAAAATTTAGCTAAACACTGATAATATAATAGCTTTATCAATGTAAATTTCATTTTCACACATCCCACCAACACTGGCATCCATTCATTCAACAAATACATAGTGAGAAACTACTATGTGCCAGGCACTGTTCTAGAAAACTAGGGCACACCTCTGCCTCAGGGCACTTAGAGTCTAGTGGTGGGAAACAATATGATTTCCTTATTTCTTAAAAATAGGGAAAAAAGAAATTACTATTAAAAAGAAATGATTTCCTTATTTCCTATAATGAAGTTTTATGTCATAAATGCTATGGAAAATAGTGTGGTAAAGAAAATGAGGAATGGCAGTGGGTTGAGACTTTGAATAGGATAGTGAAGGCAGGCCTCACCC
Organism: Lipotes vexillifer; assembly: GCF_000442215.2. Taxonomy (NCBI): domain Eukaryota; kingdom Metazoa; phylum Chordata; class Mammalia; order Artiodactyla; family Lipotidae; genus Lipotes; species Lipotes vexillifer. Next base: position 4,312,044 of record NW_006787038.1, read on the forward strand.
CGGTGATTCTGAGCCTTCCTTGAAGGAAGGAAGTACAAATCTCAGAGAAGAGAGTGTTCTAGGCAAAGGCAAGTCCAGCTCAAAGGTCAGGTATGTGCTTGGTCTATTCAGAGGGGCAGCAAGGAGGCCAGTGTGGCTTGAACAGAGTGGGCGAGAGGACCAAGAGAAAATGGGGGGCCAGAATGGGGAGGGACTGGTAGTCAACTAAAAGGGCTTTGGCTTTTACTCAGCGCAACAAGTGACATTAGAATTTTGAGCACCAGAGTGACATGAGCTGCCTTAGGTGTTAACAGCCTCTCTCTGGCCATAGTTAAGAATAAACTATGAATAAACTATAGGAGCAGAAGGTGGGGACAAGCATGGAAGAAGTCAGAAGGCTACTGCAATAATAATCCAGTTGACGGATGATAGTGGCTTGGGTCAGGGCGCTACAGGCAAAAAGAAGGGATTAGACTCTGGATACTTTGAGAGCAGAGCCATATTTACCATTAAGAAATAGGGTGGAAGTAAAAAGAACAGTCAAGAGGTTAAAATCTCCTTAAATTTTCCAAATAGATGGGTACAAACATCTCATTTACTTACATCCATTGCTTTAATTTGCATTTCCCTAACCCCTCCTTACCCTCCTCTTTCTCTTGGTTACACTTGATTTCCTTACCAACAATCCTGCTTACTGGGTAGCCTTGCTGTTTAGCCAAACTCTGAGATTAATTTCTCATTTTAGAAGAACAGCATTGCAGAGCTGGTAGGTAACACAGGATTACTTGGTCAAACCTCCTTAAAGGTGAGAAAACTGGGCTGCTCAAGAAGGTTAGCTGAGGCTCAGTGGAGTGACTTATTCAAGGTCACCGAGCTAAGTGTTGGAGCTTTATTAAAACTTAGCTTTCCTGATAACCACTCTATTTCACTTTCCATCGTCTATACCATCTTCTTACAAATCTGTTTTTCCAATAAAACTAATTGAGAACCAACAAACTCATTTCCATGAGGGCTCAAATTTGGATAGGATAGTTGATCAAAAGGATTGTCAATAAAAATTTACTACGCAGGCTAAGAAACTAGATTTGCATTGCTTTTTCCACTGTAATCTTCGAAGCAGGAGAAAACAGGTGAGGTGTTTTTCCTGCCTGCTCTGCCAGCCCCTCATTCACACTGAGATCAGTAATCATTCCTCGGGCTCCTTTCTGCCTCATTACCATTCTAATTTGCCTTAGTATAATCTACCTAGGGTATTAAGGTTTTATTTTTTTCCCCTACTCTAATAAACCAACCTTTTAGATGAAGGGAAAACAGAAAAGGGATAAGACCAGCTTATCTTAGTAAAAAAGGAATTGGGAAAATTAGAACGTGGCAAGCCAAGTCTTGCTGAGTTTGTCCTGTTCAGCACATCTGTCTCACTGCGGGCCTGGGATACTTTAGGAAAAATCTGATGTAGGGTGCTGGAAACAGGCAAGAGGCTCTTCTGAAATAATAAGCAAGCAGTAGTGAGAAGATCCATCTTAGTCAGATGAAAGGGCCTCAGACTGGAATGGAGCTGATGAGGGCAGTTAAAAAGGGGAGTGGACACTCTACAAAGCTGCTGCTGCTGAGTGCAGTGTGTGCCTTACCTGCCCCTTCCAAAAAAGCAACACGAAGGCCTTCTTCAAAAGAGCAATTTGTGCTGGCGATAGAAAATTTGGGAGATGTAAGATTATAACCCTCCAGTCTTTTCTGTGCATACAAATTGTGCATACAAAAAGCACTGGTAAAATGCTTGTGCATTCTGTTGTTAAGCTGTTTTTCTCAGTTAACATATTGAGCATTTCTTCTGATTACTGAATACGTCCCTAAAACGTGATCGATAGTGGTTATATAGTATCTTATTACATAAAATAGTTTCCTCCAACAAGCTCTTCTTTTTTTTTTTTTTTTTTTTTTTACTTTATATTAGAGTACAGTTGATTTACAATGTTGTGTTAGTTTCAGGTGTACAGCAAAGTGATTCAGTTATACATATACATATATCCATTCTTTTTCAGATTATTTTTCCATATAGGTTATTCCCGTGTGTCCCCTGCATTGGCAGGCGGACTCTCAACCACTGCGCCACCAGGGAAGCCCAACAAGCTCTTCTTGTTAGACAATGTTTATGTTCCTAGATTTGCATTCTAATATATTTCAAGTAGAGGCAGAATTACAAGTTAAAGGACTATTTTTTTAATTGGAAAAAAAATTCAAGCATGTATTCTTTATTTAAAAAATGACTCAGGGACTTCCCTGGTGGTGCAGTGGTTAAGAGTCCGCCTGCCAATGCAGGAAACATGGGTTCGAGCCCTGGTCCAGGAAGATCCCACATGCTGCGGAGCAACTAAGCCCATGCGCCACAACTACTGAGCCTGCGCTCTAGAGCCCGGGAGCCACAGCTACTGAAGCCCACGTGCCACACTACTGAAGCCCGCGTGCCTAGAGCCCGTGCTCCGCAACAAGAGAAGCCACCGCATCACAACAAAGGGTAGCCCCCACTCGCAGCAACCAGCGAAAGCCTGCATGCAGCAACGAAGCCAACACAGCCATAAATAAATAAATAAATTTATTTTTAAAAAAAGACAAAAAAAATTTCAATGTAAAAAAAACACAGAAATACAGAAAAGCACAAATAGAAGAAACATCAACTATAATCCCACTATCATTCACACTTTGGTATACCTATCCTTCCAGTTTTAAAAATATATATAAACAATCTATATAGAATTAGGTTACTATGCATGGTTTCATCACTGGGTTTTCTCATTAAACACAAGTATTTCCTCATATCTTTACTTGTTCTTCCAAAACATGAATTTTAATGGCTATAGTTTTCCTCTGTATGGTTATGTCATTTCCACTAGGATATAAGCACCACAAAAGCAGGTACTTTGTGCAAATCGAAGAACAGTGCTCAATAACCATTTATTGAACACACACATAAATTTAATCAACTCCTTGTTGCTGGATATTGAACTTATTTCAAACTGACTATTACATTCTTATATAAAAATCTTGCAGACAGCTCTAATTACTTCCTTAGACTCAACTAGAAGTGAAATTTATTGGGTCAAATGGTACACATTTTAGAACATAATTAGGATGACCATATAATTTATCATCAAACCAGAACCCTTCTGACAGGAAAAGGGAACATCATTCAGGACTGCCCTGGCCCAACTGGGATGTACAACAGAATTACAGGTTACATGATGCCAAACTGAGCCTTATATAGCAAATTACACTGCCACTTGCAGAGCATGAGTGCCAGTTTCCCCAGACCTAACATTTGTGACTCCACTCTTGATACCATATACATCCTAGAACACAGAGTATCTACCCTGGCATTTTTGATATAAAATAATAAAGAAAACAAAATATCTTCCCCTTGATGTTTTCTCTTGGTTTCAGGCTCCTTTCTAGGGGTCTGGTTTCCTTTCTAGGTGTTGGCAAACGTTTGCTGTAGAGCCTGGATCATATCTTTCAGACTCTGTTGCAAAATTATTCAACTCTGTCATTTTAGCATGAAAGCAACCACAGATAATCTGGAAATGAATTAGTGTGGCTGTGTTCCAATAAAACTATTTATGGACACAGAAATTTGAATTTCATATAATTTTCATGTGTCACTAATATTATTCTTCTGAGTTTTTCCCCCCACCAGTTAAGAATGTACAAATGATTCTTAGTCCATGGGCAGTACAAAAACAGAGGGTAGCTCATAGTTTGCTGACACTTGACTTAGAAAACATCTGGTAGACAACTAAAACAAACTTGGTGGGGGGGGATCATCCTCATTTCAATGTAGAAAAATGACCAATTTTTCCTTTTTCCTTGAGCTGTATAATTTCTGCTGTCAAAGTATAGTTGCATTATATACATCTTCAACTATACGTGCCTCACAGAAATATACATAAAAACGAGAGAAGTGAACTGTGCAAACAATTCTGCTCAGCCCTCTCCACCCCCCAAATGAGTCCAGGAGCACACCCCTAGAGGAAGCGTGGGCTGGGAGACAGGAGTCTTCCATCCTCTTGGCTGGCCTCAGTTTCCACATGCTTCTCACAGCATACATATCTTGCTTGATGGAGTGTGAGTTTTCAGTTTGAACATGTATTTTTTGTAAAATATTGACCCTGAACACAAGGCAATACCTTCATCTGATAATCAACTGACTAAAGAGCAATCTTCTAATGCTGAAAGATAAGCTGACTGCTGGATTTACTAAATGACATGTGTTGGTGTTCAGTGGGTCACATATAATGTACACAGTGTTCATATAATGTACATTATTAAAAATTTAAGGGATTTTTCCAGTGGTAATTTTAATTATATAAAATTATCCTATCACGAACGAATTTTAGAACCTATGTACACATAAAGGATGAACCTGTTAATTTTTATTCCTTCAAACAAAAAAAAAAACCTACCAAGGATTACAATATAAATTCAATATTCAACACTCGTAAGAAAAAAAAGGCAGGACAGAGGAGAAATGCAAATTTGGCAAGTCACGTCGCAAGCAGCAGGTATCAAAGCAGCTTCTGGTCAGTCGTCCACACAAACAAATAAGCCAGAATGTTTCTAAGAGTCCAGATAGTAATAAAATATTGGCAATATTATGTTTCTAGAAAGGAGCACTAAATCTCCATTATTGTTTGAAACAGCAATATCCATCTAGGAAGATGGTAATAAATTTCATTTTATGAGTGAGGAAACTGAGGCCCACCGAGACATAAGGTAACTTAAAGGCTCAGGGTATACCCAGGTGAGCTGGTGGGGGTACACAGATTAAACTCAGTGCTTCATGCATTTTCCATACTGTCCACAATACAAAAAACAGCAGTGACTGGAATATCAAGGAATATTCTCTCCTGTAAGACAGCCACAAAGAATACTTAAGGCAGAAACAGCTAGAAGGCTTCAATAGCATGAATACAGCAAGTGAAAATAGGAAAAAAACGAATCCCAGATACACTTACCCTCAAACATAGATACAGATCTTTAATTTAAAACTGAGTAAGTTTATTCATGGGGAAAACAGTTACAGAATACCCTTAGGACTTTTTTAGTCCAACAATTAAAATTGCATTTAAAAGCCAACGGGAAGAGTTTACAGACCTGACAGACATCTGGAGAAACTACTGTCCCTCTTTCCTTGGGTTTATATATATTTACCTTTTAGGCAAGAGAGATAACTGTGATTGTCTTTTCTAGGAGATGCGATTTCCAGTTCCACTATCTTAAGTGTATAGGATTTTTCTGTGAAGGCCAGAGAAGATCAAAGAATTTGGTGTTGATTGGAAGAATTAAGAAGGTAAGACTAATGGTTGGTTCATGGAACCACAAATCACTAGATGGGGTGGTGCAAGGGGAATTATGTTTCCCATCAATAAAACCTGAGGTATTTAAAGATTCCACAGACATGGAAACTCATGTCTACCTTGCTCAGAGATAACAGCGAGGCTGAGAAGGCTGTTGTGGGAGCTCATACCTCCTTGGACTTCGCACATACGTTAGTGCCAAAACCTAACCGGGACTGGATCACGTCAAGCACTTCTCTGACCAAAGTGGTTAATCAGTTTTCTCTTCAGGATGGGTTCCAAGGCAACAGTGTGATCAATGATGAGTTTTTCCCTGTCTCTGCTTTTGGCCTGTCTTTGTGTTGAAGTCTGCGGCAATACAAAACAGCACAGCCATTTACTGGAAGACCTGCCTGAGTAAAAGAATGGGGCTCTCCAAGTCTCAGCAGTCAAGGTTTAACCTAGCTCATTTTTCTTGGCTATTCTCATCATCCAGATGGCAGGAACCCTCTGTGGTGATGTCTCTTTTATTCTCCTCCATGAGTTCCAAAGGGAAGTCCTGACCTCTGGCCAGCACCTGCCGGACAGTCATGTTAACACGAGCAGTTTTCAAGTAGCTGGAACACACCTGCCAGTCCTCCACAGAACAGGGCTCCACCACTGAGTCTCTGGGGAGGTCAGCTGGGAGAGGCGTCTCTAGGCAGCAAGGCAAGCTTTCCCCTTCCAGACTGGGAAGGACCCTCGGGACTGCATGGTTCAACAGGCGGCTGAAACCTGACATTACCATGATGTCACCACTGTGCATAAACATGGGGGTGGGCGCTTCATCTCTTTTGAGGCCACCCAGGAGAAAGATGGCAGACTGTCCGAAGCTATAAAAAAAAAAAGTAAAACAATACAAATAGTAAGTTTCTGTTACTGGCCATGATTGGGAAAGTTACTGCCCACTGCTTTTTTTTTTGGTTGCACTGTGCAGCTTGTGGGATCTTAGTTCCCTGACCAGGGATTGAACCTGGGTCCACAGCAGTGAAAGCATCAAGTCCTAACCACTGGACCACCAGGGAAGTCCCAATCCTCCTTTTTAAACCATGCTAAGATACTTCTTTTCCGGCTTGTGTCTATGAGCGACCAGCCCATGATCTGCTATTTAAACTTATTATAGCCCACAGAACTGCTGCAAAATAAAGTCTGAAGCAATTAAATAAGCAAATTAAAATTTACTTGGGTCCTTTAATATATATTTATAATTCCTGTTCACTTTAAAGATAAGGCAATTAATAAAAGATTCTGTTCATGCACTTTCCTCATGAGATACAGGTGCAGTACTTTGCAGAAATATAAACTTACATTTAGGGAGAAAAGGAGTAAACTTTTCAGGCTTCTGTGCTTTGCTCTCCTCTATTCCAAAAAGGTTGCTCACTTTGCCTTATGGCCTCTACCACTTATCTATTCCACAGACACTGACAACACCTCTCATTATAAAAGACAGACTCCATGCATCTTAAACAGAAATATTCATTGTAATTTGGTCATTACTCTAAAAGGACTAGGCTAATTTTACTTATGATACATGGCTAAGATGCCCAGAAGTGAAAGATTATAGAGTCCAACCATTTAAAAAATCTAATGTTTTATTTATTTATTTAAGCTTAAAAGTGCTTTAGAAAAAGGAATGAACTGATAAGTAATTCAAAAACCCTAGACCCAACTTACCTGAACGAAAGCAGGGGTTTGGAGTGATCTAGTTCAGATTTGTCTACGTGGATTCCTAGTGTGGAGTCTAATCGGTAGTAATTCAGGATACCTGCTTCGGCTCGGAAACCCTGAAATCCACAGGCAGCGGCTACTTGCTCTGAGAGGAAAGCCAGGTCAGAAGGGAAAGGTGTATAATGATCTGCTGAGTATTTCTTTGATAAAAGTAGGGAGAATAAGAAAAATAAACAATGATCTCAGGAAAACAGGAAAGTGTGGCATAAGATTAATTACCACTTTAAAATCATCTAATTTACATGTAATATATTGATTGATTGATTTACAATGTTGTGTCAGTTTCTGCTGTACAGCAAAGTGTTTCCGTTATACCTATGTATATCTTTTTTTTTTTTTTTGGTATGCGGGCCTCTCACTGTTGTGGCCTCTCCCGTTGCAGAGCACAGGCTCCGGACGCGCAGGCTCAGCGGCCACGGCTCATGGGCCCAGCCGCTCTGCAGCATGTGGGATCTTCCTGGACTGGGGCACGAACTCGTGTCCCCTGCATCGGCAGGCGGACTCTCAACCACTGCGCCACCAGGGAAGCCCTACATTCTTTTTAATATTCTTTTCCACTATGGTTTATCACAGGATACTGAATATAGTTCCCTGTGCTATACAGTAGGACCTTGTTGTTTATCCATTCTCTATATAATAGTCTGCATCTGCTGACCCTAAACTTCCAATCCCTCCCTCACCCACGGCAACCACAAGTCTGTTCTCTATTACATGTAACATTAATATAGCATGATTTACCCATCCCTCAAATACTATAGCCAGTTTGATTTTGGACCCCTCAGCCTGCAGCGTAGTTTCATGTGATTTCACTGGTCAATCTGATGGGATGACATGCTCAAAACATCTGAATTTAAACCGACTTACACTGTGGTCAAGGCACAACCTCAAAATGGAAGTAATTTTCAGCACTTTACCCCCTGAACTGCCTCTATTTTTTGTACCTAAGGATCATAAATATCCTTTTTCTCTTAAAAAACAAAAAAACAAAGGCCAGAACATTCTCTCTACAAAACATATACAATTTCGGAGAATGACAAGGCAGCAGCCTCCTACGCAGATGAGGCTGACGGCTAGTCTGGCTATGTAAGCCAGCAGCATCCTGATCTCTTCCTTGGGCTGATGCTCCTCTCTCATTCCTCCCGTTACTCAATCAACCTCAAATCTGATTAGAAAATCCACTTTTGTCTCACATCCCCACTAGTGTTGACTAGCTGGAGCAATGGTCATGGCTCTGGAGACATGTGAGCTTCTTTTTTTTTTTTCAGTAAGTGATTATTACTGGGACAAAAGACAATTTGGTACACACCTGCTCCAAAGCACAGAGGATTCAATACAGCAGAAACAATCCATTAACAGGAATGTGAACAGTAACACCAACTAGAAACCTATCACACACACACTAATCTTTCATCCACATTTAAAAAAATGGGCTTCAGTATATTTTTGTTATTTCAGTATGTTAACAGTATACTTATTTCCTGTTTCTTTCTCTTCCTCATTTTTCTTTTTTTTATTAGTCATCAATTTTATACATATTAGTATATACATGTCAATCCCAATCTCCCAATTCATCACACCACCACCCCTGCCCCCTGCCGCTTTGCTCCCTTGGTGTCTATATGTTTGTTCTCTACATCTGTGTCTCAATTTCTGCCCTGCAAACTGGTTCATCTGTACCATTTTTCTAGGTTCCACATATATGCGTTAATATACGATATTGGTTTTTCTCTTTCTGACTTACTTCACTCTGTATGATAGTCTCTAGATCCATCCACGTCTCAACAAATGACCCAATTTCATTCCTTTTTATGGCTGAGTAATATTCCATTGTATATATGTACCACATCTTCTTTATCTATTCGTCTGTCGATGGGCATTTAGGTTGCTTCCATGACCTGGCTATTGTAAATAGTGCTGCAATGAACACTGGGGTGCATGTGTCTTTTTGAATTATGTTTTTTTCTTGGTATATGCCCAGTAGTGGGATTGCTGGATCATATGGTAATTCTATTCTTAGCTTTTTTTTTTTTCCCCTGTACACAGGCCTCACTGTTGTGGCCTCTCCTGTTGTGGAGCACAGGCTCCAGATGCGCAGGCTCAGAGGCCATGGCCCATGGGCCCAGCTGCTCTGCAGCATGTGGGATTTTCCAGGACTGGGGCACAAATCCACGACCCCCTCATCGGCACGTGGACTCTCAACCACTGCGCCACCAGGGAAGCCCCTATGCTTAGCTTTTTTTTTTTTTTTTTTGGGTAAGCGGGCCTCTCACTGCTGTGGCTTCTCCCATTGCGGAGCACAGGCTCCAGACGCGCAGGCTCAGCGGCCATGGCTCACAGGCCCAGCTGCTCCACAGCATGTGGGATCCTCCCGTACTGGGGCACAAACCCACATCCCCTGCATCGGCAGACGGACTCTCAACCACTGTGCCACCAGAGAAGCCCCCTATGCTTAGCTTTTTAAGGAACCTCCATACTGTTCTGCATAGTGGTTGTATCAATTTACATTCCCACCAACAGTTCAAGAGGGTTTCCTTTTCTCCACACCCTCTCCAGCATTTGTTGTTTGTAGATTTTCTGATGATGCCCAGTCTAACTGGTGTGAGGTGATACCTCATTGTAGTTTTGATTTGCATTTCTCTAATAATTAGTGATGTTGAGTAGCTTTTCATGTGCTTCTCGGCAATCTGTCTTCTTTGGAAAATGTCTATTTAGGTCTTCTGCCCATTTTTGGATTGGGCTGTTTGTTTTTTTAATATTGAGCCGCATGAGCTGTTTATATATTTTGGAGATTAATCCTTTGTCCGCTGACTTGTTTACAAATATTTTCTCCCATTCTGAGGGTTGTCTTCTAGTCTTGTTTATGGTTTCCTTTGCCCTGCAAAAGCTTTGAAGTTTCATTAGGTCCCACTTGTTTATTTTTGTTTTTATTTCCATTACTCTAGGAGGTGGATCAAAAAGATCTTGCTGTGATTTATGGCAAAGAGTGTTCTTCCTATGTTTTCCTCTAAGAGTTTTATAGTGTCCGGACTTACATTTAGGCCTCTAATCCATTTTGAGTTTATTTTTGTGTATGGTGTTAGGGAGTGTTCTAATTTCATTCTTTTTACATGTAGCTTCCAGTTTTCCCAGCACCACTTACTGAAGAGACTGTCTTTTCTCCATTGTATATCCTTGCCTCCTTTGTCTAGATAGCTGACCATAGGTGCATGGGTTTATCTCTGGGCTTTCTATCTTGTTCCATTGATCTATATTTCTGTTTTTGTGCCAGTACCATATTGTCTTGATTACTGTAGCTTTGTAGTACAGGCTGAAGTCAGGGAGCCTTATTCCTCCAGCTCTGCTTTTTTCCCTCAAGACTGCTTTAGCTACTTGGGGTCTTTTGTGTCTCCATACAAATTTTAAGATGATTTGTTCTAGTTCTGTAAAAAATGCCATTGGTAATTTGATAGGGATTGCATTGGATCTGTAGATTGCTTTGGGTACTAGAGTCATTTTCACAATGTTGATTTTTCCAATCCAAGAACATGGTATATCTCTCCATCTGTTCGTATCATCTTTAATTTCTTTCATCAGTGTCCTACAGTTTTCTGCATACAGGTCTTTTGTCTCCCTCCCTAGGTAGGTTTATTCCTAGGTATTTTATTCTTTTTGTTGCAGTGGTAAATGTGAGTGTTTCCTTAATTTCTCTTTCAGATTTTTCATCATTAGTGTATAGGAATGCAAGAGATTTCTGTGCATTAATTTTGTATCCTGCAACTTAACCAAATTCATTGATTAGCTCTAGTAGTTTTCTGGTGGCATCTGTAGGATTCTCCACGTATAGTATCATGTCATCTGCAAAGAGTGACAGTTTTACTTCTTCTTTTCCAATTTGGATTCCTTTTATTTCTTTTTCTTCTCTGATTGCCGTGGTTAGGACTTACAAAACTATGTTGAATAACAGTGGTGAGAGTGGGCATCTTTGTCTTCTTCCTGATCTTAGAGGAATTGCTTTCAGTTTTTCACCACCAAGAATGATGTTTGCTGTGGGTTTGCCGTATATGGCCTTTATTATGTTGAAGTAGGTTCCCTCTATGCCCACTTTCTGGAGAGTTTTTATCATAAATCAGTGTTGAATTTTGTCAAAAGCTTTTTTTGCGTCTATTGAGATGATCATATGGTTTTTTCCTTCAATTTGTTAATACAGTATATCACATGGATTGATTTGCATATATTGAAGAATCCTTGCATCCCTGGGATAAATCCCACTTGACCATGGTGTATGATCCTTTCAACGGGTTGTTGGATTCCGTTTGCTAGTACTTTGTTTGAGTTTCACATCTATATTCACCTGTGATATTGGTAATTTTCTTTTTTTGTAGTATCTTTCTCTGGTTTTGGAATCAGGGTGATGGTGGCCCCATAGAATGAGTTTGGGAGTGTTCCTTCCTCTGCCATTTTTTGGAAGAGTTTGAGAAGGATGGGTGTTAGCTCTTCTCTAAATGTTTGATAGAATTCACCTGTGAAGCCATCTGGTCCTGGACTTTTGCTTGTTGGAAGATTTTTAATCACAGTTTCAATTTCATTACTTGTAACTGGTCTGTTCATATTTTCTATTATTTCCTGGTTCAGTCTTGGAAGATTATACCTTTCTAAAAATTTGTCCATTTCTTCCAGGTTGTCGATTTTATTGGCATAGAGTTGCTTGTATAGTCTCTTAGGATGCTTTGTATTTCTGCGATGTCTGTTGTAACTTCTCCTTTTTCATTTCTAATTTTATTGATTTGAGTCCTCTCCCTCTTTTTCTTGATGAGTCTGGCTAATGGTTTATCAATTTTGTTTATCGTCTCAAAGAACCAGCTTTTAGTTTTATTGATCTTTGCTATTGTTTTCTTTGTTTCTATTTCTGCTCTGATCTTTATGATTTCTTTCCTTGTGCTAACTTTGCGTTTTGTTTGTTCTTCTTTCTCTCGTTCCTTTACGTGGAAGCTTAGATTGTTTATCTGAGATTCTTCTTGTTTCTTGAGGTAGGTTTGTATAGCTATAAACTTCCCTCTTAGAACTGCTTTTGCTGCATCCCACAGGTTTTGGATTGTCGTGTTTTCATTGTCATTTGTCTCTAGGTATTTTCTGATTTCCTCTTTGACTACTTCAGTGATCTCTTGGTTATTTAGTAACATACTGTTTAGCCTCCATGTGTTTGTGTTTTTTACATTTTTTCCCTGTAATTCATTTCTAATCTCATAGCGTTGTGGTCAGAAAAGATGCTTGGTATGATTTCAATTTTTTTAAATTTACTGAGGCTGGATTTGTGACCCAAGATGTGATCTATCCTGGAGAATGTTCTGTGTGCACTTGAGAAGAAAGTGTAATCTGTTGTTTTTGGATGGAATGTCCTATAAATATCAATTAACTCTATCTGGTCTATTGTGTCATTTAAACCTTGTGTTCCCTTATTTATTTTCATTTTGGATGATCTGTCCATTGGTGTAAGTGAGGTGTTAAAGTCCCCCACCATTATTGTGTTACTGTCGATTTCCTCTTTTATAGCTGTTAGGAGTTGCATAATGTATCGAGGTGCTCCTATGTTGGGTGCATGTATATTTATAATTGTTATATCTTCTTCTTGGATTGATCCCTTGATCGTTATGCAGTTTCCTTCCTTGTCTCTTGCAACATTCTTTATTTTAAAGTCTATTTTATCTGATATGAGTATTGCTACTCCAGCTTTCTTTTGATTTCCAAGTGCATGGAATATCTTTTTCCATCCCCTCACTTTCACTCTGTATGTGTCCCTATGTCTGAAGTGGGTCTCTTGTAGACAGCATATATATGGGTCTTGGTTTTGTATCCATTCAGCAAGCCTGTGTCTTTTGGTTGGAGCATTTAATCCATTTACGTTTAAGGTAATTATCCATATGTATGTTCCTATGACCATTTTCTTAATTGTTTTGGTAGGTCCTTTTCTTCTCTTGTTTTTCCCACTTAGAGAAGTTCCCTTAGCATTTGTTGTAGAGCTGGTTTGGTGGTGTTGAATTCTCTTAAGCTTTTGCTTGTCGTAAAGCTTTTGATTTCTCTGTTGAATCTGAATGAGATCCTTGCCGGGTAGAGTAATCTTGCTTGTAGTTTCTTCCCTTTCATCACTTTAAGTATGATCATGCCACTCCCTTCTGGCTTGCAGAGTTTCTGCTGAGACATCAGCTGTTAACCTTATGGGAGTTCCCTTGTATGTTATTTGCCATTTTTCCCTTGCTGCTTTCAGTAATTTTTCTTTGTCTTTAATTTTTGCTAATGTGATTATTATGTGTCTCGGTGTGTTTCTCCTTGGGTTTATCCTGTATGGGACTCTTTGCACTTCCTGGACTTTGGTGGCTATTTCCTTTCCCATGTTAGGGAAGTTTTCGACTATAATGTCTTCAAATAGTTTCTCGGCTCCTTTCTCTCTCTCTTCTCCTCCTGGGACCCCTATAATGCAAATGTTGTTGCCTTTAATGTTGTCCCAGAGGTCTCCTAGGCTGTCTTCATTTCTTTTCATTCTTTTTTCTTTATTCTGTTCCACAGCAGTGAATTCCACCATTCTGTCTTCCAGGTCACTTATCTGTTCTTCTGCCTCAGTTATTCTGCTATTGATTCCTTCTAGTGTAGTTTGCATTTCAGTTATTGTATTGTTCATCTGTTTGTTTGCTCTTCAATTCTTCTAGGTCTTTGTTAAACATTTCTTGCATCTTCTCGATCTTTGCCTCCATTCTTTTTCCGAGGTCCTGGATCATCTTCACTATCATTCTGAATTCTTTTTCTGGAAGGTTGCCTATCTCCACTTCATTTAGTTGTTTTTCTGGTGTTTTATCTTTTTCCTTCATCTGGTACATAGCCCTCTGCCTTTTCATCTTGTCTATCTTTCTGTGAATGTGTTTTTTTTCCCCACAGGCTACAGGATTGTAGTTCTTCTTGCTTCTGCTGATTGCCCTCTGGTGGATGAGGCTATCTAAGAGGCCTGTGCAAGTTTCCTGATGGGAGGGACTGGTGGTGGGTAGAGCTGACAGTTGCTCTGGTGGGCAGAGCTCAGTAAAACTTTAATTGGCTTGACTGCTGATGGGTGGAGCTGGGTCACCGCTCCCCCCCCCACCCCGCCTGCGTTGGTTTTCTGGCCTGAGGCAACCCAACACTGGAGACTACCTGGGCTGTTTGTTGGGCCTAATGGCGGACTCTGGGAGGGCTCACACCAAGGAGTACTTCCCAGAACTTCTGCTGGCAGTGTCCTTGTCCCCAGGGTGAGCCACAGCCAACTCCCGCCTCTGCAGGAGACCCTCCAACAGTAGCAGGTAGGTCTGGTTCAGTCTCCCATGGGGTCACTGCTCCTTCCCCTGGGTCCCAATGCGTACACTACTTTGTGTCTGCCCTGCAAGAGTGCAGTCTCTATTTCCCGCAGTCCTGCCAAAGTCATGTAATCAAATCCCACTAGCCTTCAAAGTCTGATTCTCTAAGAATTCCTCCTCCCGTTGCCGGACCCCCAGGTTGGGAAGCCTGACGTGGGGCTCAGAACCTTCACTCCAGTGGGTGGACTTCTGTGGTATAAGTGTTCTCCAGTCTGCGAGTCACCTGCCCAGCAGTTATGGGATTTGATTTTACTGTGAGTACACCCCTACTACTGTCTCATTGTGGCTTCTCCTTTGTCTTTGGATGTGGGGTATCCTTTTTTGGTGAGTTCCAGTGTCTTCCTGTCGATGATTGTCCAGCAGCTAGCTGTGATTCTGGTGTTCTCACAAGAGGGAGTGAGAGCACGTCCTTCTACACCAGCATCTTGGTTCAGGGCTGAGAAGTGAGCTTTAACTTCTCATTAAGAAAGACTTTTCTGAAAAGTCTTTGATGGATGGCCAAGCCTTTTCAGTTGGAATCTGTTTTACTTTTTTCTTCTTTTCCTGAACTGCAAATGAGAGCTCGTATTTAATTTCTCAAAACTAAGGGTGTAGTTAGAGAACTTTAAGGTTTTCTCTAACATTTTGTTTTAGTCCTTCAGAAGACCAGCCACTTAGAGCTCCTATTCTAGCACTAGATTGCCTCTGCTATAATATAAGAATTACCTTTTTGGGCTTTCATCCCTATCCAAACTGTCTATGTACTACTCTTCTTTCTTAATTCTCTTTCTCTTTTTCTGATTACCCTTCCAGTGTTTTTGATAATTTTCACTCCATGTTTTTCTTAGTAAATACGGCTAACTTATTCCTTGGAGAATAACAATATCTACAGTAAAATTAATATCATAAAAAACAATAAGCTAACATTTATGGTGTTAATACATTTAACTGCTTAGAATAGCCAGGCACTGTTGTTAATACTACAAAGGCGTTAATCATTTAATCCTCACAACCACCTTATGAGGGAGGCACTATCCATATTGAAGGCAAGATTCAAATCCAGGCTCTCTAACCGAAAGAAAACCACATGGCCATTTCCCCAAATACAGATGTCTAGTTTTCCATTAAATCTGTATCACTGAAAATAAGAATTTTATCATGAATAGTTCTGAGCAACATTTACCATTATTTTGCGTAGTTAACATATTTATTAACGAGCTGGGTTGACTGAAACTATGGTGCTCTTAAAAAGTAACTGATTAGTAGGAAGATGGTCTATACCAATTTGCTTTATTCAGTTTACTCTCAGAATTAGTCCTTCCACTTGGTGGCAAACATCTCATTGCGAAAAGAGGCATTGAGATGCCAGCGATAAAGGAGGCATTTTCTGAATCGTAGGGGTCACAAAAGAAGAAACTGTACCTCAAGAAAACATGGAACTTTGTTAACTGTAGGACATTCTTTCCCATCTCTCTCCTGCTCAGACCTTATATAGCAGTCAAAGGTGTCTAGATCTTGAAAGTTCTTCTGTGAGTTGATGGAAGAGAATACCAGAAGTACATGGAGCTTCTTTTACTCCAGGCACATATTATGTAGAATATAAATGATCAACAAACACTAAATAATAATGGAAATAAAGACTGTAATTGAGAACTGCTCATGAATACAGTAAAGAAAAATCTGTATCCCTGAAACCTCCCCAGAAGCACCAATGACTTCTAATAAAATAATATAAGCTGAGAACATATGAAAAAGTAATTTTCTCTTGATAAATTATTCATTCCTCTTGAGATACCATATCAAGAGGATTTTAGGAGGGAATAAATGAAAGAAATCCTTCCACATATGTATAATCTGATACTTTAAGCTTGGCCAGGAAGAAGTCAAACCATGTGGGCCCAAAAAGAATAAAAATGGAAAAACAATGGAATTAGCAAGAAAATTTTAATACCTTATTGTCCCAGTTATAATGGTAGCCTAGGGTCACCCAGCGCAGTTTCTCTAGTAAACTTCGGGGTCTCCGTTTATTCACTTCTTTATACCTGCAAAGATTGGAGACAAAAATGATTTATTCACTTCAAATGGCAGCAATAGCCTGTTGTATGGATCCTGGAGTCTAAATTTGGTATTCTATATAAGCTGTTAGCCAAGACCTCAACAGGGGAAATTAGAACAGAAATGAGTTGACCAAGAATACAATACTACTGGGGCTTCCCTGGTGGCACAGTGGTTGAGAATCTACCTGCCAATGCAGGGGACACGGGTTCGAACCCTGGTCTGGGAGGATCCCACATGATGTGGAGCAACTGGGCCCATGAGCCACAACTACTGAGCCTGCGCGTCTGGAGCCTGTGCTCCGCAACCAGAGAGGCCGCGACAGTGAGAGGCCCGTGCACTGCGATGAAGAGTGGCCCCCGTTCGCCGCAACTAGAGAAAGTCCTCTCACAGAAACGAACACCCAACACAGCCAAAAATAAATAAATAAATTTATAAAAAAAGAATATAATACTACTAAAACACATGTTAGCATTTCTAATTTCTAATCGTTGGTTCTAAATCCTCTGCTGAATGGGATCAATTTTCAATGTTGAGTCTCCAGCATCTCAATAATAATTAAACAAAATGACAACAGAAATGCCTTTACCCGCCCATGGGAAATGGGACAAAGAGCCCTACAGATAACTGAAAATTTGGCTAACAGAACATATTCAATTTGGTTTGCTAAAAGCAGGACGTGATTAATTACAGCTATCAACTATGTCTAGAATAATGGCAGCTTCCCAGAATTGCAATTTGGGGAAAAAACATTTGGCAAAATACAGTATACAATCAAAAATTACTGGTTTAACATGACTTCTTTAACCCCATATAACAACTTAGATAACTGAGGCCCAGCTAACAATTAAGGGCCACTGTAATTGATTTGGTTTCTGACATTCCCTTATTCAAACCACAGGAGGTTTCTGTAAAATGGAGGTATCCTTTCTGTAATTATACTTTAATCAAATCTATGGGATTAACTACTCTTTTTTTTTTTTTTGGCTGCGCTGCGTGGCTTGCGGGATCTTAGTTCCCCGACCAGGGATTGAACCCAGGGCATTTGTCAGTGAAAGCATGGAGTCCTAACCACTGGACCATCAGGGAATTCCCTAACTACTCTCCTTCTAAAGAGGAAGATTGTTTGATTTACCTCTAAATATCTAAAAATACAAGAATGCTAGGTCTAATCATTTTATTTGTTTTTTCTATGTAATTTACATCATTAATCAATCAAAAAAATTTGGGGGGTCTAGGAACCACTGCTCTTTAAAAAAGAAAACATTAGGCTGCTTAAAGGAGTTTATATTTTGACAGGAGACGACAGATAAGTATAAGAAATGAGGGGAAAATTTAAGGCAGTAGAAAATCTAGCACTAAACTGAATAGCACAAGACTTGGAGGGCCACTAGAATTAAGAAAAAGCAGAGCTCAAAGTCAACTGTCTAATCAGTTAAGGCTTCATGGCAGAGTTGGGGAGTTGAGTATGGCATTGAAGAATGGTCAGCATTTAAACAAGGAGTGATGCAATAGGCAATATAGGCACAAAGCATGAACAGAAGCAAAGGATTTATTACAGGCTCACACTGTAAGTGGCACTCATCTTGAGGTCTGACAAAGTTTACAGAATAGATGCTATCTGTCCTCAAAGAGTTTACATTCTAAGGAAATTGCCACATAGACATATATCAAGACCAGTAACTCAATAAAAAGAATGGATCAAACACTGATATATTTAGGACAGCTGTGAAGAAAGAAGCATAGCAGGTCCGACTGCTATCCTTTGAAAGCACTGCATATTAGGTTGGCCCTTGGCAAGCATCTGGAACTTGGATTCTGGGGAGGTTCACACCATTGCCAGAACTCACTGTGCCTACATTGTCTGTATAAACAATACAGTTTATGCTGAACACCTGCCTCCCTTCTGGGAGTCTGAATTTTGGTACCTGTCAGGCAGAGACTGCCTATGTGCCATCCCCTAGTAAAAATCTGGGCACTGAGCTTCTTTAAATCATACTGATGCTGCTGGTCCAGGAACCACACTTTGAGAAACACTATTCTAGCCAAAATTAAAAAACAAAACACCTTCTATCTCTTTCTAGCTCAATAAGAGATCATTTTATTCTTGACAAAGAACCCAAAATCAGATTGATCTGTACAAATAAAGATAACAAGGCAGCTCTGAAAACTTGATGGCATTTTAGATATTTGATATGGCACCAATAAGCTGCTTTTCATCAAAAGATTGGGTCTAATGTTCTTTAAGAACAGGGTATACATTATTCTAATTAACACAGGTTTATGATATTAATAAAATTATCAAAATTATAGTAACAACCAAACATGAACATATAGCCTATAACATACCCTTTAAAATTTAGTTTCTTTTTTAGGAAACCAAAAAGAACATGTCTTTTCTACCTTAACGGTATCATTATAAAAAAGGCTTTGGGGGCTTCCCTGGTGGCGCAGTGCTTGAGAGTCCGCCTGCCGATGCAGGAGACGCGGGTTCGTGCCCCGTTTCGGGAGGATCCCACATGCCGCGGAGCGGCTGGGCCCGTGAGCCATGGCCACTGAGCCTGCGCGTCCGGAGCCTGTGCTCCGCAAATGGGAGAGGCCACAACAGTGAGAGGCCCGCATAACGCAAAAAAAAAAAAAAAAAAAAAAAAAAGGCTTTGGGTTTTGCCTTATATTATAGAGGGGGATAGGTCCAGGATGCAAAAGAAGTCAGAGAAGAGCCATACTTTCACAAGCAATAAGCCCAGTCCTCATAACAAAAAGGAAAAAAAAAAGCTTAAAGACGCTTAGTGAAAGAACATGTGTGATCACCGAGTGTGCCATTTTGAGGTGAAAATGTGCGTGTGTGTGTGGGTGTGTGTATGTATGTACTGTGTTAGACCCAGGTAAGTATGAGATTCTATCCCTTATTTCATATCCTCTTCTGAGAACTTGACTTCCATTCTTGCCTTTGTATAGAATTTCTGGAAGGAAAAGTAGCAACAACTGTTGTAACACTTGCCTTCAGGATGTGAGAGAAGGACTGGCCAGTGCTAGACATTTCTTGTCTTAGTACCATTTAGGGACCTTTCTGGTCCCCATGGACTTCGTGGGTAACAAAGATTCCAAAAAACTCACTTGAACATTGTGAATAGTGTAAGGCCCAAGCCAAGTTTCACATGCTCCCAGATCTTTTTCAAACAGAAAATACTGAGGGATTAATGAAAGGATGGGTGGGCTGTTCTTTTTTTGTACCTGATTTGTCCAAAAAAGAAGCCAAGAAGGCTCAGTGCCAGTGGAGCCACTTATCCACCCAAAGGAATGCAGGGAATATGTTGGCACCTAACCTAACTTTAAATCTTCACCCAATTATCCAAAAGAATGCTTTCAAGCAGGTGTGACCCTAATTATTGGTTCTCACTGCGAACAGAAACATGCTGCCCCTCCAGGCACTAGCTGGAGGATGATGGATGGGTGGGCTGGCACCTTCTCCCCTGGTGAATGTGCCCACCCAGCACTTTGCTCACTTTCTGTCAGGGGTAAAATCTTAACGTAAGCGCTGGCATTTCTTTCAGCAATCTCATCCTATAGCACTGCTTTCAACTGAACCCTAACTGGGTGGAAATGAACTCCTGTCCTGCTTGTCAATTCTCTATGCAGTGGGTAAGCACTGGTATTTTCTTTTCTTTCTTGCCTCAAGGGACAGTAGTGAACCATTGTGAAAGCAAAACTACTCACTCAGGACAGAAGTCTGAAGGTTGTTTATGACAGAAAAGCTTCAAAATCCTATCGCAGGTATTGCTTTTTCAATCATTTTTAAAGATTCAGGGATTGAGTCTCTCACAACTCTGAATACTTCCCTCCATGACTGCAGCTTTCTGTCCTTCATCCTTTCCTAGTCTCTCATTTCCATTAAAGCTAAAGTCCTAGAACTCCATTTTTTCAGTATTTGAGGGCTTCCAGTTTTGTTTCCCTTCTCAACCTGATCTCTGTCAGTCAGCGCAAATGGACATCCAACTCTACCTTAACACTCTTTTGCTATCTTGCAAATGTTAGTCTTATCTAATCTTCTACCTTCTGCTGTAAACTTTCACCATTTATCCCAAGTCCTCAGTCCTGCTCTTGCTCTCTTCCAGGACAAGGAGAATACAGAGGCCTGATCAAGTGATCCAGTTACTGATTTCAACTTTCCTCCCCTACACCTCTAAACTTTTTGAAATCCTTACTCTGTCCTTCCTTCCTGATTTCAGCAGTGGTCTTACTTCTTTTCATTAAGGCCAATTCTCCACCTATACTATCTCCCATTTCCCTGATGTGGCCTCTGAGGCCCTTCTCCATTATCATCTTTCTTCTCATATTTTCAACTCTTCCTGTGTACTTGTTTCTTCCTCTTGATCTGCAAAAATGTTCAACATTTCCACATACTTGAGAAAACATCTTTTCAACTTGACCTCTTACTCGGGTACCCTATATGTCCTGCCTCCCTCTGCTCCACATTGCTTCTTCTCTTCACAATTAAATGTTCCTAAAAGGACTCAATATTTGCTGCCCCGACCCCTCCTCTGAGATCTGACTTTTGCTTACACCACTCTACCAAAACTAGTTTAGTTTCAATTATACCATTTAATTGTCAAATCCCAGGCCTACAGACATGGTTGGTCCTTCTCTTATTTTGGAAACACTTCCCTGCCTTGGCTTCTAATAGTACCTTTTTTCCCACCCAGAGCTGATGCTTCCTAGGGCCAATCGCCTTCTTTTCTCTGTATGTTTTCCATAAACAAACAAAAAAACACATTATTCCCACTGTTTGCTTCACTATGGCCTTCATGTGTAACTCCCGCATCTATATCTATCTGTTTCTCTCCCTCTCTCTCATTATGCTCCTAAGCTCAGTTCCGTATTTCCAAAGGCATACTAGACATCTCCATGTGGATACTCCACAGGCATTTCAAAAACAATAAGCCCCAAACTACACTAAGGATCACCTCTGCTCATTCTCCTCTTCCTCCAAACCTTATTTCCATTAAATCTTAGTATATAATGTTCCACTGAGGAACACAGAGGTACATGTATGTTTTTGAGATAATGATTTTGTTTTCTTTGGATACAGACTGAGAAGTGGAATTGTTCTATTTTTAATTTTCTGAGAAACTTCTATACTGTTTTGCATAAATAAATAATTACAGCATTATTTACAACAGCCAAGACATGGAAACAACCTAAGTGTCCAACAACAGATGAATGGATAAAGAAAATGTGATATACACAGAGTAGAATATTATTCAGCCATAAAAAAGGGAAATCCTGCCATTTGTGACAACTTGGATGAAACCTGATGGCATTATGCTAAATGGAATAAATCAGAGAAAGACAAACGATCACACTTTTATGGGGACTCTAAAAAATCTGAAATAATAGAACAGACTCGTGGTTGCCAGAGGTGGGGGTGGTGTGTGTGTGTGAGTGAGAGAGAGAAATGGGTAAAGGTGGTCAAAAGATAAAAACTTGTCACCGTAAGAGAAGTAAGTTTTGGGGGTGTAAAGTACAGCATGGTGACTATAGTTAACACTGTATTATTATATACTAGAAAGTTGCTAAGAGAGTAGATCTTGAAAGTTCTTATCACAAGAAAAATAATTTGTAATGATGTGAGGTGACTAACGTGAACGAAGTTTATTATGATAACCATCTGGAATATATACATGTATGAAATCATCATGCCATACAACCTGGACTAACACACTGTTATGTGTCAATTACCTCCATAAACTTGGGGGAACGCCCACAACTGAAGTGTAAACCTGCCTGTCACTTAGAAATCTGTGCATAATCCTTAACTACTTCTCTGTCACTTTTCATAATCTCTTGGTTCCCAAGCCCTATACAAAATGTCTTTTCCAGGCCTTTTTCATCTTTTGTGTGGGTTATTAAGCTAAATTCTTTCTTTTTTTGGCCGCACCGCACAGCATGCAGGATCTTAGCTCTCCAACCAGGGACTGAACCCGTGCCCCCTGCAGTGGAAGCGCAGAGTCTTAACCACTGGACCGCCAGGGAAGTCCCTTAAGCTAAATTCTTTTTTTTCTTTTTTCTTTTTTTCGTGGTACGTGGGCCTCTCACTGTTGTGGCCTCTCCCGTTGTGGAGCACAGGCTCCGGACGCGAAGGCTCAGCGACCATGGCTCCCGGGCCCCGCCGCCCCGCGGCATGTGGGAGCTTCCCAGACGGGGGCACGAACCCGTGTCCCCTGCATCGGCAGGCGGACCCTCAACCACTGTGCCACCAGGGAAGCCCAAGCTAAGTTCTTAATTGTGCTTTTTGCAATGACTAAATTTTCAATCCATTTTCCTCACTGCCACAAGAATTATCTCTCTAAAGTGAAAAATCTATTACTAATCTTGATGAATTCCTCCTGTTTAGAAGGACAAAGTCCACATTTTCCTATTGTGAAATAAAATTTATGTTTTATGGCAAGACGAGATAAATTCATTCATTCATTCATTCATTCATTTGCTGTGCCACACTTTTTGTGAGATCTTAGTTCCTTGACCAGGGGCTGAACCCAGGCCCTTGGCAGTGACAGTGTGGAGTCTTAACCATTGGACCGCCAGGGAACTTCCAAGATAAGAAAAATTTAAACATAAAAAAATCTCTGCCCTTTGGCTCCCTCTCTTCCCCTTACTGTGCATTGTGTATCTGCATTATGCATCAAGCAAACCTCCTCCCATCGGCAGAAATACCTGCTCACGTAAAGAGCAACATTCTCTTAGCAACAAGACAACTCCTTAAAAGATAATGTTCCTTCTTGATCTTGTAAGGGGATGCATAGATCTGGATTGTGTAAATTGTCAATAATCCATCACTTAATATATAACTCTCTGTGTCAAAAAACTTATATAACTGTGCCTTGACTTCTAATGGCTGAACAGTTCTTGGAGCTTTCTGACATGCTGTTCCCAGATAATAATCCTCAATTTGGCTCGAATAAAATGTTTCCATTTCTTTCTTAGATCGATTAATTAATTTTCTGTCTACAGTATATGGCATGCAAACCCCCTTATAATCTGGCACGAACCTTTCTACTTTCATCTTCAAACATTTCCTACAAGGTAACCTACCCTCCTCCTTTCATGGCTGTGTTTCTGACCATACAATTTTCTACTGAAATGCTCTCTCCTCTCCTACTCTACTCTCTGCATAGCAGATTTTTCTAATTTGCTTTTCCACACAGTTTAAACACTTAAGGGAAATCTTTATTCTCGACTCAGTCTCTCCCTCTATCTACTGTGCCCATACAGCACCTTGCAACTTCCTCTATTAAAGAATACAGCTTTAGTGCTGTAAATACCTTATGAAAGCACCTGAATTCCTCCTTTAATAGTCCCTTCCTCAAAGACATTTAATGAGTTTTATATCTATGCTAGCACCAAATATTTCCTAAAGCACAAATGTACATTATTTAATAAATTAATGAAAATAAGATGGAAAGGTATTGTACTATACAGTTTTTAATTGATGATTCTCAAGTTCAGCATTATGCTTTTATTGGACTAACAGAGAAGATATCAATTTACTTAAAGTTAGTATTTACTGAACACCTTCTAATATATACTAAGAATTGTGGTTGGTGCCAAGGCTACAAGAATTTCAAGGTCTGGGGGCAGGGATGGGGCAGGGCAGGTAGTAAGAAGGAGAAGGGGGCAGATGACAGGATTCACTACAATAAATGCTATAACAGCATCATAAAGTCTTAAAGAAATAGAAAGGGGAAGGAATTAATTCTGCTTCCACATTGAGAATATCAATGGAAAAAAGCACACATACAAAAATGGATACAAAGCACTTTATAAGCTAACTTATGGAATAAATAAAGCTAAGTTGCTTTATTTAAATGTATATTTTCCCTTGTCTTATTCTTTTTTTTTTCCCCCGGTACGCGGGCCTCTCACTGTTGTGGCCTCTCCCGGACGCGCAGGCTCAGCAGCCATGGCTCACGGGCCCAGCCACTCCGCGGCATGTGGGATCTTCCCGGACCGGGGCACAAACCCGTGTCCCCTGCATTGGCAGGCGGACTCTCAACCACTGTGCCATCAGGGAAGCCCTGCCTTATTCTTTAAAAAGTTATTTTTGAAAAGATAATACATTCACAAAATTCAAAAGGCATAAAAAAGTATTCATTAAGTAATTCTACAAATATTTATTTAGTAACTACCATGCACTGAAGAATAAAAACACAGGGCAAAGGGATAAAGAGGATGGGAAACGGGCTATTTTTAATTGAATAAAGGAATCATCTCATAAAATGACATCAGAACAAACAGCTTGTACAAAGAATCTGAGTATGCCTGATGAGTTTAAGGAACAGAATGGAAGCCAGTACTGCTGGAGAATAAATGAGAAAGAATAGGAGATGAGGTGGGAGAGCCAAATCATCTAGGCCTCATGGCCTTGATAAAGACGTCTGATTTTATTCTAAGTGTGATGGGGCTGTAAACAAAGTATCTGACTGGCCTTTATCCTTGGTTCTTTACAGCAAGGTTTTAAACCCTTGGAATTTCTGGGAGGGATAGGAGTATCTGTTATTCACTGTGGACCCTAAGACCACACTTGAGTTTATGCCTAAAAGATGACTCAGGATGTGGGTTTGTTAAGCTAGAAAGACAAATGTCATCTTAGAGGGTTTAGGCTTGAAGTGATATTAGCATGACCTACTCGATAGGTGGAGGACTAGAGACTCAGTTCAAGCATGCGGCCAATAAGTCAATCAGTCATGTTCAAGTAGTGAAATCCCAATAAAGCTGTGAACACTAGGCCTTGGGAGAGCTTCCTGGGAGGGCTACATGCCCTGATTCCATGGGAAGAGGACATGGAAGCTCTGTATTCAGGACCCTCCCAGACATCACCCTACAGATCTCTTCATTGGATGGCCCTGATTTGTATCCTTTATAGTGAAATTATAATCATAAGTATAATGCTTTCTTGAGTTTTATGAGCTGTTCTAGTGAGTTAATGAACCTGAGGAGGTCATGGGAATTCCCCTGAATTTGTAACCAGTTGTTAAGAAGTGTGTACAGCCTGGGGCCCTCCCAAACTTATAGGTGGTGTCTGAAATGAGGGTAATTTGGTTAAGGACCATGCCCTTAACTTGTGATGTCTGTGCTGACTCTGGAATGGTTTGCATTAGAATTGAACTGCAGTATTGCACATTAGAAACTATAAAAGAAATGACACAATTTCTATACTCTGTAGAAAACAGACTGAAGAGGCACAAGAGCAGACACAGGGAGACTGGTTAGGAAGCTACTGCAGTAAATAATGGTGGCTTAGACTACAGTGGTTGTGATGGAAATGCTGAGGAATGATTTTGTTTATTACAACTGTAGACCCTACTATATTTGCTGGAGGGTTGGAGTTAGGATTTTTTAATGGCTGTATAGTGGCTGCATTCTACTGCTGGGGTCTGTCATGCTTGATTTATCTGATCTCCTGCTGACGGACACTTGTTTCTCATTTTCCCCCCATTACAAACAATGCTGCAATAAAGATGCTTACACCTAACTATAGTATGCTTGTGCGAGAATTTCTAGCTACACTATTCACTGACAATAAACTTTGAACAAAACATAGAATTGAGGTGCCCTAATATTGTGAACAAACTATTTTTGCTAATATGTTCCAAATATTCCTTCATTTCCTACTTAAAAGTTTCTTCCTCCCTGACCACAGAAACCTAGAAAGGTAAAATCGAAAGGATTCTTAGAGGTCCTCTAGTTCAGTGGTTCTCAATGTGAATGTTATGGTAGATAATCAGAATCTCTAGGGAAATCTTTTTGAACCACAGACCTTCTCCCTTTCTGATATGCTCTGGGACAGTGGGAGAACTGGCATGTACTGTCTAGGTGACTCTGACCGTGATTCAGTCACCTTGAATGGCTTATCCAGCCCAATCCCTTTGTTTCCCAGATGAGGAAACTGAAACACACATTCTATAGAGTGACAGAAGGAGAACTAGGCCCTCATCGATTTTCAGTGCTGCCAGCAATGTCTGAGCATATCAATTTCTTCCAATCCTTGACAACAGAAGGTATGACCATAACATTTTTCATTTTTTGCTAATTTATTAGACCAAAAAAAAAGGTATCTCACCATTGTTTACAGGATGATTTATTAAAGAGATTCATCTGAGCTATTATAGAAAATGACAACTGGGATTTCTATAGAGTCATTTGTCAGAAACAAAAAAATCAATTACTTGAAAACACAGGCTGGCTTAGTAACAAACTCTAACCTCTCTGACTAATTTCACTCAGCCATGACCTTCCTTTACTTTGCTCTCAATTCTACAGAAGACATACTTGAGAACAGGATTTTCCTTACTGCTCTTGTCTATAACATAACCTACAGACCACGAGGGTTTTAAAGGAAAACCAACACATTTAATTTTCATTTTCTTTTCAACTTAAGAAAATTGTCTATTTCCCTGCTAGAATTAACATGACATAGTTTCTGAAAACTATACCATTAGAGCCACTTAAGTTCAAACAGACCACACAAAGCTGGTATAATGGTTTTAACAGGATGTTCTAAGGATTTCTCACATATTATCTTGTTTAATCCTCACACTATTAAATGAGGAAAAGACGACTCTGAGGTACAGAAAGGTTAAGAAACTGCTTAAGTTAACAAAGCTAGTAAGTGGCAGAGCTGGGATTTCAACCCAGGCAATCTGACGCTAGAACTAGTACTTTACATCACTGAACTCTTTACAATCTGGCCCTAACCCACCTTTCCGGTGTCATCTCTTGCCAATTCTATTCATGACTTCCAGGAAGCATCTCCCATCATCTACCTTTAATCTAGCCACTTAAGTGACCATACTCATAATCTTATAAACTCTATCCCTGTACCTGCCAAATTGTATTTAATTATGTTTACATGTCTCTGTTCTCGACTAACCTACAAACTGCTTGAAGACAGGAAGTGTGTCTTTTTGGTCTTGAATCTCTAACACACAAGCACAGTTATCTGACACAGCAGAAACTCGAACAGCTATTTGTTGAATGAACACATGAATGTACATATTCTGTGCTCCTATCTCACAGAACAAGTTACTCTGTCTTTGCTCAGGCTGTTTTCTCTACTGACAACAGCCTTCTTGCTTTTCTGACTGGCAAATTCCTAATCATTTTTGAAGACTCAATTCAAATGGACAGAGAAAAAAAGAGGATAATGGGCCCAATTAAAAAATCATTTTTCCTTGACACCTCCTTCTTGCCTAGAAGAATTATTTCTTCCTCTGGCCCCCACTGCATTTTCCTAAACACCTATCGTAGCAGTTTCTGAGCTCTATTATTTTATTCCTTTTGATACTGAGTTCCTGCTGTAGACTATGCACTCCTAAGTGCAGGGACAGTGTCCTGTTTATCTTTTTATCTCCAATGCTTAGCATCACACCTGGTACATAACTAACCCTCAAAAAATATTTGTAAGGGCTTCCCTGGTGGCACGGTGGTTAAGAATCTGCCTGCCAATGCAAGGGACACAGGTTCGAGCCCTGGTCCGAGAAGATCCCACATGCCACAGAGCACCTAAGCCCGTGCACCACAACTACTGAGCCTGTGCTCTAGAGCCTGCGAGCCACAACTACTGAGCCCATGTGACACAACTACTGAAGCCTGTGTGCCTGGAGCCTGTGCTCCACAACAAAAGAAGCCACTGTAATGACAAGCCCGCACGCCGCAACGAAGAGAAGCCCCTGCTCATGACAACTGGAGAAAGCCCGTGCACAGCAACAAAGACCCAATGAAGGCAAAAAATAACTAAATAAATACAAACGATAGTAAAATAAATAAAAATAAATAAATTTTAAAAATGTATCTGTTGGGGCTTCCCTGGTGGCACAGTGGTTGGGAGTCCGCCTGCCGATGTGGGGGGCGCGGGTTCGTGCCCCGGTCCGGGAGGATCCCGCATGCCGCGGAGTGGCTGGGCCCGTGAGCTATGGCTGCTGGGCCTGCGCGTCCGGGGCCTGTGTTCCGCAACGGAAGAGGCCACAGCAGTGAGAGGCCCGCGTATGGCAAAAAAAAAAAAAAAAAAGAGGAAAAAAAAAAATGTATCTGTAGAATGAAATGCTGAAACAACATTAAGGTACAAGGACTAGTTTCCACGAACAACAGCTGACCTACCGTAAAACAGGCAGTAACACTGACTTCATCTAGGAGAGTAGTGCTTTCAGTGTTACTTTCTTCAGGATACTGTAAGTCTTCAAAAAAGACTTTTGAAGTCTTTTCTACTTTAGGTAGAAAAAAGGGCTGAAGCCGAATGAAAATGGATAATCTGGGCTTCCCTCGTGGTGCAGTGGTTGAGAGTCCGCCTGCTGATGCAGGGGACACGGGTTCATACTCCGGTCCGGGAAGATCCCACATGCCGCAGTGCGGCTGGGCCCGTGAGCCATGGCTGCTGAGCCTGCGCGTCTGGAGCCTGTGCTCCACAACGGGAGAGGCCACAACAGTGAGAGGCCCGCGTACAGCAAAAACCCAAAAAAAACAAAAAAAAAAAGAAAAGAAAATGGATCATCTGATGATTGAGAATGAACTCGTTATCTAAGATATGATAAGCAAATCTTTAAAGTGGACCTCAATTTAATATAACTGTCAAAGTGTCTGTCCAAATGTTCCTGGGGGAAAGAATGTAACTGTGCTGTATTTGAGTGGAAATGAGGAAAAATTAATATGTTAGTAACTTTAACTGAACTATTATAGAGTAGTTCATTTAAAGATCTGTGATGACGTGAGCTGAATACGAATGCTTTACTGTGACTGGTAAGACTTACCTTAGAAACTCTTTGCTCTGTTCCCACAAATCTTGGGTCTCTTCTATAGTCATATGTTTGTCCAGGTTACATACATTAGGTTTCTGAGAATATAACTTAAGGCACTGCTTCACCCAGTGCCACTGGTAACCTGGGAGGAAGGGGTTTGGGATAAAAATAAATCCTATACAAAAGATGGATGAGAAAAAAAGAAGAGGAGGAAATCCTCCATCAGTTAATCAGATCATGTACTTTTGTTGACATCCTTATACCCATTACATTATTATTTATTCCGTGTCTCCTTTTGCTAATCCTTCCAGTGGCTTCCACACATAAGCATATATTCTCATTCCTATTCTCTAATTTCAGAGGAAGAGGAGTTCCTTCAAGTTAAAAAAAGCTGTTTCGATGATGAATGTTAGACACCTACCACTATGCAATTATCTCTAGTTTTTTGGGTTATCCTCAAGAGAAACAAATATTACACAATTATCAATTGTGTGATTCCAAAGCAAACTTCAGAAATGAAACTGACAAGTCACCTCTCAAATTTCACCAGGTATCATTTAGAGAGGTGGAAACTGCTTTCTGTAGTTACTACTTTTGTGATATCTCAGTGTTGCCTTTTTTGTTTTCTAATATCTGGCTAATGATTTTTTTTTATATAAAACCATCTGTTAAAATAATTGGTGTGATTTCTGCTTCCTTTGAACTTTGATCACTATAACAGGGAAGAAAGGTGATATAGACATCTGCTCAGTATGCAAATATCTAACCATTTCTCCTCTGTAAAAGACAAATAATACTTAACTGGAATCCTATGCATGGTTAAGGATTCATTCATCAAACATTCAACAAACATACACTATATGTACTTTCTTAAGAATTAGAGATAAGGAGATGAAAAACTTTGTCCTAAGTACCTGGAGATAGAACAGTAGAGACGGTTATACAGATAATGCCTTTAGAAGTCTGGCTGTGAACGGAAACAAAGGCTGAGGAATAGTCAGAGAAGAATAAGGGGGGAGTTTATCGTTTTTAGGGTTTGGAAAGACCTAAGCATGCTTACATGAGCAAAGAGCCAGCAGAAAGGAACTGGTTGAAAACAGAAGAGAAGAAAGGACCACAGCAAGGTCTTGAAAGCTGGAAGGGGTAAAAGAAGGTGGGATTAAAGGGTGAAGGGAGTGGTTATGAACAGAAGCAATCCCTTTTCCTCTAAAATTGGAGGACAGGAATGGACAGATAAGTGTGGAGGCCACTTCTGCATGTCATGTATTAGTCAAATTCTCCAAGTAATTTAGGAGTAACAGGACTGTCAATATTTTTAAAGAAAAAAAAAAATGAAAAAAATTTCCAATAACCTACTGTCTGCTATCACCACTATTTCACAAAATAACAATACTGTAATACCCACAAAGATACCACATCAAAGGAAGAATACTTCTGATCTAATTCAAATTTGAACAGTGACAGGAAACTGAATACTTTTATAGGCAGTCCATTCTAGACAACTGTTGTCTTCCTGTTATGGAGTTAAAATTTGCCTCTTTTTAAGTTTTCATGCATTGGTCTCAGGTCCTGACACATACAGCAACCCCAAATCAGTTGTCAACTCTTCTTGATAAATGCCTCTAACTCTGTAGCTAACATTTACTGAGCATTTACTATGTGCAAGGCACTGACCTAAGTACTTTACATGTACACTCACATTTAATCCTAACCTTATGAAGTGGGTACTACCTTTAGACACATTTTACATATGCGGAAACTGAGGCCAAGAGAGATTAAGAAACTTGCCCAAGATCATACAGTAGGAAGTGACAGAACCAGGACATGAAGCCATGTAGTCTGGTGTCAGACCTTAATCACTAGTATGCATTGCTTCCCACCCCTTTTTGTGTACAACAAATTTTCAAATGTTTGATGCTGTCATGTTCCCACTCAGGTCTAATCTTCCTCAGGCTCAGCTTCTGGTCTTCAGACCCATCACCTTCCTGCTCACTCTTGTAAGGAGAGCTTGTGGTATACTCAGATTCCTTCAGAATAAGCAGGATCCGGAAGTAAACATAATCCTTCTGATCAAGTCAGAGTAAGAGGAGACTCCTTTCCCATGTTCTGGGCATTGTACTTCAATTAAATGCAGCTTACAATGGCAGGAAACATAACATAATGAGGTACCAACTCAAATGATGTGGCTTAAGTGTGAAGTCCTAGGAAACCTCAAATAGCAAGTACAATCGTACCTCAGAGATACTGCGACTTTGGTTCTAGACCACGGCAATAAAGCAAATATTGCAAGTCACATGAATTTTTTGTTTCCCAGTACATATAAAACTTATACTTTTGCTATACTGTACTCTATTAACTGTGCAATAGCATTATGTCTAAAGAAACAATGAACACACTTTAATTAAAAAATTTAATTTATTTATCTTAATTATATAAAATAATGCTGAAAAATGCTAACCATCATCTGAGCCTTTAATGAGTTGTAACTTTTTTTTGCTGGTGGAGGGTTTGAAATATTACAAGAATTATCAAAATGTGACAGACACAAAGTGAGCAAATGCTGTTGGAAAAATGGCACTGATAGACTTGCTTCATGCAGCGTTGCCAAAAACCTTCAGTTTGTAAAAAAGAAAAACAAACAAACAAAAAACAGTATCTGTGAAGCACAATAAAATGAGGTATACTCCAATCTGGACAACAGAAAACCGAAGTGGGATTGATAACTTTGTTGTCTGAACAATCTGTTAAGGGAAGAAGGCACAACAACAGAAATATGGCCGTGAAAACAGGAGCAAGGTCTGAAAGGTAAAGGGCAGCATTCAAGAACAAAAGGTGCACAAAACACTACTCGTGATGTATGCTCCTCATTTACTCAAACTAATGAAGAGCAATGCTTTCATATATAAAAGCCACCATTCAACTATTTTCTTTGTGACTTCAGACACAAAACTGGTCTTTAGTTCTTTAATATAGAACTAAAGTGCACAAGGCCTTTTATAAAAGTTTTAAAGC
Source organism: Lipotes vexillifer (assembly GCF_000442215.2). Taxonomy (NCBI): domain Eukaryota; kingdom Metazoa; phylum Chordata; class Mammalia; order Artiodactyla; family Lipotidae; genus Lipotes; species Lipotes vexillifer. The sequence continues at coordinate 4,344,309 of NW_006787038.1, forward strand.
TGTTACCCTTTCCAATGTTATCAACATATACTTTAGTGCTGATAATGTACTAATAACTGTAACACAGGGCTTCCCTGGTGGCGCAGTGGTTGAGAGTCCGCCTGCCGATGCAGGGGGCGCGGGTTCGTGCCCCGGTCTGGGAAGATCCCACATGCCGCGGAGCGGCTGGGCCCGTGAGCCATGGCCGCTGAGCATGTGCGTCCGGAGCCTGTGCTCCACAACGGGAGAGACCACAACAGTGAGAGGCCCATGTTCCAAAAAAAAAAAAAAAAAATAACTGTAACACAGACCTGGCCCTTGGTACAATGAAAATTAATTTTTTTTAAAGGAATTTTTCTTGCTTTTGACCCATATTTGAAATCACAAGTGCAATGTTAACTTTATGTCTTCTAGAAACAGGATGCAAATATAAAATCGTTTGGCCAAATAAGGCATTTACAAATTTTCTAAATCATTCATGATAATTAATCTATCAACACAATGGTCCCAGCCTAGAAAAAAGGTTAATAACATTACCCACTCTTCATCATTAATTTCTCTACCTGTAAAATGAACTACCTGATATCACTAAAATTCAAAATTCTATAGATTATTTAGTCTTTTAGGAATTTTGATCTCATTAACTTTAATTCTCTTTTCAAAATTCAGCCTTGATGATAGCAACAAATTTTAAGTTGTTATGCCATTCGTGAATGTAGGGATTTTGTGACTTGAATGAACATTATGAGTTACTGTATCAATTCAAAGTGCTTCTTTTGCCAGAGTAGATGTTCAGAGCTGCAGCAGGGAGCCCAGAGTCAGTGCCCTAATTTTTGATTCGTACCTGGTTTGTCACTTTCTGCACTATAAGGCAGGCATTACTGACTCCTGTTCTATCCTTTGGGAATGCCAAATAAATGGAAATCTTAGACATGGCAGAATTCAGGAGGGGTTTGGGAGTGGAACATTTGTGTGTTTAGTTTTCTTCTTTGTCTGTTTACTTGATTATAACTCCTCCTCCAAAATTAGACAAATGATTGATTTTGCCTTCTGAGCTCAAGTGCACTCACCAGGATAGCCTTGGAGACCGTAGGCTCTCCACTTGCTTACGGGCTGAAGTCCAGCTCTGTACGCATCATGGTCACTGACTGAGGACACATTTAGGTGAGATTTGACCACCTGGCAGGAAGGAAACAGAAGTCAGTGGGTTAGAGCTATTTTACAGATTAACTGTGAGAATCTCAAACCTCTAAAGGCATTTCTGATATGGGGCAGTTAGGAGTCCTAAGTTTGGGGTACTAAACTTAGCTCTATCACTTACTTAATGCATGACTAAGTCACTTAACTTCTTAGAACCTCAGTTTCCTCAGTTATGTACTAATAAACACAACAGAGCTCTACAAAATTGAACTAGTGATGAGAAGCAGACTGACTTTGGCCTTTAAGACTATCTTTTCCTATGATACCACATCTTTGTGATTTCTTATAGGACTCTGAATTATGAAAGGTATTTGGTATATGGAATACCCTAAGTCACAATGCTAGTTACTTCGGTTGGGGCTAACAATAATGCTCCTGAGGAACTTGTACACAGATGGTGTTTAAACAGAGCTATGAGGAACACCAGGCTGGGGAGGGTGAGTGCTCAAACCACTCAGAAAAAATGGTTCAATAAAACATTGGGAATCCTGTTTGCTAGAAGTACAATATTTGCTCTCTTAGACGGAACTTCAAAATGAAACTTGTAACTTTCTGTCTTTGTTAGTTACTTAAAAATTAAGCTTTTAAGGGGCCTATGAAGGTTTCTTTGCATTTAAGAGTATCTTATGGATGGCTCATTAAACTAGTTGAGAAATCCAATATTCAGTCACTAAAGTAACTAAGGATATTTAAAAAATACCAAACTATTCTTACATTAATAATAAACTTAGGGTCTGGCTTGTCTTAGAATACCTCCAATGTTCTCACCCCAAAAGATATGATGATCTCTTAATCTATTAACTTTGCCAAGAGTGTAGATTTCCAGACAAACTACCAACAAGTGGCTGCCGTATATCCAGTCTCTATAATGAAATGGCTATCTGAAACTCTCTGAGAGTCCTGACCACCTAACTCTTTCAAGTACCCAGAGAACAGAATGTTTTAATTTCAAAACATTTCATAATGATTTCTTAAATAGATCATACTTAATACTGCACTGTAATCCAGCAACACCCTCAAACTGGAAAGAAGTTTGTGGACCTAATCTATCGTACTCTAAGCTGAATCAAACCTCTCAGCCTTTTAAAGTTTGTCTGCTTCCTCCCTTGTCAGACTGTTAGCCATCACTTTCTCCTCCGCTCTCATCTGATGTCTTATTAATAGCAACTTTCTTCTTCTCTAATTTGCTACTTTCAATCTGTTTTGAGCTGGAGAATGAAATACTACCCATGTTTTTATGTACTCAACAGATAGTGCATTTACTGTGTACTTACTGTTTTAGGTACTGTGCCAGATACAATGTCCCCTCCTCAGGTGGCTTACATTTTAAAATTATGTAAGTATTACGGTAAAATAAGGGCAAAAGGAGTTGAATGAAAGTCTGAGGGGTTCTTCCATGAGCCAAGTACACTATTCCTGGACTTCATGTTATTTTGACAACTCTAAGACCATCTCTGCTAACAAATGAAGTTTCTAAGAAACTGAGTTCTAGACAAATATGATGTTACTATAGCATTCCAATTTTATTGAGATCTATTACTAAGCTTGAAAAGAATGCCTCATCCAGCCATCTGTGGACAACACCAATGGCAAATTAGGGATCTATCTTCAGTGTTAAAGCGATTGAAAAGAAACGTACGTTATAGCTGTGATTCTCCCTGCGTCCCCTCCCCCTCTCCCCATGTTTTCTTCAATTTCCAAGAGGAATAATGCAGAAATAAGGTAGAAATAATGTATAGTGCTTGGATTCAGTTGCCCTTTACTTTCAACCTGGAGGGATTATCTCAGAATCTTTCAATGCCCTCTTCCTCAAAGTCCCAGAGAAGACAGGGCCTTTTATGCACAACGGCTTCTAGGAAGACTCGGGTAACTGGTTTCAAGCTGTAGAACGCTACCGTAACGTCTGCGAACACGGTTTACGAGTTTTCACACAAATCTAGGTGCAAATTCAAACGGACAGTTAATGTAAGGAATAAACACCAATTCCCAGGCATTTTTTTGACCGAGGCCGCAGCCAGGAATAGCTGCGTGGAGAAATGGTCAATAGAGCCCTTCATCGCCAAAGTGTGATACTTTCTGGGCAGTTCAACTGTGCACCCACGGAAGGCGGGGATCGCTCAATAACCATCAGTCTGGAAGCGAAAAGAGGTTAGGAGAACACTGAAACCTCTCCAAGAAGCGAGGCGTGGCGAGGGGTAGGTGCGCGCCGCTCCTCTCTCCGTACCTTGTTGGCACCAGGCCCCGTGCCGCGGGCTGCGTGGGCTACCGAGAAGTCGATGACCCCTCCCAGGTCTACGGTCCCGGGGCGGCTCTGCCGGTAGAAGCGGAAAAGCTTCCGAAAGGCGTCCTCCCCAGGCTCCGCCGCCAGCGTCGCCACAGACCCCACGGCCGCCGCCATCTTCCCCATCTCGCTGCCCCGTCTCCTTTGACCCGGAAGCTGATTTCCGTGCTCCGGATCAGGCAGGCTCTTCCGGGGTCGTGACCTCAGGTCACTGGAGGTCTCTCATTCTGAAGATGGCGGCTTCGGCAGCGAGGACAGCAATGGCACTGCGTACGAATATCCGCCGGCCGGTTGCGTTTGTCAGAAAAATTCCATGGACCGCGGCCTCGAGTGAGTTGGAGATGTAGTAAGGGCGGAAGTTTTAGGTCCAAGCAATCCTGAAAAACCTTGCTTTCTGCGGAGCACTTAAATCAGCGTGGTGGTTGGATTAAGGCGGCTGAGTATGCTCCTGAGCAAGCCACTGAGTAGAAAGAAATTTTGTTTGCAATTAGCCGTTTAGGGATGCCCCTTGAGCTTTTGGGGCACGTATTCACGGTCTCTAGCCTTTCGGAGTTTAAAGGTTTAATTACTTGGAAATTTAAGACTAACGATTTAGAAGGGGTTATTTTGATTGCAGGGTGGAGGATGGATTCAAAGTAGCAAAAGTAGTTTCAGTGATTTAGTTCAAAAGTGAGGATTTCAGGGTAGTGATAGAAGGAAGAGTCAGATTCACTTATGTTAACCAAACAAAATCGACAGATGGCTTGAATGGGGGAAGAGTACGGATGGGGGAAAGGGTGGAATGACTTACAGGTTTTTAGCGTTGGTGAATTTCGTGATTAGAATGTAGGAGAAGCAGGTCGAAAGATGAGGAGTAAAGTTTAAATGTGTTTAGTTTGAAAAACCTGTGAGGTCTCCGTTAGTTGGACAGAGGACGGTGTGTATCGATGGAGAAATGCACTCTGAAGCCGTACTCCTTGGGTTAGAGTTCCAGCTTGGCCATTTGGTAGTTGTGTAACCTGACTAACGGAAGTAACTGGGAAAAGGGCTCACTACCGTGCCTCAGTTTCATCATCTACAAAATGGAGTCAATAATAATTTCCTCCTAGGATTGTTGATTGGATTAAATGAATTTATATGTAAACTGCTTAGACTTGTGCTCAGTACAGAGTAAGTACTCAATAAATGATAGTTGTTTTCATGATTACAAAAATTGAAGCTCATGGGAGAGGCCTAGGCTGGAGATAGAGGGCTGGGAGTAATCAGTACTGAAATCTCTCACCAACATTGATTTTTGTCAGCTGAAGTTTTGAGTTAAGGTTTTTACATGTGCTTACAGAAATTTAAAAATCCATGGTCACTTTTGCAGACATTCATATATCAGGTCAGCTCCCTTAAATAAGGAATGGAATGAGTGTGGGTAGTAGAATGGGAAATAGATCAGTTTGTGCCCCACCTTCTCAGACCACACCCAGAAGAATGTCTTGCTTTAGGCCCTGTGAAACTGGAAAGGCCGAGGGGTTTCTGCAGGCATCTTGCAGATGCGTTTCCAGACCATAATGGACTTGCTCAAGATCTTTAAAGAGTGTATAAAATACGACCTTGACTACAGTCTCTCTCAGTTCATTCATTCAGCAGATGTTTAAGGAGTATCTGTTGTGTGGTAGGCATTGTTCTTGGTGTTTGCAGCTGTTTCTTCATAACAGTTGTAGGTAATTTGGGAAAAGGGTTACTTTCTAGAGCTAGTTTGTTTTGGAAGTGAATGTTTTCTAGAACTTTTAATACCTGGTTTAAAACTATTTTGTTTATCCTCCAGTAATATGTTTTGTGGGAGAGCCCGATCTTGCCAACTGGTTTGATCAACTATTAGAGCACTACAGAAATTTAGCCCCTGTGGCTGGTTGAAGGATTACTGGACATTTATTTATTCATTCAGCAAATATTACCCTGTTGTGTATCAATCACTGTGGACATAGTGGACTCAACACTTGGCAAGCTTATGGTATAGTGGTGGGGGTGAGGAGACTTACAAACAACAAATATAGGCAGTTTTTGAACCAGTGGGGTTTAAATGAACTAGGGTGGTGAAACAGGTAACATGAAATGTAAATCAGTGAAAGTACAAGCACTGTAGTACAGAAGAGAAAGCGATCATGTAGTTTTTTGTTTTTTGTTTTTTTCAACTTTAATGTGTGATTTTTAATAGATCCTGTGTTGAGGGGGAAAATTTTAAGAACACATTTAGGAAACAATTTGGAAGTTTAAAATATATACTGGTGTTACCAAGTCCAAGCTTGTGCTACTCACTGCACGATAGGCCAGTAAATTGAGAGATGAGTTGTTGGGTGGGGCAAAGAAAAAGAATAGCAGCTTTATTCGGAAAGCCAGCAGACCAAGAAGACGGTGGACTAGTGTTCCAAAGAAACACCTTCCCTGAGTTAAAATTCAGGCTTCTTTTATGCTGAAAGGGAAGCGGGTAAACCCCTGGTTCCAGCCAGACTCCTGAGGGGATGTGTTAATTTCTTCTTTGGTACAGCCATTCACAGGTGGGCCTGGTCCGGACATTTCCTATGAGCTAAACAAAGGTATTTTAGCTTAACACTCATTACCAGGGAGGCAGGGTTCCCAGAGATGGGCCATTATGTATAATTTTTTTTTTTAAAGAAGATGTTGGGGGTAGGAGTTTATTAATTAATTATTTATTTTGCTGTGTTGGGTCTTTGTTTCTGTGCGAGAGCTATCTCTAGTTGTGGCAAGTGGGGGCCATTCTTCATAGCAGTGCGTGGGCCTCTCACTATCACGGCCTCTCTTGTTGCGGAGCACAGGCTCCATACGCACAGGCTCAGTAGTTGTGGCTCACGGGCCTAGTTGCTCCGCGGCATGTGGGATCCTCCCAGACCAGGGCTCGAACCCGTGTCCCCTGCATTAGCAGGCAGATTCTCAACCACTGGGCCACCAGGGAAGCCCCATTATGTATAATTTAAGCTTTATAGGCAACATCTCTTTAGTGATTAACTTGTAATAGAATACAAAAGTTCTTCCCTATTACACTGGGAGTTAGATGAAATTAGGAAATTATCATTGACTTGTAAGTGTGATAATGATATTGTGGCTATAAATTATGTCTTTATTCCTAGGACAGGAGTGCTGAAGTATTGAGAGACGTAATGGCACTGATGTGTGTATCTTACTTAAAAATGTTTTTGAAAAACTACATATATATGCATGCATATAGATATGTGTATATGACAAAATGTTAAGAATGACTGAATTTAGATTGTGGGTGGATTTGTACATCTCTGCTTGCAGCCAATATGTGTATATGTCACTACCTAATTCAGGAAGCAATTTTTTGAAAACTCACTGTTTAACTGTTACACCTCAGGGAAGAGGATCTATGTTCATTTTGTGGGGTCTCTCCTCTGGCCATGCCCAATGATCACATCAATCTCCAGAGAACGGTTCAGCTTCCTATCTATGCTTCCCAGAGCTGTTAATTTGTTCTTGGTAGAGATGGCCAAATTAATGTATTGTTTCTTCTGTTACTTCCTGTTCTTAGAGAACGAATTTAAATAAGTGACTTTTTGTCCTATATTGAGGTTAACATCCAGTTTCTATATGGATCCACTGGTGTGTTGTAACATAGTATTGTGGGTCATCACCTTTACTACTCCCAACTTTAGCACAGCTACTCACACACTACACGCTCACATCCCTGAAGGTCTGTGTGTGCCTCAGTTTGACTCTACTAGGTGAACAATGCTTATCTTTTTTATACGTACAACTGATTTACTTTGTTATAAAACAGAAACTAACACATCATTTTAAAGCAAATATATTCCAACAAAGATGTTAAAAAAATAAAAAACAATAAAATAAAATAAAATGTTGCCATTTCCTCCAAACTCTCAGTATTCACGTCTCATTATTAATTCACCACTCTGTTATTAGGGGTTACCACTGAATCAGTGATGACTCCAGAACTTCTGTAGAAGGGGTTTGGGGAAGGTGAGCAATTCATTCTGGGAAAGAGAGTCTAAAACCAAGTGAATGGCCCTTTACATTAGCATGGGCAAACTTCCCACATCCCACCTTGTCTCAACAGAGCCATTAATCTAGAAAAAACTACAGTGTCACTTTTCAGAGGTCTACCCTGTGTGCACACATGGAGAAGACACTTAGAATGTTAAAGTCAGCCTGTTAAGTAATTTTATTGAAATACTGTAACTAGCACCCTATTTACTTTCTTCACAGTCCTTTTCATAATCTATTTAATTTTAGTCCTTTTTAATTGTCTGGTACACCTTTAACACCTAAACTCCAAGAGAGAAGGAGCTTCATCTTATTTCCAGTGCCTAGCACATAATGGTTTCTAAAAGGAACTGATTGCAAAATTGGCCTCATTTAGGAAAGGATCTGTTGTTATAATCAGGTTTCCGAAATCTTTAGTATCGATACGGAATCCTTTCCTCTCAACATTTCACAGGAAGCTAGACTTCTTAAAGCCCAAACATGGATATGTCTGAAGTTTCCTTGACTGATCTAAATTGAATTAAAATAATTATATTGTACAGGAAAAACTCAAAATTTTTACATTTTTCAGAACATAACCACCTTTTCTTTCTCTACTTTCTTCCCTTCAAAACAAACTTTGCAACACTGGGGTGAGTTAAATAATCAGAAATCTAGCCCCAAATTAAGCTCTCAATGACATGAAACACATTTTTTGCTCCTTTTTAATAAAAATCCTATATGCAGTACATTAATGTTTTCTTTTAGAAATTACATTGACAACTTAATCCCTAATTTGAGGCATCCATATAATTGGTTTACAGAAAGGTTCTTCGGCAAAATATTTAACACAAGATATATATGAGATGCTGAGGTTTGGGTAATATACCTTACTTGAAAGGCATGAATAGTTTTTAAACACTGTAGCATAATCACACTTAAGGCCATAGTTAACTTTCTTCCCAAATCCCTGCAATTCTATTAGAGGGGAGTTCTAAAAGGCCTGTGTCTTCTCCTGTGTCCACAACTGTAGACGTACACTGATGGCCCTCAGTCCTGCTCTCCAAACTTCAAATAAGGGGCCAGAGACAAGGCTCGGGACTTGGAAAAGTCCTAGAAATTCCCTGCCTCAAAAGCAGTTTCAGAGTTTCACCTTTTCCTAAGGATGACAGAGCTGAGTAGACATGCCAAAGTCTTCCAAATCCTGCTGGTTGTTTTGAATTATGGCTACTGTGTACCCCTTGAGTTTTTATCTCCACATACTTGAATTAGATCCTGTAGTTCCTCTTCGGTTCTAGCATCTGTGACCTCTTCACACGGTCTATATGCCACAGCTGTTTTACCACTTTCTAAAACCACAATCAGCAGTTTCTGGAATGCATCTCTCATAGCCTTCTGAATAGCAACCTTCTGGGTTACCTTCCTTTTCATAAGGAATGACAATGACCCTTCCTCCAAGTTATCCAAAGGTTCCTCAGCCATGCCAACTTCGGGACTCCTGCACTCATGGGAGGGCAATACCACCTCTTGATGATCCTTTTTGACCACCCATTGAAACCAAAGTAGTAATTTGCCAATTCTTGGCATCTGGAGCTGTTTAGGGCAGGCGTATTATGTTGAACCGCCTTATGTCTGGTGCCGAGACGAACCTTCACTGGAGATGTCTGAAAAAGCTGCTTCTGGTCGCATGCCTTTTGGGCTCTGTGGGCCTCCCTTGCTGAATAAAACTTGATGATGGCATAGAACCCAGGACCGGCCACTGCTGCGTTTGGGAAGACTCGGACCGAATGCAGAAGGCCAAACTGGGAGAAGATTGCAAGGCCTCGGCCGTGGGTCCAGAGCCCAGCTCCCACACCAGCAAGGTTTTGTCACTCGCGATGGGAACCGCAAAAGGTACCAACTCCACCATTCTACCGTCACCGCGCGTGCGCGGCTCGGGGCGCAAGCGGACTGCGCCTCAACAATGCTTATTTTGAACTCTTCTGCCTGCTGCTGCCTGCTAGCTAAAAGGTCTGCAGTATTTTCAGTGCTTCAGTATTTTAAGGTTAGGCTGCTGATTTGCGTCGACAACAGAGAACAGTAGTTAGGAGAAGGAGCAGCTGATGGGCTCAGCCAGAGTCGCAGGCCAGTAAAGGCTGTTTCACAGGGCCAGGGAAGGGTCTCTTCACAGCACAAGTGGTCAGTCGGGCTGATGCAGTGAGGCTGCTCAGTAACTTACTGGGAAACCAGGGGCGGTCGGCACACACTTAAAGGCTGCAGGCACTTTGGGCAGAGTGAGGAGCAGCGCGAACGTTCAGCTTCGGGGCCAAAAGGAAACCGGGGATCCTGCCGCCATCTGCGCAGCCGTCCGGTCAGGGACACGCGGTACCCACTTATCCAAGTCCGGGTGGGCAGCCACGCGGCGGGGAGGAGGCCAGGGGCGGCCAGGTGGGATCTGGTAAGGATTCAGCAGACGCTCTGGGCGGGCTCTAAAGGTGTGCAGCAAGACCTGAAACCGCTGTCGCCCTCCGTGTCCCTTTCAACGAGATACACCTGGGCGCGCAGCCAGAGCGCTGGAGACATTGGGGAAGCTGTGAGGCCTCAGCTGCATGCATACGGCTAAGTTGGACACCTTCGAGTCCCCAGGCCTGGTGAACTACACTGGGGGTGAACCACTGCTGCACGGTTAAATTTGAGCCTGGGCCCCTGCAAACCTGTGAGTTCTGGTTTGCAGCTGCAGGCTGTGCAGGAAAAAGTAGCACCCACACTTCCTCGTCCGAGTCTCACGCTTCACGCTCT
>NW_006787038.1:4354546-4390511 GCF_000442215.2 Lipotes vexillifer
TGGATCCCGCACCCACCCAGCCCTGCACAGCTACTGCAGCAGTTGCAGGGTGCAGAGTTTCCACACGTTAGTCTCTCACCCCAGCGTTTACAGCGTCACCCCACGCTTCCTGGACGCGGGCACGCCGATCATGTAGTTTTTGATCTTTAAAATAATCTACTATTCATTGAGGCCTCACAGGGCTAGTATGTTGTCTTGTTTTGCAGTAGGAGCCCAATAAAATCTGTGAATGTTTTTGGCCTGGGTCTTGAAGGATAGATACAATTTAGGCAAAAGGAGATTGGATTACTACATGTTAAAGGGAAAGAACAGGCAAAGACAGCAATCTACAGAACAGAAACACAGATTTTCATTTGTTGTACTAGAAAGTAACCATGGGCATGCAATGGAAAGTAAGGCAGGAAGGATAGGTAGGGTCGACTCAACAAACTTTTAAGAGTAACAACGATATAACCTAATGTAAACTGTAAATAATGAAAGGCAAGTAAATTGAGATTTTATTTGGAAATCTCTAATATAGCTAACAACATGCTGTACTGTAATTGTTTTTCTGTCTTCTGTGTAATCTTCTGAGGGATTATAATCCATGCGTTTAGCACAATACCTGGTGTGGTGAAGACACTCAGTATTTGCTGGGGATGAAGATTACAGTCAAGTCAGCAATTTATCTGTCCATGTTCCCACCTCATCACCTTCCCAAATCTAGTACATTACAATTTTATAATCAATACCATAGCTACTTCCTAGATCTTAAGCCTTCAAGGGAATACAAAGTAACTCCTGTTCACAAGAAGTTTGGGAGCTCTAGGAGCCCTTTTGGTTTCTATATCAATCTAGGATGGAGGATACAAAATTAACAACTCTTAATAGTTTTCTCTTCTTATACAGGTGAACTGAGAGAACACTTTTCACAATTTGGCCATGTACGAAAGTGCACTGTTCCTTTTGTGAGTATTATCTTTTTTTAAAAAAAAGTAATAATGTTATCCTCTAATTCTTGATTTTTTTGTGTGAAAAGCATTATCAATTTATAGAATTTGTAATGAAGTGAGGCGGTTCAGTCTTTGTTGATTAAATTATGGGTGATACTGCTTTAAAAAAATAAACCTTATCCTAGGTATTTGAGGTATTTGTGTTAGTTTTTTATTGTTGCATAAAATTATCACAAACTTACTGGCTCAAAACAACACACATACATTATCTCACAGTTTGTACAGATCAGGCCTAGCTTTGCTGGGTCCTCTATTCAGAGTTTCATGTAGCTGCAATCCAGGTGTCAGCTGGAGCTGCAGTCTCATCAGAGGCTCAACTGGGAACAGTTGATTTCCAAGCTCCCTTAGGTTGTTGGTAGAATCAGTCTTTCAGCTGTAGGAGTGGGGTGTCTGCTATCTTTCTGGCTTTCAGCTGGAGGCTGCTCTCAGCTCCTAGGAACTGCCTGCAGTTCCTTCTTAGCCGGCTTCTCTCCCTTGTGGCAGCTTGCTTCAAAGTCAGCAAGGGAGTTTCCCTGGTCTGGTAAGATAGTTTTATAATGTAGTCTTTGGAGTGACACCCCATCATCCTTGCTGTATAACCTGATCAAGGGAGCAATATCCCATCACTTTTGCTATATTCTTATGGTTAGAAGCATGTCATAGGCCTTGCCCACATTCAAGGGGAGAGATTATACAGGGTCAACATGGTGGGACACATAGAGATTTTGGGGCTGTTTTGGAATTTTGTCTATTACAGTGTTGTAATAAGGACTTCAGAGAGTAGAGGATAATTTTATCATAAAACTAACTGGTGGAGGATATTTTAACCTTTATCCTCATTGAGTGCTTTTTGTGTGTGTTTATATTTGTTACATTTTCTTTGCCTCCTCATGAGGGTTTAGAAATCAATCTATAGGGAATTCCCTGGCGGTCCAGTGGTAAGGACTCTGTGCTCTCACTGTGGAGGGCGTGGGTTCAATCCCTGGTGGGGGAACTAAGATCCCACAAGCCTCGGGGTATGGCATAAATAAATAAGTTTAAAAAAAGTAATGGAGTCCTTTAATTCCAAATAAAAGTCTTAAAAAAATCAATCTATAGATTTGTTCTACTTTATCCTGGGCTGTCTTTTTCTGTGGACTCTCTAGATTACTGTTTTTTGGGGTGTGTGACGTGAATACACAGAGTTTACACATGCTTCACTAAAACTGCTTTTTTCCTCATGGCACTGAAAAGGCTGTGGTAAAGTATCAACTTAAAGCAACTTAAATTCTTAACGCTTGGTTAAACGTTACTTGCCTTACAAAGATCTAACAGATTACGCATATCCAGTGCTAGTAAAGGTGTAGGGAAACTGGTACTGAAATTGTTGAGAAGTTAACTGATACCTTCGCTGAAGGGTAATTTGGCAAAATCTATTAAGAATTTGCCTTTGATCTAGCAGTTCCATTTCTAGGAATTTATTCTACAGAAATGTGAGGTCAAGAATGTTCAAAACAGCATTGTTTAATAATATCATAATTGGAAAATCTAAGTGTTCATCAGTGGGGTTGGTTAAATAGATACTAATTCATTGATACAATGGGATTTATAGTTGATTAAAAAAATGAGGCATGTGTATTACACACATGAAAATCTATAAGCATAAAAAATAGTTTTAAAAGTGTATGAAATTGGGCTTCCCTGGTGGCGCAGTGGTTGAGAGTCCACCTGCCAATGCAGGGGACACAGGTTCGTGCCCTGGTCCAGGAAGATCCCACATGCCGCGGAGTGGCTAGGCCCTTGAGCCATGGCCGCTGAGCCTGCGCGTCCGGAGCCTGTGCTCCGCAACGGGAGAGGCCACAACTGTGAGAGGCCCGCGTACCCACCCCACCCCCCCCAAAAAAGTGATGAACTTTGTATTTTTTGAAGAGCATTAAAAAAAATGTTTCTTGGGAATTCCCTGGCAGTCCAGTGGTTAGGACTCCGTGCTTCTGCTGCAGGGGGCAAGGGTTCAATCCCTAGTTGGGGAACCAAGATCCCGCATGCCATGCGGCCAAAAAATAAATAAATAAAAATATTAAAAAATAAAGAAAGTTTCTCCAAAAGGTAACATTTTTCTTGGTTGCCATTTCCCTCTTAAAAGAATTTAGGAGCCGGAGTTAACAGATTTTAGACTTAAACATGAGGTTTTGATTCTTGGGAAAATTAAGTAATGTGTAACAGGAAGAAAATTAGTTTCTAGTAACAAGTTCATTGTACTCAAGTTAGAAATGCAGGTTCCAATTTTAGATACATAGTATCTAAATTTTAGCACAAAAATGTTAATGCCTTTACAAATGGAAATGGCCACCTGGAGTAGAGTGCTTTAGAAATCGTCCTATCATCTATCTGAGGTAAGGACTGGGACATTAACAGAAACTTTTCCTGTGTTCTAGGTTAATACTTATAAACTTACCTTCCAGGTATATGGGGGCAACTTCCAAGAATGTGTTTTTGGGGGCAGAGCACAACATAACTGTAACAAGACTGATGATGTACATTGAGTGAATAGACATCTTGGCATTTTTACATAGAAGGGCTGGAGGGCTGGGCAGGCTACGTCTAAGCACACTAGAATCTCTGATGTATAAGACATATAGAATCTGATGTATATATAGGTTGAATGATAAGCGCTCTGTCTTTTGCACAAGTAGCAGAACTGCTTAAATTAACCAGAAGTCTAGAACTAGGTAAGTAAGGGTAACTTTTTTTTCCTTTTTCGTTAGGAGCATGGTGGTAGTTGTGATGAGGGTGGTTAATCTCAGAAATTACTAGAAATGCACCTAGATTTTAAGGGTTAATTTTCTAGTTTCTAGAAGTGAAGAAGTTAGAAACGGGAAGAGTACTTCTTTATGTGATCAAAATTTCGCTTGACTATTGCTGTTAATGGTTTGTATCTGGAATGACACAGAAAGCTCTTTACTCATATTTTATTTCTCCAGTGGCAGTAGAAAAGCAGAGGGAGTGTTATGATTAAGAGATTAAGCTTTGGGTAAATAAGAGAGTATTTGTATTAAAGCAGGGTTTTTTATATTTATTAAAATGTGTTTTACTCCATTTTGGCAGATGAAAAAGTTGGTAGTTTGATTTGGAACTCCTGGAAACTTTCTCAAGTTCATGATTATTAATCTCTTCCTAAATTTTGAATTTTTAGGACAAAGAGACTGGCTTTCACAGAGGTATGGGTTGGGTTCAATTTTCTTCAGAAGAAGAACTTCACAGTGCACTACAACAGGAAAATCATGTTATTGATGGAGTAAAGGTAAATATTTTTCTGTATCATGTCATGAGCTTTCTGTATATCAGTTAAATAGGTCAGAAGTGTGAAATGACAGGGACTTTGGAAGATGTGTAATTTAATGTTTGTTAAAGAGTGGTGGTGGTGGGAGAGTGCCCAGTTCTAAAAGGTCTGGAAAGGGAAGTACAAGAAGACACTTTAATGGTTAGCAAGGTATATGCAGCACAGAACAGTGGAAACAGCAGGGAGACCCTGGTTGAAATCCTGGCTTTTCCACTTACTATGTGACCTTGGGCCAGACTGATTTACAATTTTTAATTGAAGTTCAGAGAGTCTTAAGTACAAGGAACAAATAACATCCTTTGACTTCCTGGTGCTGACTCCCTAATGAAACAACAGTTTTCAGTTTTAATGTTTTTGCAGACATCATTGCCTTTCCTTAGAGTGCTTATTATGTGATTGCTTTTTTTCCCCAGCTCCATGTTCAAGCTCAAAAACCCAAAGCTTTGCAAGGGGACCAAACATCTGATGAAGAGAAAGATTTTTGAGAACATCACTGCCTATTAAATAAAGTAAACAAAACTGGAATTTTTGTCTAAATGTTTTTATTGGAAACAGATAGTTGCACCAAGCAAGAGCTTACTTTCCCCACTCCAAATTAAAACAGAGCACAGCAGGGGCAAACGTCATTTGGCAGGACAGTTCCAGTATGTGAACATCCTTCTTTCTACGCACTGTAGTTGGGGTAAATTTATTTGTAAGCAGTCATTCTTAGACAAAATATTAACCCCAGAGTACTAATGTCACTCGAAAGGGAAGTGGCCTTAATTTCATGTGTGGGGCAGTATGTTCTGTAAATGCCAAAAGGTGGGAGAAGCACAAACACAAC
Source organism: Lipotes vexillifer (assembly GCF_000442215.2). Taxonomy (NCBI): domain Eukaryota; kingdom Metazoa; phylum Chordata; class Mammalia; order Artiodactyla; family Lipotidae; genus Lipotes; species Lipotes vexillifer. The sequence continues at coordinate 4,359,663 of NW_006787038.1, forward strand.
CCACTCTTGAAAAAAAACTAAATAATTCAAAGTAGAATTTTTCCATCCCCCCCTTTCTCCTATAATAAAAAGTAGTGCTGGGCTCTGACACCCAGATTTAGTTTTCATCCTGGCCATTTACAAAGTGTTCCCCCATATGACTTGCATCATTAGGGTTATGAATAATAGTTCATTCACTCTGAAGAAAGTATCTACTCCTTTCTCCTCTTCTTGCCTTCATGCTCATGTTCCTTGGGGCGGCTGCTATCTGAGGGTCTTTTAGAGCCACCGTGCTGTTTGGCTTCTTCCAAAAATTTGTCCAAACCAAAAGGATCCTCCTCAAACTGAACCGGTCCTTCTCGGCCTCTTTGTCTACGGTCTGAACCAGAAAACTCCTTATCGGGAACAAATCTAAGGAAAAAGAAACGACCATGAACTACTTTGTTTTCACTGGTGCAGACACAAACTAAACTGTCTGCCTTGGTACCTGTTAGTCTTTATTCTGGCTTCTAGGTCATCACCATACATGTCCTTGTCCAGATTTTTACTGGGCCTGTAAATATTCTGGGCCATATCTTTACCACCTCTCCAGGCTTGATCATAAACATTGTAAATTTCATCTTCTCCACCTGCAAAACCACTGTCCATACCCTGTGGGAAAATAGAGGATGTTAAAAATGTACATTATTATTTATTAAAAGTTGAATCTGATTACATTCTTGTGAAGAGTAAAAACCCTTGCTCATTTATAGCTCACATTTTCAATAATCTGAACTGCAAATAAAAAGGTCATTAAAGAATGGTCACAAAGTCCATTAACTTTTGTTCACACCACCTTTGGGTTCTTAGATTAAATATGGTACTCATTAACAACTGACTGCTTTAGCGTTAGTGGTCTTTAAAATTGGAGGATACTAGTATGTTAATTTCCTTTTCCCTGAGGATTGGTATTCATATCAACAGCTAATATATGCTATTTCTAGACTCTTTGTACCTTGGATTGGTTGAAGAGCCTTTGGTCATACTGAACTTCATTGGAAGACCGAGGATTGGGCACACCCAGAGCAATGACTTCGCTGATATCTCGATTTTCATTTCTCTGCAGTTTCGACCTGTTTTGAAATACCATGCCACAAACTGAAAATTCTTCACAAACAAGTCGAATTTCCACTTAAATACAATCGATATCAGAGGCAGAGTAAATATGTACATTCACATCTTGTGAATATATATATTCCTTGATAATGCATAATCAGGATGGCAGCTCTTAAAGCATTTCAGATACATGATTATAAGAGATAGGGTTTTACAGTTAAGCCTTCATGATAGCAGAAAAGAACTGCTAAGAGACTCTTTCCTTGAGATAAAACTGGTATATAACATTATATAAGTTTCAGGACTACAACATAATTCGGCATCTGTATACCCTACACAAAGTGATCACCAAAAGTCTAGTTACTGTCCATCACCATACAATTGACCTTCAGCCATTTCACCAATCCCTCAACCCCCTTCCCCTCTGGTAACCACCAGTCTGTTTTCTGTATCTATGAGTTTGTTTTTGTTTGTTCATTTTGTTCTGTTTTTGTAGATTTCACATGAGTGAAATCACACAGTATTTTTCTTTCTCTGACTTGTTTCACTTGGCATAATACCCTCAAGGTTCATCCATGTTGTCACAAATGGCAGGATTTCATTTTTATGCCTGAGTTGTATTCTAGTGTACACACACATGCCCCAGATCATCGTTATCCATTCATCTGTTGATGGGCACTTAGGTTGCTTCCATATCTTGGCTATTGTAAATAATGCTGCAGTGAACACAGGGATGCATATACTTTTTTGAATTCGTGTTTTTGTATTCTTCAGAAAAATGCCCAGAAGTGGAATAGCTGGATCATATGGTAGTTCTATTCTTAATTTTTTAAGGAATCTCCACAGTGTTTTCCATACTGACTGCACCAATTTATATTCCCACAAACAGTGCATGAGGGTTCTCTTTTCTCCACATCCTCTCCAATGCTTGCTATTTCTTGTCTTTCTGATAACAGCCATTCTAACAGGTGTGTGGTTTTAATTTGCATTTCTCTAATAATTAGTGATGTTGATTATCTTTTCATGTGCCTGTTGACCATCTGCATGTCTTCTTTGCAAAAATGTCTATCCAGATCCTCTGCCCATTGGGTTTGTTTTTTTGTTGTTGAGTTGTATGAGTTCTTTATATATTTTAGATATTAATCCCTTGTTGTATATATGATTTGCAAGTATCTTCTCCCATTCAGTAGGTTGCCTTTTTGTTTTGATGGTGGTTTCCTTCACTGTGCAGAAGTTTTTAGTTTAATATAGTCCCATTTATTTTTCCTTTTGTTTCCTTTGCCTTTGGAGTCAGATTCACAAAAAACATTGCTAAGACCAATGTCAAAGAGCTTATTACTACTTGTGTTTTCTTCTAGGAATTTTATGGTTTAAGGTTTTACATTCAAATCCTTAATTCATTTTGAGTTAATTTTTGTGCATGGTGTAAGATAGTGGTCTAGTTTCATTCTTTTGCCTGTAGCTGTCCAGTTTTTCCAATACCATTTATTGAAGAGACTGTCCTTTCTCAAAAGAATCATTCTTGATATGGAAGTCTTTAATACAAGCAATCACCTTGTAATGCATGCTGAGATATGAAACTGCTATGGTCTATATCTGCTATTATAAAGGGTTAGGGGGAGTAGATGCTAATTAGATGTATCACACAAATCATTTTCAATAAGCTAGAGTCAGTTCTTTTACCTAACCACACTTAGTAAGTTTATTCTATTAGAATTCTGAGGTAAACATGTCAATGACTGGATTACTCAGTAAGATTTTTGACATTCAGATTAACTTAATTCCCCTGCTGTTTCAGTATATATGCCATCTACATCGCAGTGATACCACAGTAACCGTCATCATTTATTTTACTAGAGGCTCAGGTCTTAAAATGATTTCTATAGACAACCTAATTTTCATACAATCACAAGTTTAAAGCTTTTCTATGTTATCAATTCTCATAGTTACATTACTGGTTTTAAGGGCTCAATTTATCCACAGAGCCATTTTGATTTTTGCAGCTTAGGAATTTCAGACTAAGAGTGTCATTAACTGTGCACTTTCATACTTCGTTCCTCTCTCCTACACTGTACATTTAAACACAACTCTAAATTCAGATTTTCTGCTTCTCCATGACTTCACTCATCAGGGAGGTGAAATATACCATTAAAAAAGAACACCACCAGCAGGAATCTGTTTTAGATATGACTTGAAAAAATAGATCGTATCAGCTCAGAGGAGGATGAGAGCATGGAAAACTGCTTATTTAGAAAGAAAATAAATAGATCGCAGCTCAGAGGAGGATGAGAGCATGGAAAACTGCTTATTTAGAAAGAAAATGTTTTACATTTGCATTTAACCCTTACTCAGAATTCCACCTCTGTATTACAGCATGTCTTCAACGTTTCAGCAATTTCAGTCCTCAGTCTTTGGTGAACCACAAACTTCACTAATCCCTACTTTCTTCCCAGTCTCCATACATGTATTTCCTTTGTTCTATACAAGTCTGTACTTACTAAGAGCACTCTGTCAATTTTCCTAAGTAATTTCAAATGACAGCTCTGTCTTTCTGAATTTTAAGTAAAACTGCTCATGAAAAGAGGCTGACTCTCACTTCTTACAAAACCTGCTCTTCTTTCCCACTGTACTTGGTACAGTACTCTGCACGTGAAAGGATCTCAATAAAGGTACAGAAGCTTATTTCCTGTCTAGAGGAATAGGCACATGATAACTTTGTCTCACCATTTGAAACAGGAAAAGAACAGACCAGAACAGGCATATCCACGACTTTCTATTCACAAACATGATCTCAATTCCCTTTTCTATATCCCCATCATTCTCAATTCTAGCTGACTCTACAAGGTAATGGAAGAAAAGATAACTTCCATGGATAGTTAGTTCTGCTAAGACAGAGTAAGCAGTCAAGTGCAAGAAAATAAGTGCTTATTTATTAAGTTATCAACCTGAAGAGGAAAGAGAGAGAAGCAAACAGGTCTTAGTGCACTAAACCTCCTCTCTAAAAGGTTCACAGAGGCCACTCTTCATAATTCGTATTTATCTCAAATAGTACCTACCTCTTATCTGGAGCTGCCCTGGAAAGATTCCGGTCATGCTGTCTCTCTTTTCGCCTGTCATGCCGGATTTCATCCCTCTCACGTGCCTCTCCATCCTCTGTGTGGACACAGTTGAAAATTATTATTATTATTATTATTTTCAGTATGCGGGCCTCTCACTGATGTGGCCCCTCCCGTTGCGGAGCACAGGCTCCTGACACACAGGCTCAGCGGCCATGGCTCACGGGCCCAGCCGCTCCGCGGCATGTGGGATCTTCCCGGACCGGGGCACGAACCCGCGTCCCCTGCATCGGCAGGCGGACTCCCAACCACTGCGCCACCAGGGAAGCCCATAACAGGTAGCTTTTTAAATCTTGCCTCATTAAGACATTTATATATGATTCAAGGAAGTGGATTACTACTTATAACCTTAGTTACTTCCCTATAGTTGAACTCTAGACTCCTATAACAAATTGCCTGCTTGACACCTCCATTTTAAACTTAACATGTCCACAACTAAACTCTTAATCTTTCCCTCCCAAATCTCTTCCCCCTGCAGTCTTCTCACTATTAGTAAATGGCAACTCAATCCTTCTCAAATATTTAAATCAAAACTTCTAGAGTCATCCTTGACTCCCTTTCTGTCATTCCTCTACCAAATCCATAAGCAAATTTTGTCAGCTCTACTTGCAAAATACTTCCAGTAACTGACCATGTTTTCACTACCTCTCATTATTATTAACTCTCATTTGGATTATTGCCTCTCATTTGGATTATTGCAATAGCTTTCCAAACGGTTTCCCTGCTTCTCCAAATGACCATTCCATAGCCTTCTAACATATGCAAAATCATGTCACTCTGCTCAAAACTCTTCAAATTGCTTCCCTTGTTACTTGAAGTAAAAGCTATGTTCTTACAACGACTAGAAGTCATACATGACCTGGCCACTTGGCCCTAACTACTCTGACACCTCATCTCCTACTGCTTAGCTTTCTCAGTCTAATCCACCCATACTGGCCTCCTGCTTTTCCTTGAACACACCAGTTGTACTCCCAACTCAGGGCCTTTGCACTTGCTGTTCCTTCTATCTGGGATGCTCTTCCCTCAGATATCCACATGGCTCAGTTCCTTACTTCCTTCAAGTGTTTGTGCTAATGTTACTATCTCAGAAGTGAGGCCTATTCCAACCACTCTCTCCTCCTGGCACTTTTATACTCCTTCTCTGTTTTATTTTTCTCCATAGCTACTATCACCTTCTAATATACTATATGACTAACTTTTTTGGTCTGTGTACATTCACTAAAATGCTCACTGCTATACCCCCTACCTGTCTAGTAGAAAACTCTGTGTCCAGAAGAGAGCCTTGCACACAGTAGGTGCTCAGTATGAACTGAATGAATAATTACACTAGTCTAGGATTTATTAATGAAAGAAAAACCACCCTCATAATTTTCTTGAATTAGAATTAGTCTTCTCACTCTACCTGAATTAATATACCAATGCAGACCACTAGATAAAGCCAGAGAGAAAATACTGGCAAATTTAATGATCAAAGGCCTACAAGATAGAAAAACTCTGGATCAGTTTACCATGTGGGGGAGATGAATTATTCAGTTGGAGATAAGATTTCTCTAAGTTTCAAGAAAATTAAAATAAGAGAAAACTAAGCCTATCATTTGAGTAATATGTGATTTTTAAAAGTATACTGCTCAGAACTTTAAAAACTTCTGGTGTTCTTGCATATTAGAGGCCCACATTTAAATACACATTCTTTATTTTCTACTGCTTCAGCTTAATAAGGCAGAAATTACTGTTTCACTTCTAAATTCTTTCTGAAATATCTATATTTTCTTTATATGTGTGTACTGCTCCTGTATGCAATAAGAAACAATAGAGATTTTCTAAAATGAGATAGATATTATTAACAATGCAAATTCAGTTTAGTAATGAGTATGTCATACCTTTTTCCACATGGGTTTTGATCCCAGCTCTTCTCTCCCTGGCTTTCTGGGCCATTTCTCTAAGTTTCTCTTCATGTTTCTCCTTTTCCTTTTGAGCCATCTTTCTCTCAACTTGAGCACGCATTTCCACAGCTTCACGAGCCTGTTAGTAAAGTCTGATGTTAAATAAGACACTACTGGGGATAAAGAATTACAGTTGTCACATAACTCCCTGACTAAACTCTGGCTTGGAAGAGGTTATAAAGAATTCAAATTTGTTAATGCCGATTAAAACAAAGATTCTTGTCTACAAAAAGATTACTTGCCTAGACGACATTGCAAATTTAGCTTTTTCACTCAGAGAAATGTTTTAGTGGTTGAAACTATAGTGACCCCAATCAATCTTGTAAGTCAGTGTTTCACTAATCTTTCCTCAGAAACAACCTAAAAAATAAAATTAAACAAGATTCCAGTAAAGCAAATTTCAATATCAATAACAGGAACTGGTTATATTCTCAAAATCAATCAGACCAACTCAAGATAAAGTCTTAGAGGTCAGATAGCAGATGCAAGAAGAATTACAATCCTGCAGCCTGTGGAACAAAAACCACATTACAGAAAGATAGACAAGATGAAAATGCTGAGGGCTATGTACCAGATGAAGGAACAAGATAAAACCCCAGAAAAACAACTAAATGAAGTGGAGATAGGCAACCTTCCACAAAAAGAATTCAGAATAACGATAGTGAAAATGATCCAGGACCTCGGTAAAAGAATGGAGGCAAAGATCGAGAAGATGCAAGAAATGTTTAACAAAGACCTAAAAGAATTAAAGAACAAACAAACAGAGATGAACAATACAATAACTGAAATGAAAACTACACTAGAAGGAATCAATAGCAGAATAACTGAGGCAGAAGAACAGATAAGTGACCTGGAAGACAGAATGGTGGAATTCACTGCTGCGGAACAGAATAAAGAAAAAAGAATGAAAAGAAATGAAGACAGCCTAAGAGACCTCTGGGACGTTAAATGCAACAACATTTGCATTATAGGGGTCCCAGAAGGAGAAGAGAGAGAGAAAGGACTCAAGAAAATATTTGAAGAGATTATAGTCAAAAACTTCCCTAACATGGGAAAGGAAATAGCCACCAAAGTCCAGGAAGTGCAAAGAGTCCCATACAGGATAAAACCAAGGAGAAACACACCGAGACACATAATAATCACATTAGCAAAAATTAAAGACAAAGAAAAATTACTGAAAGCAGCAAGGGAAAAACGGCAAATAACATACAAGGGAACTCCCATAAGGTTAACAGCTGATTTCTTAGCAGAAACTCTACAAGCCAGAAAGGAGTGGCATGATCATACTTAAAGTGGTGAAAGGGAAGAAACTACAAGCAAGATTACTGTACCCAGAAAGGATATCATTCAGATTCGAAGGAGAAATCAAAAGCTTTACAGACAAGCAAAAGCTAAGAGAATTCAGCACCACCAAACCAGCTCTACAACAAATGCTAAGGGAACTTCTCTAAGTGGGAAAAACAAGAGAAGAAAAGGACGTACAAAAACAAACCCAAAACAATTAAGAAAATGGTCATAGGAACATACATATCGATAATTACCTTAAACGTAAATGGATTAAATGCTCCAACCAAAAGACACAGGCTTGCTGAATGGATACAAAACCAAGACCCATATATATGCTGTCTACAAGAGACCCACTTCAGACATAGGGACACATACAGATTGAAAGTGAGGGGATGGAAAAAGATATTCCATGCAAATGGAAATCAAAAGAAAGCTGGAGTAGCAATACTGATATCAGACAAAATAGACTTTAAAATAAAGAATGTTCAAAAGACAAGGAAGGACACTACATAATGATCAAGGGACCAATCCAAGAAGAAGATATAACAATTATAAATATACATGCACCCAACATAGGAGCACCTCAATACATAAGGCAACTCCTAACAGCTATAAAAGAGGAAATCGACAGTAACACAATAATGGTGGGGGACTTTAACACCTCACTTACACCAATGGACAGATCATCCAAAATGAAAATAAATAAGAAAACACAAGCTTTAAATGACACAATAGACCAGATAGATTTAATTGATATTTATAGGATACTCCATCCCAAAACAGCAGATTACATTTTCTTCTCAAGTGCGCACGGAACATTCTCCAGGATAGATCACATCTTGGGTCACAAATCCAGCCTCAGTAAATTTAAGAAAATTGAAATCATATCAAGCATCTTTTCTGACTACAATGCTATGAGATTAGAAATGAATTACAGGGAAAAAACCCCTAAAACACACAAACATGTGGAGGCTAAACAATACATTACTAAATAACCAAGGGATAACTGAAGAAATCAAAGAGGAAATCAAAAAATACCTAGAGACAAATGACAATGACGATCCAAAACCTATGGGATGCAGCAAAAGCAGTTCTAAGAGGGAAGTTTATAGCTATACAAGCCTACCTCAAGAAACAAGAAAAATCTCAAATAAACAATCTAACCTTACACCTAAAGGAACCAGAGAAAGAAGAACAAACAAAATGCAAAGTTAGCAGAAGGAAAGAAATCATAAAGATCAGAGCAGAAATAAATGAAATAGAAACAAGGAAAACAACAGCAAAGATCAATAAAACTAAAAGCTGGCTTTTTGAGAAAATAAACAAAATTGGTAAACCATTAGCCAGACTCATCAAGAAAAAGAGGGAGAGGACTCAAATAAATAAAATTAGAAATGAAAAAGAAGTTACAACAGACACTGCAGAAATACAAAGCATCCTAAGAGACTACTACAAGCAACTCTATGACAATAAAATGGACAACCTGGAAGAAATGGATAAATTCTTAGAAAGGTATAAGCTTCCAAGACTGAACCAGGAAGTAACAGAAAATATGAACAGACCAATCACAAGTAATGAAATTGAAACTGTGATTAAAAATCTTCCAACAAAGTCCAGGACCAGATGGCTTCACAGGTGAATTCTATCAAACATTTAGAAAAGAGCTAACACCCATCCTTCTCAAACTCTTCCAAAAAATGGTGTAGGAAGGAACACTCCTAAACTCATTCTATGAGGCCACTATCACCCTGATACCAAAACCACACAAAGATACTACAAAAAAAGAAAATTAGAGATCAATATCACTGATGAATATAGATGCAAAACTCCTCAACAAAATACTAGCAAACGGAATCCAACAACACATTAAAAGTATCATACACCATGATCAAGTGGGATTTATCCCAGCGATGCAAGGATTCTTCAACATACACAAATCAATCAATGTGAAACACCATATTAACAAATTGAAGAATAAAAACCATACGATCAACTCAATAGATGCAGAAAAAGCTTTTGACAAAATTCAGCACCCATTTATGATAAAAAACTCTCCAGAAAATGGGCATAGAGGGAACCTACGACAACATAATAAAGGCCATATACGACAAACCCACAGAAAACATCATTCTCAATGGTGAAAAACTGAAAGCATTTCCTCTAAGATCAGGAATAAGACAAGGATGTCCACTCTCACCACTATTATTCTACCTAGTTTTGGAAGTCCTAGCCAAAGCAATCAGAGAAGAAAAATAAATAAAAGGAATACAGATTGGAAAAGAAGAAGTAAAACTGTCACTGTTTGCAGATGACATGGTACTATACATAGAGACTCCTAAAGAAGCTACCAGAAAACTACTAGAGCTAATCAATGAATTTGGTAAAGTTGCAGGATACAAAATCAATGCACAGAAATCTCTTGCATTCCTATAAACTAATGATGAAAAATCTGAAAGAGAAATTAAGGAAACACTCCCATTTACCACTGTAACAAAAAGAATAAAATACCTAGGAATAAACCTACCTAGGGAGACAAAAGACCTGTATGCAGAAAACTATAAGACACTGATGAAAGAAATTAAAGATGATACCAACAGATGGAGATATACCATGTTCTTGGATTGGAAGAATCAATATTGTGAAAATGACTATACTACCCAAAGCGATCTACAGATTGAATGGAATCCCTATCAAATTACCATTGGCATTTTTTACAAAACTAGAACAAAAAATCTTAAAATTTGTATGGAGACACTAAAGACCCTGAATACCCAAAGCAGTCTTGAGGGCAAAAAACAGAGCTGGAGGAATCAGACTCCCTGACTTCAGACTATACTACAAAGCTACAGTAATCAAGACAATATGGTACTGGCACAAAAACAGGAACATAGATCAATGGAACAAGATAGAAAGCCCAGAGATAAACCCACGCACCTATGGTCAACTAATCTATGACAAAGGAGGCAAGGATATACAATGGAGAAAAGACAGTCTCTTCAATAAGTGGTGCTGGGAAAACTGGACCGCTACATGTAGACAAATGAAATTAGAACACTCCCTAACACCATACACAAAAATAAACTCAAAATGGATTAGAGAGCTAAATGTAAGACCAGACACTATAAAACTCTTAGAGGAAAACACAGGAAGAACAGTCTTTGACATAAATCACAGCAAGATCTTTTTTGATCCACCTCCTAGTTATGGAAATAAAAGCAAAAATAAACAAGTGGGACCTAATGAAACTTCAGAGCTTTTGCACAGTAAAGGAAACCATAAACAAGATGAAAAGACAACCCTCAGAATGGGGGAAAATATTTGCAAACGAATCAACGGACAAAGGATTAATCTCCAAAATATATAAACAGCTCATGCAGCTCAATATTAAAAAAAACAAGCAACCCAATCCAAAAATGGGCAGAAGACCTAAATAGACATTTCTTCAAAGAAGACATACAGATGGCTGAGAAGCACATGAAAAGCTGCTCAACATGACTATTAGAGAAATGCAAATCAAAACTACAATGAGGTATCTCTTCACAGCTGTTAGAATGGGCATCAGAAAATCTACAAACAACAAATGCTGAAGAGGGTGTGGAGCAAAAGGAATCCTCTTGCACTGTTGGTGGGAATGTAAATTGATACAGCCACTATGAAGAACAGTATGGAGGTTCCTTAGAAAACTAAAAATAGAATTACCATATGACCCAGCAATCCCACTACTGGGCATATACCCAGAGAAAACCATAATTCAAAAAGACACATGCACCTCAGTGTTCACTGCAGCACTATTTACAATAGCCAGGTCATGTAAGCAACCTAAATACCCATCGACAGATGAAAAGATAAAGAAGATGTGGTAAATACATACAATGAAATATTACTCAGCCATAAAAAAGGAATGAAACTGGGTCATTTGTAGAGATGTGGTTGGATATAAAGACTGTCATACAGAGTGAAGTAAGTCAGAAAGAGAAAAACAAATTGTATATTAACACATATATGTGGAACCTAGAAAAATGGTACAGATGAACCAGTATGCAGGGCAGAAGTTGACACACACGCAGAGAAGAAACGTATGGATACCAAGGGGGAAAAGTGGCGGGTGTGTGTGTGTGATGAACTGGGAGACTGCGACTGACACGTATACACTGATGTGGATAAAATGGATGACTATTAAGAACCTGCTGTATAACAAGATAAATAAAATTCAAAAAAAAAAAGATAAAGCCTTAGTGTACATGTGCAAGAGATAATTTCCATAAGGGTGCTCACTGTGATACAGAAGGTGTACTCTTCTATGTTCTATACACACGTCATGATGTATGTAAAGTTCAAATACACATATTAACACACATATTAATACACATATTAATAGACAGCCAATATTATGAATGTCATTTTCTACAGCATTCAACACATCGGAATGTTTATTTGCCCCTCCCTGATACCTTTTGGGAGACACCTACATTTAAAAGAGAGAAAAATGATGAAACCTAAAAAGAGCAGCTGGCAATCTTCCCAAAATGTGATCAGCCTAGTTAACCATTATTCTGGAATGTTGTGAGGAAGCCGAACCACCAGTGGTGAGGAAGGTGTGTGAGTCTACGAACGCTGAGACCAGGTACAGAGCTACAACCAGCACCTGTCATCTCTGGAACACATCCACAGGTGACAGCCTCTTCAGGTACTCAGCAATGTAGCTAAAATAACAGTATCTTAGGTAACTGAGAACGGATTTACAAATTATCAAGAGCATTAAACAACTTAATTATAACAGACCAACCTTCCGATCAGCAATGTAGAGGGCTTCGGCCAGTTTTGCAAAATTTTCATTGATGTGAACTGTCTGCAGTCCTCTTCCATCAGCTGCCAGACGTTTATCTAATGGAATTGTATAACCCTAGTGTGAAGGCAGATAGAAAACACTGGTCACAAAAGAGCTACTGCAGAGTCTTTAAAACTAGATTTATATATGTCTGTTTTGACAACCATTTAAAGTTTTTTCCTTACATCTTTCTTCACAATTAAGCAACAACAGCAGCAGCTAACAATGAGTGCTTTGTGTGGAGGATTGTTTAAGCATTTTACATCCATGGCATCATTTAACCTTCAGAACAATTCTGTAAGACTGGTAACATTATTATTTCCATTTCACAAATAAGGATACTGAGGTAATGTCCCCAAGGTCATACAGTTAATAAACAGACAAACTAGGATTTAAACTTGGGAAGTACGATTTCAGAGTGCAAGCTCTGGGAAAACAGATTCTCATGTTAAGATTGTGGGTTATAATAAAAGGAAATCACTATCAAATAGTTAATAGTTGTTCATCAAGTAAATGTAACAGCCATACAAAGGTAGAACAAATCACTAAAATCACAGTGTCTATAGGCAGCTTAATCTGTTCTCATGTTCTCATGACTTGTCAGATTTTAGGAACCCTGCAAGTTTTAGTAAATGGAAAAAAGATAAAATTTGGTAGACAACTAAGATTCTGTGTTTTGAAATTCTGCATCCTACTTCAACAACTCAAGGAATACGTTTGAGCATTCATGTAATTTTCAGGCTTAGCTTTATTCTTCCAGATTTCTGACTAGACTCCCAAATACTGACCTCTAGTCCATCGTCTTTATTCCCAATATAAGGAAGTGTTACAGAGTCAGCTCAAGATACCATAGTTACATACATATTAATCAATCCAAACCAGACCACCCAACAATCTTTTTGTTTCAGGATGAGTGTATAACTTCTTCTTTTTTTTTTGGACACGCTGCACAGCTTGTGGGATCTTACTTCCCCGACCAGGGATTGAACCCGGGCCCTTGGCAGTGAAAGTGCAGAGTCTTATCCACTGGACCACCAGGGAATTCCCTAACTTCCTTTAAGGAATAATTTATATTTAAACCATGAGTTAAAGTGGGCTTCTTCACCCATCAACATCAGAATAATGAAATATTATTTGAGAGAAAAGAGGAAACAGTGATTAGGAAATTTATTCTGCATTATTTTACAGATTCTTCATGACTCCTGGTAGCTTTGGTGATTAGTACATATAGTTTATACTTGCATTGTTACAAACAGAAACAAGTAATTTAAAAATTAAAGCACTGAATATATCCCAACATTTACTCTGTTTTGTCATATGATTATTTAAATTAGTTTAAATCCTTTCAAGAAGAATTTTAGATATAAATTTGAGTTTTCTAAAGAATACTATCTTTCATTGATATGTTACTTTATTCTACCCTTTCCTTCTCTATATGCTTCCAGTAACTATAATTTACTAGGAGAATCCACATGGTATTCATGTGCCTGGCATACTAACATTTCTATTACATTAAAATGAAAAGAGAAAAGTCACATAAGTTGAGTGTTCCTTCTTGAAAATCTTCAGCTAAATGAGATGCTGAGGTTTCAACAAAAGGTACCCAGGCTGAAGGTCCTTCCTGGGTGTTTTCCAGGAGGTTCTAAAACTAAGACAAGTTAATTACCTTTTATGATTTTATGACAAGTTAATTACCTTTGCATTTTTCCAGTTTGAAATACAGGGAGGAATCTTCCATTCTTGTTGTTCCTTCACGGTCATCTGAATTGAGAAAAGAGAGGAAGAAGAGACATTTGTAGATTTATAGTCTAGCTAAAAACCTAAGTGCAATCTTTCTCTTCAAAGACAGCTCAGTATACACTACATATGGATGGATTTAGTCAAACGTCTTAATTCCATTTGTTTGGTGGCACTATATACTATGTTCCCATATCATGGGTTCTAGTAAAAACTTTAATATAAAAAATGGAAAATAATCTGTAAATTATTGTTGACAGTTATAAATGCTGGTTAGTATTTTTACATATTTAAACTGATGTGACTTCTTTCAGATGAGAACTTGTTTTTTTAGTTGCGTAATAAAATGTATCTAAAAAAGGCCACTTGGACTATCAAGCACAGACCTAATGATCCCAGGTACTTCCTTCCTGTAACTATGATAACATTCTTCTTGTCAAATACCAGACCCTTTTCATTCCATTAAATGCAGGGGTTAGGTTAATAATAACAAAACTAATAGCTAACATTTTACATACATTCTCATAGGCACTCTGGAACTGCATGTTATAGTCTTGAGTGGGTCCCTATTTGATCTTGGAAAACAAATTAAAGAAACAATAAGTGTGGTGAGATGTAACTACATAGGCATCTAGACTTTATTCTATGCGAGGTTATTTATAAAATTAGTAATCATGAGTACAAAAAGAGATTTTAAACTAGAGCAAAGATTACCTTTCGGCTAGGAGAATGCATGACAGGTGCAGGAGGAGAAGGTGGTCCCCGGGGAATTTTCTTATTAATCCTGAAGGATAAACCAAAGCACAACCACAGAGTGATACAGATTTTTCCTTTTTAGTTAATATGTAGTCTCCCCTCCTTATTTTTTATTATGTAAAGCTTCAAACAGATACAAAAACAGAGAGTATATAACAAATGTCCACCTATTATATAGCAACACGTTGAGAAGCTAGAGCTGGTGTATTCAATTAAGAATGTGCAGATTATGACCTGCTGAATGAGGGGCACAAGACACCCACCCAGGGTCCGCAGATAGCTCTCTGAGCATCCAAGCTCCCACTTTGGGGAAGTGAAACCCATTGGGTTGTTTCAATTAAAGGTGCAGTTTTAATACACCCACCTGAAGAAGCAGAGTCACAAGATTTATTATTACTTTCAGATCCCAGAAGTGAGGAGTGAGGAACGAGGAAAGAACTGGAGGAAGGATAATCTTCTGTCCTAGGCCACAAGTGAGCAGGAGATGGAGAGCAGCATAGCAATACCTATTACTTATAAGGTAGTTGGGACAGAGTATACTAACTTTTCCTGGGGCTTAACTCTAAGTAGTTATAGTCACCCTTTGGTATCTGAGGAGGATTGGTTCCTCGATGCCTGAGGATACCAAAAGCCGTGAATGCTCAAGTCCTTTATTAAAGTGGCGTAGGGGCTTCCTTGGTGGCGCAGTGGTTGAGAGTCCGCCTGCCGATGCTAGCGGACATGGGTTCGTGCCCGGGTCTGGGAAGATCTCAGATGCCACGGAGCAGCTAGGCCCGTAAGCCATGGCCGCTGAGCCTGCGCGTCCAGAGCCTGTGCTCTGCAACGGGAGAGGCCACAACAGTGAGAGGCCCGCATACCGCAAAAAAACAAAACAAAACAAAAAAAACAGTGGCGTAGTATCTGCATATAACCTATACACATCCTCCCATATACTTTAAATCATTTCTAGATTACGTATAATACCTAATACAATGTAAATGTTATAATAAATAGTTCTGGTAGGTGTGGCAAATTAAGTTTTGCTTTTGAGAACTTTCTGGACTTTTGTTTCCTGAATTTTTTTTAAAAAACTATTCTTTTGGCCATGCCATGCGGCATGTGGGATCTTAGCTCCCCGACCAGGGACTGAACCCATGCCCCCTGCAGTGGAAGCACGGAGTACTAACCACTTGACCACCAGGGAAAACCCTCCTGAATATTTTTGATCTGTGGTTGGTTGGAACCACGGGTGCAGAACCTGCAGATACAAAGGGCCAACTATATTTTAAAAGGTTCCCTGGGAAAGGCAAACTGGGAACTTATGACCGGCATCCTAAACACAAGTCCTAATCTAAATGTCCAGTCTCTAGGTGTGAGCAGGGTTATCATACTGTAAAATGCCTAGGCAGCAACTCAGGAAAAAAAAAGTTGTTTTCCTTAAAAGTTGTTTTTCTCATCACAACCACTCAGCTTCAACAATTATTAAAACACAGCCAACTCTGTCATCATCATTACCCACTTCACCTCCACACTATTAACATCATTTCATCGAGCAATATATTTTTGCCTTCTTAAGAAACAGCTTTATTGAGGTACAACTAATGTACAGTTAACTATACATGAAGCGAACAATCTGATTAATTTCTGACACAAGTAAATACCTGTGAAACCATCATCACAATCAAAATAGTGAAGATACCCATCACTACCAAAAGTTTCTGCATGCCCCTTTGCCTATCCCTCTTTTTCCTCTCATCGCCTATCCATACACCCTCCTTCCCAGCAGGCAACCACTGATCTGCTTCCTGTCATCGTAGACTAGTTTGCATTTTCTAGAGTTCTATATGAAAAGAATCATACAGTATGTACTTGTTTGTGTCTCACTTCTTTCACTCAGCATAATTATTTTGAGATTCACCCATTTCACTTTACTGCACATATTAAAGTTTATTCCTTTTTATTGCTCAACAGTATTCCACGTATAGATGTCTCATGATCTGTTTATCCATTTACATGTTGATATACATTTTCCTCCTTTGATATATCTTTTTAGGAATAGTGGTTCCTTCTCATGAAACCACGTACTTACTTGAACCTTGGAGGTTCCATTGGATCTTTCTGCATTTCCACCATTCGAATAACTCTCTGTTTAGCTCCAGAGTTGAAAGCCACTCCTTGTTGAGATGGTGTGTATCTAAAGAATGTAGATGAAACTAAAGGTATAACCAGTTCAAGTTTTCAATAGGTATTTTTCTTCTATTACAATCCTAAACTGGACTACACTGTCAATTTCGCTCACAAAGTATTAATCGAAAATTGCAACAAAATTTAGGCAGAGCAGATAGCAACAGAGATAAGAGAACTAACAGCAATTCTGAATTATAAGCACAATGTAAACTATAGTTGTATTAATTTGCAAATAATTCATCACAGTCCATTTTGAACCATGGAAGCCACAGTGTTCAATTTCACAGATAACAGGTCTAGAAAATAGCACCTATTTTGTAAGTCTGCACCTATTTGAGGAAAAAAATGCCTCATAATATCCTCAACAAGCAACTTATAGTTAGTAGTTTTTGACTAAGCATAGGCTGTAAAACAGAAAGAATAATGGCAGCAGTCCTACCAGCTCTAAATTTTCCATTAATATCTATATATGAATCATCTTTCCACATAAAGATTTAGTTGAGTGAAATCCCTCAAAATTTGGAAGTATTATAAGGATGCCTATTATTATATAAATGATATTAATATATTAATATTTATAGTATACTATTATATTAAATAATTATAATAGTATTATACTATATAATATTTCCAATATACTAATGTTATATAAAAATGGAAAACTATAATCATTGTGGTTTGCATCATATACTCTATGTAATTGTTAATTTCTAAAAACAAAAAATGTTTTTAAAATAGCATAACAGCGAATATCTTAAAAGTGGATAGCTTAAAATATTCTGCTTTCAACTGAATGCACAAAGAGTCAATAGGCTTCAAGTCATTATTCAAAAAACTGCATTCACGATTGTGACTAAAGATAGTGAAAGAATACCAGGACCCCCAACTCCAATCACTTCCAACACGAAACTAAAACCTCCAGGCATGATTCATACCGGATATACTGAGCAGGAGCCAGTTTATCAGCTGCTCGGACTGGCATGGCTGCAGCAACCTTCTGCGATACGGATTTTTCTAAGGCTACCCTTGTCTTTTCTGTTATCTGAAATAAGAAACAACACATTGAGTGGTTTGAAAGTTAATAAAGATGTAAAACGTCATCTAAAATAATTATATATATCAATTCCCAGTTACCTCTTTAATGGCTTCTTCATCAGGTCTTTGCAGGTCTGGGTCATCTGCATTCATGACTTCTTTGGGAACCAGGTCAGTGTACTTGCTATAAATGACCTAAAATGTTCAAACAAAAGCAGGCTTAAGAAAAGCAAAGAATGAAGAGAAGCAACCTCATTAAGTCATTTCAGAAGTCAAAATGTCCTCTCAGCACACTTATAAATTTAGGACACAGATTTTGTCTTTTAGATTTTAAAACCAAGGAAGTTTAAAATATATATATACAAATTGCTGCCCTGGCTATAAAAGTTAATAATTTTCCTCTGACCTCATGCATTTAAATTATTTGAGATCTTCTAATCAAGTCAGTGTCCAGATAAATTGTGCCAACAAAATCTTATGCATCAGTGATCCCTATCTTTGAGCCTCACTAGGACTTGAAATTAATGATGATATAAACTGCCTATAGCACCATTAGCTTGGATTACAAGCTCACTGGAATTTAAGTCAGGTTACTGAATAATTTCCAAATTCAGGAGGCCTAAAAAATTTCATTGACCTCGCCCTACTTATAATGTTTGTCTTTTATGGCATCAACTCTATTCACAGACTAAGAAAATGAACATATGCCATGGTCAAAAAAACCCAGAACACTTTCTTCCATGAAAAAAAAAAATTCTATACACATACCTTATTTTACACTCATTATCCAAATTTAGGACTGTTATCTGATTGGTAGGCCTCTGCCAAACAGAATATTACTGACTTTCATGTCCATCTATCCTTTCGAATACTTCCATAATAACTTACACGGCAGATTTTATAGAAAAACAGAAGTACTGGAAATTTAACAGATAAGCAGCATTCTAGATTTTGCTGCTTGAGTTAGGAATTCTTTGACACACATACAGATAAAGGACAACTTATAAATATGAAAGAAAACCAAATTCCTGGGCACTTTAGATCTTCAGAAATTTTCTGCAGAAGAAAATGTTTACTACTATAAGTCAAAGTCTTATATCAATAATTGCATTCTACCATGACATTCCTTAAAACAGCTTAAAGGAAATGCATGCTATTGCTAATTTCTCACTCCAAACAACAGAGCAAAAAAACTTAATGGCCTATACGACCTGACCTGGCTTTGCCTACAGCTTCAATCTTCCCTTGTACCTCTCGCTCCCTCATTCATTATGCTTCAGTCACATGGACTCTTCTGTTTTTCAAACACAACCTGCTTTCCCCCAATTCTGGGCCTTTACAGAGTATTGCTCCCGGTTCTTCAATTGGGTTCTCAACCTGAGTCTTCGTTCAAAGGTCAGGTATGCAAGGGTGAGGCCTCCTCTGACTACCCTCACTAAAGGAGCAACCCCTCCCTACCCAATCATTCAGTGTCACAGAACTCTGTTTACTCTCTTCAAAGCACTGCTTACAGTATGAAATTATTATCTACTTTAAATCTACATGTCTTGCCCATTAAAGTAATAACAATTATAATAGGTAACATTTATTAAGCACTTATTTTGTGCCACTGTTCTTTTGCTTTATATATATAAACTAACCTAACCTTCACATCAACCCTATGAGGTGTGCACAATGATTATACCTACATTATTGATGAGGAATCTCTCATTCATTAAAGTATCTACAGTGCTTATAACAATGCTTGGTCCACAGGAGGCATTCAGTCAATAGTTTTTGTACAAATGATTGAATATATGACTTTCAGAGATGCTCTATTCTATGCTAAAGGTACATATATTTTGGGCCTGCAGAATGTTCTATATAAGCTGTTGATTTCCTGGAAAAACTGTATCATGACTATAGACTGAAATCTCTAGCTTGTTTTTCTCAGGAATAAGAAAAGGAATCAGGTAAGAAATGTAGATAATTTACCACAAAACATGTCTATTGATATGGGAGCTACTAGTGTCACCATCCTCTCAGTGTTCATTTTGGAAGGGACCCTAAAGCTCACTCCAGTGAGAAAAGCAAGGCTCAGTGCGTTAAGATCACACAGCTTGTAGCTGACCTCAAAAGTTTTACTTCTTGGGCTTCCCTGGTGGTGCAGTGGTTAAGAATCCGCCTGCCAATGCAGGGGACACGGGTTCAAGCTCTGGTCAGGGAAGAGCCCACATGCCGCAGAGCAACTAAGCCCGTGCACCACAACTACTGAGCCTGAGCTCTAGAGCATGCGAGCCACAACTACTGAGCCCGCGTGCCCCACTACTGAAGCCCGTGTGCCTAGAGCCCGTGCTCTGCAACAAGAGAAGCCACCGCAGTGAGAAGCCCACGCACTGCGATGAAGAGCAGTCCTGGCTCGCCGCAACTAGAGAAAGCCCGCATGCAGCAACAAAGACCCAATGCAGCCAACAATAAAAATAAATTAAAAAAAAAAGTCTTACTTCTTTTCAGTATGGAAAAAATCTATATCATAAGAATTAAAAGTTATATAACAGTCTCTAAAAAATAATACCAAGACTATGAAGAGTTAATTACTTTTACACAGTAATTGCTACAGGAAGGCATTCTACTCCCTGGTAGTCGTATATGCTCAACATAAAGTCTCAATACTAATTTAGCATACAAGAGCCATTTGCTGCTTCTTATTTGGGTATTCCAAAGTTAATAACCCTTTAAATGAGCATCAGTAAGATTCTAGCATTTCACAAAGCTGATGAAGGACATTTGAAGAGCAAGATTCCTCCATGGTATTAACTATAAAACCCCCAATTTTTATTGCCTGAGAACCAAATGTGCTGAAGAAACTCAGTATATCTCAGGGGGCAAAGGGGCTGGGGAGGATTATCCGAAAAATTACAATATACCTTCCAAGGTATCAGGAGCACAAATGAGTTTTTTGAACAAGATAAAGTAATAACTCATCTATGAAACAGAAGTTTTTTAATTACTGAAAACTGGCAAAGGATTGGATTGACTAAAAGGATAAGCTTGTCAGCACAGCTACCATTTCAGAGGTAGAGAAAGAAAACACTGTCTTTATAGACATAGTTTGTGAAATCCTATGAACAAGGTAATAACATACAATTTATCTTGGGGTTAAGGTTGTTTGGAATTCTTTTGGGGGGAGCTGAAGGCATTCTTTTAGGCAATATCATGTATGTAACATTTCCTATTTAACAATTTCAGAAGGAAAAATGTAAACATCAGGCTTTTTATTTCAAGATTTATGACTGAAGTCACAACTGGGAAAAAAAAAAAGGATTTAGTTCTATTGAGATTTACTTAAAAATTTTTTTCTCCTTCCCAATTTTGTATTACTATTAAGTCTTGTACACAGTACTTACTTTACATTTAGAGAGATCAATCGCCTTAGACTTGCCCTAGAATATTATCCCTTGGAACCTTGCCTTGTTCACCTCTTATACCTACAGCTAGCATTTTCCATTCTTGCTCTTTCACTATTAATATTTCAGTGAGAAGTCCCTGGTTTCTGAAGAATGCCAGATCCCTCTGATACAAATCAGAAACCACTGCAGTATAGAGCAAATTCAATAATCCAATAAGCCATTTTCATCCTATGTCAAGGACCTTGCATATCAGCATTCTGAATGACAATGAATTTTTAAAAAATCTCATTTTGTGCATTTAGTAGCCAATTCCTACTTCTAAAACAGGAAAATCAGTGGTTTTAACACAGGGCAATGCTAACGCCTCCAACTCCCCTCCCAGGGCCTATGAAAATACGTGGGATGTTTCTGTTTAAGACAATGGCAGGGGTGCAGGAGGGGGCACTATTGGCATTTAATAGGTAGTGCCAGTTATGTTAAACATAATACAATGCTCAAGACAGTCCCAAACAATCAAGAAGTGTCCCTCTCCTCTAAATGCCAATGCATAGTTAATGTTGAATTATTACATGCAGTCTAGAACTTCATGCATTAATACATCCACTTTTTAAAATAACATATTAATTAAATTTGTATAAGGAATTCAAATGTATATTCCAGGGTATAAAGTCCAGCAAGGAAATACATCCATCACAAACAATGTTAGAATACTCCAGGTAGTTACTCTCTTCAGTATCTTTCTTCTCAACTCATTGAGTGCCCTATTCTTTTTTTTTTTAATCTTCATTGTGGTTATTTATTATGATTTTTTTTTTTTAAGCAGTCTTAGGAGCAGTTTTCAGAGCAGTTTTCGGTTCACAGCAAAATTAACAGGATGTAGAGAGATTTCCTATATACCCCACACATGTACAGCCTCCCCATTACAGTCAGGGTTAGTATGAACCTGAGAGTGGTACCCCTATAAACTACTAGTCTAGGGTTCATTTCCAGTGGCTGATTTCTAGGCAAACATGTAAGGCTTTTACTGTGTAACGAACAATACTTTGGAGACCTTATTTGGCCAGAATACTGAAATCTAAAAATAAACAGTTCAGTTTTAACATTTCTACTCTACTTTCAATACAAAAGAATCACCAATATACATGTAAAATGGGCTAAAACTGTATTTCATTCAAAATTACACATCCTGTCAAAGTCAAATTATTGTCCTAAAATGCTGCTTTTTCCTAATAAATGAGAGAAGAGGTAGCAAATACCGATAAAACATAGTTATTATTCCAGAGAAGGAGAGGTGCACCAAAACAAAGGTG
Source organism: Lipotes vexillifer (assembly GCF_000442215.2). Lineage (NCBI taxonomy): Eukaryota > Metazoa > Chordata > Mammalia > Artiodactyla > Lipotidae > Lipotes > Lipotes vexillifer. The sequence continues at coordinate 4,382,304 of NW_006787038.1, forward strand.
AATGAAAGCCTTCATGGCCCAGGGTAAATTTCCAGTATATGCCCTGCATGTATAGGGACGTATTTTTCCTTTTGCAGGAGTGGACCATGCTTCCTTAGTGGCTTCAGGAAAAGTGGCTTTGTTATTCAATAAATATTGCTATAATACCTCCAACAAACACTTCTGAATGCCTGTGTGTCAAGCTGTCAGGCACTAAGTTAGGTGCCAAAGAGGAAAATGAAAAGATATAATCTCTGTACTCAAGGAGCTTTTAGTCAAATGACATAGAACATTGTTAGTGAAAGGATAACTACAACAAAAGGATAATTGCAACAAAATGGATAATTACAACTGCTACTTTACAGTAAACACAGGGAATAGGGAGGAAGGACACCCAATCTATCTAGGAAGGATCAGGGACAGTATCCTGGAATAGTGAAGAGCGAGTTGTGACTTGAAAACAATAGAATTTAGCTAGAAAAAAGAACAGGGAGATGGCTTTCCCCAGCATCGGAGGGCACCCAGGGGAAGCTCCCAAGGTAAGAAAGAACGTGTCACAATAGGGGAGCTGCAAGAAGTTCCTCATAGCAGACATTCATACGGAATGCCTGAAAGTTTCTTCTTCTTTAATAACCACCTGTTATGGTGATTATTTTGTACTGAAAATAAATAGAAGGGCTAAAACTGGACTCTTTATCTTTGGATTTCAGTATTCTGGTCATAAAAGTTGATGCTAGGCTAGAAAGGTAAGCAAGGGGTCACGTGTGCCATAAGGTGCTTGGCTGGTTCTTATCCTGAAGGCTATGGAAAGATTTTAAGTGTGCATGCTTGTATGTGTTTATGTGGGGGAGAGAGGGAGAGAAACAGAAAAACGTGAATGACTGTTTCTTCAGGCAGGCAAGACAAATGCCAAGGAGATGGGTTCAGACTCTGCTGCAGTAAATTAAGCAAGAAAAAATAAGCGTCTGAACTAAGTAGCAAAGAAGGGACAATACTAGAGAAATGTTAAGGAAATAAGATAAATCACAGTGACTAACAGATGGAGGGTCTGAGGGAAACACAAAAGAATGGAATGATTGTTAAGCAAAGACTTTTTAGAGAACATACTGGCATTATGTGTCACATTTGAAATGTGAATATCCTTTGACCCAATGCATAGACTACTAAGAATTTATTTTACACAAATACTCATGTGCAAAAAGATGTTTATATATGGATCTTGAATATAGCACTGTGTGCAAAACTAAAAAATTGGAAACCACTAATGCTTAGAATATCTATATAGATTTTTCTTAATGAAAATCTTCAAAACATCTTAAGTAAGAAAAAAAAAGCATCTACGGGAGTTATGAGAATTAAAATCTCATTCATGTAAAAAAAGGATGTGTATGTTTGAGTGTGTATGTGTGTATCTATGTATGTAAAGTGGGAATACATGTAAAGGTGAGGTTACAAAGAGAAGGGGAAGGGACGAGATCCAGGATACACTAGAATACACTTGGCAAGATTAGGTTTAGATAGGAGAAGAGATTTGTTATAGAGACAAAAGGAATAGTCGAGACAAAAAGACACGTGCAGGATAAAGAAAGTCACAATTTTCTTCCAATAGTCTTATCTGCAAACAGATGGGGAGTCGCCTGTTAAACTGAGAGGGGATGGAGAGGAGTAGGAGCTAAGCTTGGAGGAACATCAAGACAGCTCTGCTGAAACCTGAGATACAAATTTGCATGACTGCATGATTGTTTTCCCCAAAAACTAGCAGCCATGACGGAGGAGCAAAGGATGGTTTATCATTAGTGCTGTCTTACAGGGTAAAATGAAAATGTTTGGGAGAGAGAGAAGCAAAGGACAGGTAGTGAAGGTTCTCAAGTACCTTCCCCAATATTTTCAATTCTGAAGAGCCCTTTTACCTCCAAAATACTCCAAATACTTGGAGTATTTATTTATTAAAAAAAAACAAACTAGGTCTTGAAAACAGTTCCTTGGCTCTGAGTGTGGCTGCTCTGTGATGAGATTATTTTAAGTAAACTTCGTTTTTGGTCTTTGGATTACTTTGTAAGCAGGGCCATCCTAAAAGTAGCAAGTGTCAGTTTTGTACTTAATCAAGGGAGAAAGAAGTTTACATGATTAATTCTATTCAAATGAACCATTAAAATAATTAAGTATCTATGTACTCTTTTTTTTGTGTGCAGAATGCAGGCCTCTCACTGTTGTGGCCTCTCCTGTTGCGGAGCACAGGCTCCGGATGCGCAGGCTCAGCGGCCATGCCTCACGGGCCCAGCCGCTCCGTGGCATGTGGGATCTTCCCAGACTGGGGCATGAACCCGCGTCCCCTGCATCGGCAGGCAGACTCTCAACCACTGCGCCACCAGGGAAGCCCAGTATCTATATACTCTTTAAGTACATGGAAGAGAAATAGAAGACTATACACAAAACTAAATTTAATTTTTTTAGGGTGCTAGGATTGTAGATTTTTAAAAATTTGCTAGCCTTTAAAAAAGTTAGTACTATAAAAGAATTGTTTTTAATATACAGTGCTGTATGTCAATTATATCTCAATAAAACTAGAAGGGAAAAAGAAGAACTGTTTTTTAAATGTAAAACAAATACATAAAAACCCTTAAGTATACATAACCTATCATCAATTTGGGGAATTTCAAAGGAAAAAGTCATTGCTGTTATGAAAAGTCATATTATATTGTTCATATTGTTATGAAGTCATCTTCAGTTAGCCTAAGTATACGTCACTGTTACTTTTAACATAAACTAAATGGCCAGATTTACCATTTTTCATACAATTAAAAAAACTCCTCACAAAATATTTATCAATGGGGGAAAAAAAATCAATGAGAGGGTTACCTTGTCTTTTGACTGTCCCTGTCGAGCAATTGCATCATACTTAATTTTTCCTTCAGCATCCACCTGAATGGCCAGTGCATTTGACATTTTTTTCTTTCGTCCCATATCCAGGGGATACTGGGCCACGTGGATCTCTGGAAAAGCACCTCCATCTCCAAAATCCTATATATTAAAAAGAAATAAAAAGAATATTTAATAGTAGTTTGAGATTTAAGATATATTCACTTATTCAACAAATAACCATTGAACCCTTATTATGCTAGATGCTACAGAAATGGCAGTAAACAAAACAGAGGTCTCTGACCTTGTGGAGTGTGCATTTTAGTGGGCAAAGATATAAAAAGCATAATTTTTGGCTTGTGATAAATGCCTTGAAAGCAATAAAGGGACTGGGAAGAGGGGTTATTTTCTTTATTATTTTTAAACTTTATTAATTTATTAATTTATTTTAGGCTGCATTGGGTCTTTGTTGCTGCGCGCGGGCTTTCTCTAGTTGCGGTGAACAGGGGCTACTCTTCCTTGCAGTGCACGGGCTTCTCATTGCGGTGGCTTCTCTTGTTGCTGAGCACAGGCTCTAGGCGCGTGGACTTCAGTAGCTGTGGCTCGTGGGCTCTAGAGTGCAAGCTCAGTAGTTGTGGCGCACAGGCTTAGTTGCTCTGCAGCATGTGGGATCTTCCCAGACCAGAGCTCGAACCTGTGTCCCCTGCATTGGCAGGTGGAGTCTTAACCACTGCGCCACCACGGAAGTCCCAAGAGGGGCTATTTTTGATAGTGCGGTTGGGATAACCTTTGTGAAGAGGTAACATGAGCTAAAGCCTGAATGATGAGAAATCAGTCATGGGAAGATCTGAAGGAAGCATTTTCTAGGCAGATTATACAGCAAGTGTGAAGGCGCTGCTGCAAGAACGAGCTTGGCATGTTCTAGGAAATGAGTGTCCACTGGGGCTGTAGCTTACTGAGGGCAGAAGAGCAGACATATAGATGATAAGTCTGCATGGGTGGACAAACACCAGATCACGGAAGGGCTTCTAGACCACGGCAAGGATATGGATTTTATGTACATGACAGGAAGAAATTTTAAAAAATTAAAAAATTAAAAACATTAAAAAAATGTTTAGCATAAGGAAAAGATTTTTCATTTTAGGATACATAATTTTCTTAGTGAAGGACAGGTCATGCATGCTATAGGTAGAGCAAAAATGTAAAGTATTAGGGAGTTCCCTGGTGGCCTAGTGGTTATGATTCTGGGCTTTCACCACTGTGGCCCAGGTTCAATCCCTGGTCAGGGAACTGAGATCCTGCAAGCTGAGCAGCACAGCCAAAAACAAAAAAGTATAGAATTATATTTCTTCTTCAGATTTTAACAACATCTTATTTATTCAGTGTTCCATGAGAAGCAAATAAATAGGAAGGACCCAGAAATGAGTTTACCACATTTCTAACGATGATTATACAATTACTTAGAAGAGAATTAAGACTTCTAAAGTAGAACAAGCTAAGTCTGTCAATGAAGTTTAATATTACAAAAATGTATATCATCAAATTAACATATGAATATTAAATATAATTTAAATAGTTTTGTTAAATTTAATAATACTTGCCCACACATATATTCTCATTTAATTCTTGCAGTTCTTCAACACCTCATATTTTCATATGGAAAAAATTCAAGTTTAGAAAAGTTAAAAGTGATTTTTCCAAGGTCTCATGGATAGCTATGAGGACCTGAACCCAGATCTTTTGACTCCAAAAGTTGTTAAATTTTTTACTAAACTGAAATACCCTGGCTCAAAAAAAGGCAAATCATTTCACTAAGAAATGAGAGAAAAAATATATTAATATTAATCATTTAGAGGGGGTTTGATGGAAAAAAATTATGAAAATAGCCACTTTTATATGATCTCCTCCAAGAAATATTCCATTAGATTCTGGATATATGATTTGCTAGGTACAACATGCTTACTTGCTAAAGAAAGGTTTGCCATTTTTTAAAACAAACAATAAAGCTAAAGGAGACGTTTTCTTGTAAATTAGGCAGAAAATAGTTAAGGTATTCCCAAGAAAGGTACTACCTGTAGCCAGGCCATCAATCTGACATGGGCTCAGATTTACTAGAGTTCTTCAACTATAATAAGCACTTCAAGACTGTAGATGTGGCATTACGTGGTCATAAAGCTTGCCAGAAAAATCATAGCTTTTACTTTAAAAACTAGAACAAAATGCTTTCTTCCACAGAACTTTCACTCTCCTCAAGAAGCACTCACAGTATTTCTATTAGCTGGCCATTTTGATTTGATTTTCAAATAAACTGTTCTGCTCCACCAGGATATATGACACTTTTGATAGTCAAGTAAGATTTTAAAAGCTAATAGTACCTGAATGTCCTGATGCTGAAATGCAAGTAAGGATGAGATTTCTACTGTAGGTAAAATGATGCCTGCCACCCCACCCTAATCTATCGAGAGGCCAAAAGTAGAGCATCTGTAATCCCTAAAAAGAAACACTCAAGCCTTCTGTTAGATAATGACAAGTTCTGTCTTTCTTGCCACAGAAAAGACGGCATCACAGCTTCCTTGATATCTTTTATTTTGCTCTGCTTCTCACAAATTACATTATCAGTGAAAACAAAAGCAGCAACAACAAAAATCCCATCATAAGTGTGGTAAGACTGGCTTTCACACACTAGAATTAATAAGGACCAGAGGACAGCTGAACAAAAATCAACCAGAGAAACAAAAAAATCACCAGGGAATATGTTAGGAGAAGACATGATCTCTTTAGTTGAGTGTTCTTCTTCTAGGCTGTACAAAGAGTTGGGTAGGGCAGGGGTAATGACAAACATGAGAGAGGCTGAGAATACAGTTGCCTTTTTATATGTGCTAAGCAACATATTTCAATCCACTGAATACTTAGTTCACTATGATCACCACTTGCAGGCATATGAAAAAAAGCTAAGGACACTTGGCCCTTCCCATTTGTAAAGTAGAATTATAACCATATAAAGACAGAACACGACAAAATGATAAAATGAAAATAACTGGGTACAAACATGAATAGGCACAGAGGTTTTCAATAGGGCAGGTATATCCCTTGGGAATTGGAGGAGGAAAATTTGCAGGACTCAGAATGAATACAGGGAGATGGAGAACAGGAAGCGGCTTGGAGGAGGAAAGTCTCAAATGTCTGCGTTTCTCCCTAGATTAAAAAAAAGGTGATCAAGCATGGGCAGTATGCCCTGGAATTAGGGAAAGGGATATGCATTGAACTGACGCACAAGATCCTGAGTAATTAGGAGAATAGGTGCTGCCAAAAAAGTTTGTTCTTTGGGAACAAGCTAGAGATATAAAAAGATCATTTCAGATTCCTCCTTCTCCCTCACTGCCTCTGAATCAACCAACAAATTCTGTCTCTTATACCTTCCCCCAAATTTATCTAATCTGTATGTTAGGATATATTAACATTCTCAAGTTGAAGATAAGAAAACAGATGAAGAGAGCTTAGGACCTGTCCAGGGTCACACAAAGAGTAAGGAACAGGGCTTCCCTGGTGGCGCAGTGGTTGAGAGTCCACCTGCCGACGCAGGGGACACGGGTTCGTGCCCCGGTCTGGGAAGATCCCACATGCCGCAGAGCGGCTGGGCCCGTGAGCCATGGCCGCTGAGCCTGCGCGTCCGGAGCCTGTGCTCCGCAACGGGAGAGGCCACAGCAGTGAGAGGCCCGTGTACCGCCAAAAAAATAAAATAAAATAAAAGAGTAAGTAACACAGCTATAATGCAAAACAATTAATTAAAAAAAAACTCCTTGTCAGTGTTCTATCCACTATACCAACAGGAAGAAATCAGAAAAGAAAATGCTGCTGGAGTTTTCCCTGGAGGAAAGTTGTTTCTTCAGGGTGATGCGGCATTGTGCATGAAGGGGAGAGGGAGGGAAAGGCACGTGAACATCAAACCGTTCTTTCATCTTTTTCCTCTTACTTTCCCATTATTTTCCATATACTATAATCCCCCCAAAACATAAAGGGTTTGTTAGTTTCTTCTGTACATAAGTAACAGTTTGACATAAGAACAGACATAAATTGTACTCTTTTTCAGTGATCATAAAGCAGTGAGAATAAGCAAGAAGAAAAAGCTCAATCTTCTGAGGGAAGTACATGTCTTGAGAGCTCACAACCAGAATTTCTATCATACTGACATTCATATGCAGAAGTTCTAGGGTTTAAATTTATTTCACAAAGGTGCTATAATAATTTTCAGCACAATTATTTACCTCTAATAACCGAGGTATCCAGCCTTTCCGGTACCCGTATGGGGGAGGTTCTCTTCGGGAGGAGACCAGTGAGGTCTGTCGTGATCTCTGCGATCTTGCTTTTTCTTCAGCCTCAAGCTGGTCCTGAGATAGCTGAGTAGGTGCAGGTAAAAAGCTATAAGCAAAGATAATAAAAGTCAGAATTTTAAAAACTCTTATATTTGATTATTGCAATTTGGCCATCAGACACTATTTTCCTGTAATACTTTTTCCTTTGAGCAAAAGAACAAACTTTCCAATGATTTATGGCAGGATTATCAGTCATTTTATTATGCCTGGAAAGGAATAAGTACTAACAGACATACAGTAAAAATATCTGACCAGGATGCAGGCAACTGGTGCCCAGAATAAAAAATTAACAGATATTTCACATAATAAACCATTGAGTTTTTATGCCTCCACCTTTCTTTTCTTACAATAAGCAAGTAAATGTTCTCAATTAACAAGGGGTCAACTCTTTAGTATATGGTTTTCTTAGTGTCGTTACTATTCTTTTACTCCTTATTTTTAACTATTTTACTATTATGCTTCCTACTTTTAACTATTTTAGCATCAATACAAAAAAATAATTGGCACTGAATGTAACAAAGAGGTGGATAAAAAAAGAAAACATGAGTTGCATATTTAAGTGTTTTCCCAAGGTATCTAGTTTAGAATGCAATTTAAAATTTAAGAGGTCAAAGATCCGAAGCAGAAATTCTAAAGATGTAATTTGGTACTCTTGAATCAAAGCAGCCTTTCTACTAAACCATTCTTAACTTTTAAGTATGATAAATGTTATTATAGAGATATCCCAAAGTACCACAAAAGGATTCCAGTATATGAATAATACATTTAATGGAAAAGTTAAGGTTCCTTTGTGATTCTTGACTAGGAAGAATATGTGAATAGGGCTTCCCTGGTGGCACAGTGGTTGAGAGTCACGCCTGCAGATGCAGGGGACATGGGTTCGCGCCCCGGTCCGGGAAGATCCCACATGCCGCGGAGCGGCTGGGCCCGTGAGCCATGGCCGCTGAGCCTGCGCGTCCGGAGCCTGTGCTCCGCAACGGGAGAGGCCACAACAATG
>NW_006787038.1:4390727-4399650 GCF_000442215.2 Lipotes vexillifer
GCCCGCGTACCGAAAAAAAAAAAAAAAAAGAGAATATGTGAATAAGCAGTAGAGCTTATTTATCCAAAAATATTTAGTGGTTGCTGGGGTGCAGGCACTGTGTTAGGTAGGCAATGAGATGATGAACAGAAAAAGACAGCTGAGTCTTGCAGGGGAGAGAGACAATCAAAATCACACAAATCCATAGTAATCCACTTACTAAGTGATAAGAAAAAGTACAGAGTGTTATGACAGCTATGTCAGAGGGCTCTAATCCAGTCTGGCGGGTCAGGTAATGTGATGGCTAAGAACTCAAGAGTTCAAATCCTACCTATGCCACTCACTAACCTGGATTAGTTGTTTACCTCTCTGAACCTCAGTTTTCTCATCTGTAATGACAGACCATAAGATTACCTATCTCACAGAGCTGTAATAAGTATTAAATGACAGTACCCATGAACCACTTGGCACGGTGTCTAAATACCATTCAATATGTGTTCCATAAATATTTGATTATTTGGAGCTGTTCCCCAATTCCCCCAGTTTGGGTTAGTTGCCCAAACTAACCACCCATGCTCTCACAAGACCCTCTACGTATCATTATTACAATATCTACCTTATTTACCGCTATCATCTATTTATTTACCTTTCTTTCTCTCATTAGACTGTAGGCAACTTGAGGGCAGGAATCACGCCTTGTGTTTCTTTTATTCTTAACTCTCTACGCATTGTCTAGCTAGCTCACAGCAGGGCCTACTTCAATGTTGGCAAAAGAAATATATTCACTCTTCCCTTTGCACTCATTTTTATGTTACTTGTTCCTTTAAACAAGCCATCTCAGGATCTTTACATTTGCTTTCCCACTGCATAAAGTATTCTATTTACTTATTAAGAAAACTCTTCCCCAGATTTTTTAGTGCTTGCTTCTTAGTATTCATTGTCCCTGCTCAGTTATACCTCCCAACAGCTGTCACATGACCACCTTGTCCAAAACAGCATTCCACCCCACACTTTGAGTCACTCTCTATCCCTTTATTTGTATTTTATTCTTAGTACTTACTACCTGAACTTGCATTACTGATTTGTTTACTCCTGCAGTCTGTCTTCCCTAGAATATAAGTTCTGTGAGGATAAGAGGTTTGCCTGACTGATTCAATACTGTAAAACCAACCCTAGCCTGACACATGGTAGACTTTCAACACTTGTGATTTACTAACTGGATGAATGGAGTCAAACGTTTTGGGCTTATACCAGTTGTTTTTAGTAAACCATGTACACCCAATACATAGGAGGGATACAAAGACAGTAACAAAGAAGCCAAAATATTTACTTATGTTTCATTTCTCTTGTCTTTACCTTCTGTTGGAAGAACCAGTCAGTAAAATGATCAAAAGGCAGAGTTTGGACAAACCAGTAAACACGAAATCTGGCCTGGATTATGATTAGAACACACCCTAGCCTTCCAGGGGGTCTTAATTTTGTTGTTCCCTGTAAAGGATGATATTCCCATGAGGTACACTCCTATGGTGGGGGTGGGCTGCATAAGCCAGCAAAAAGTCTACCTCAGTGTTTCTCAACTGGGAGCAAAATATCTACAATGTAGACATTTGACAATGTCTGGAGACATCTTGATTGTTAGAACTTGGGAGGTAGGGGGTAGAAAGGGGTTTGGAGGTTGCACTGGCATCTAGTGGGTAGAGGCCAAAGATGCTGCTAAACATCTTAATATGCGCAGGACAGTCCCATACAAGAATGAATTATCCAGTCCAAAACATCAGTAGTGCCACTGTGGAGACATCTTAGTCTATCCTTTCCCCTTTACTAAAGAAAGTGTATTAAATGCAAGTGATATTATTAGATACATAACCTTAAATACACGAGTTTAGAAAGTTAAATCAGTATGACTTTAAATCTTTAGTTAGTAACACCAGGACTGTAACAAATCAGCATGTCCAGTCCCTGCTGTTTAGAATCCCTGGTAGATTTCAGAGATAACAGTTCACCTGGAAACTTGAGACCATCTCTAGAAACCAAATTAGCTAAAACTCAACAAAATCAGAAAGCTATGTAAGTCAAGCTATTTAAAGACTGCACTCTGCCCCTGCAATTTTAAGGAAAAATAATTTTTTGGCCACGCCACGCAGTTCCCCCAACCAGGGATTGAACCCACATCCCCTGCATTGGAAGCGCTGAGTGTTAACCACTGGACCACCAGGGAAGTCCCTGCCACTGCACTTTTAAGCACATAATACCCACAATATCTCTGATATTTTTCCTTTGTGTCCTTTTCCAATTCCATCTTTTCCACAAAGCCTTTCCTCATAACTCGACTAGTCTTTGTCACACTTCTCCCATCTGGAGAGCACTCAATCAAATGTTTTCTGCCTGCAACATTTACTAAAGAACACGCTCCATTTCATTCAGCTCATTCCATCTAATTCTTTTTGCACTTAAGGTTAGTACTACACAATAAGCATTCTGTGTGGTTCTTTGTTTCATATCTGTATGCCTTGTACCCCATCTTCCCTGAAGCCAAAGACTGTCAGATTTCCTTCTGTATACACACAAGCCCTAGGATAGACCAAGGCACCCAAAAGTAATTCCCAAAAGAATTTTCTGATTCAAATATGTTTAGGATTCATAACTGTCATCAGCCAGAAAAAACGTATGTGAGGAGAATGAAGGGTGTTTAGGGAACTCAAGCGTTTGTACTAACATAATTACTTTCTTTACCCTCTGTAACACTCAACTTTTCCTGTTGCGTTCGTGCGCATGGCAAGTTTTTCTATTTAGATGGGGCAGCAAGGTCGACAACTAATAGGAGTTACGTAACTCCTTGGAATCTCCCCCTTAAGCATCTTCCTCTTAAAGGCGGGGACCACTTTACTTGCGGTTGCCAAGGCAACCGGGACAGCAAAAATCCGAAGTGGTTCCATCTACGGGAAGAAATTCTAAGGCCCAAAGTTAAAGTGCGGAGCAGCGGCGCGAGTTAGTAGACTGCGGCCAGCACTATGGCTGATTTTAAATCTCCGTTCAGTGCCGCGCCCCCCCCTTTGTTTTCCCGGGAATCCTTGTTTAGGGACAGAGACAGGAGAGAGACTTCGGCAGGCGAACGGCAGTAAGCCAGGCGGTCGCCTCCCACCCGCTTCACTCTGCCAAGACAAATAAGCCACTGCCCTCCACACTCCCATCGCGCCCACCCGAGCTGCGGACACGAGGGAGCTCTCTCCACACCCCCAAGATGCTTAAGCGAAAACACATGCGACTCCTCGGCATCTTAAGCCAGAGAGCTATTCCCCACGCCGCGGCTTTCGGTCCTAGTGAGGGGGCGAACTCAACCCGGGAAGCCGCTCAGGAAAGACCCCAGCTTCGGCTAGGCCTAGTCGCCCCGGGGGCCGGAGAGAGGGCCTAGCCGTAGCCTCGGCCTATGTGGCTCTGTGACCCGAGCCGGGTCACTGCCCGGAGAGTGTGGGAAGAGAAATGAAAAAGCTGGGTACTCCCAGACCCTTCCGTATCGAGGACCCAAATCAACAACTCACCTGGTGAGCGCCATCTTCTTCCGCTTCTTCCAGCGCGAGCGACAGCACCGCGGGGCGGGTCTTTCCCGGCAGAGAAGTGGGGAAAGGAAGGAGCGCGCGGTGCGCAGGCGCCCTTGCCGAATGGTCTTCTGGGATTTGTAGTTCTTTGAACAAGACTACAATTCGGTTCTCTTCTAACTGGAGTTATCACGGGATAAGCGCTTCAGTTAAGAAAAAGCAAATGCATCTCTTCCACTGGTCCCAAATACGAAAGCCTTCCGGGGGCGGCAACGTTAAATAAAAAAGTGGGAAATCGTGAGACTGGCGAATGCAGAATTATTGGACGCTGTGAAAACATTCACACTCAAAAATTTTTACACGCTTTCTTTCTCCACACTCCACCTCCAAAACACTCTCCGGGGTGGAGGTATTGTGTGATCCTTAGTAAGTTACCTTAAGAACACTCCTTATGTGTATTATGTATGTATGTTTTTATATACGTAAGTGTTTTAGATAGATTGTCTTTTACATAGATTATGGATTAAACACAGTCTTTGATGAAGTGATAGGATACATGAAATCTGCTTCAAAATATTGGGGAGAGGGAGGTGGGTGGAATATATGGTAGATGAAACAAGAATAGCTATGAGTTTTGATCACTGTTGAGGCTAGATAATGGGGAAATGGATATTTATTATATTATTCTCTCTACTCTTGTATACGTTTGAAATCTTCCATGATGTAGAAACGAACTTTTTTTTTTTTTTTTTTTTTTTTTTGCGGTACGCGGGCCTCTCACTGTTGTGGCCTCCCTCTCCCGTTGCGGAGCACAGGCTCCGGACGCGCAGGCTCAGCGGCCATGGCTCACGGGCCCAGCCGCTCCGCGGCATGTGGGATCTTCCCGGACCGGGGCACGAATCCGTGTCCCCTGCACCAGCAGGCGTGACTCTCAACCACTGCGCCACCAGGGAAGCCCGAAACGAACTTTTAATAGCAGTATAGCACACATACAGAAAGGTGCATGCACTCAGTGTACAGTTCTCTGAATTTTTCCAAACCACACACACTAGTTTGAGCAGCAGCAGAAGCACCCCACATCCAAGATCACTTGATTTCTGGTGTGACAAGATGTTCAAGGCTAATTTAGTACTTTTTCTGCCCCAGACCTTGAATGAGTCCTTTATCCAAGAAGGTTTTCTTTAAGTGGAAAGTGATATTTAAAGAAAACAATCTGGATGTTACAAATGCTCATCGTTACTGGGCAATTATTGTTTGTAAGCCTTTTCAGTGGACAGAGCTAAAAAATTCACATATACACATAGTTTTTGAGAAAATGCATCATGCATTTATACTAATATTCCAATCCAAGTTTAGGATTATACAGATTTTACTTTGATTTTATATGTGTATCTCTTCTGAAAATCTCAGTACCTAATGGTGTTAACATAATTACTCATTTACCTTATCCTACTATATATATAATGGTTTCAGAATAACATTTCTAATATGATTACTAAACATATGCCTAATGATAATAGTTTCTGAATTTTTTTTTCAAGTCTTTTCTGTCCTCAGGGTGTATCTCTCTAGGCGTGTACAGTCAAGTTGCATTGCTTTAAAGTGACTTGGAATAATTCCTCCGTGTGTCATTATGCCACTAGCTTGATACCCAGTTAGGTCTGAATATTTCATTTTGCTTTGGATTTTTGGGAGCTGCTTTTTAAAAAAAAAAAAAATAGTTTTGTGAAACAGTTATATGGTTTCAAATCCAAAATTTACCAAGCAGGTAGTACATTTAGAGAAGTCTAGATTATTTCCCTGTCTCTTCCTTCTTTTTCCTTTCCTCACCCTGTAGATAACGTTTAAAAATATTTTTTATAGTTTATCCTTCCACTTAAAACTATACACAAATAAGTATATATATATTTTTAAATAAAGTTATTTATTTAATTTATTTTTTGGCTGCGTTGGGTCTTCGTTGCTGCGTGCGGGTTTCTCTAGTTGCGGCGAAAGGTGGCCAGTCTTAGTTGTGGTGAGCGTGCTTCTCATTGCGGTGGCTTCTCTTGTTGCAGAGCACAGGCTCTAGGTGCACAGTCTTCAGTAGTTGTGGCATGCGGGCTCCATAGTTATGGCTTGCGGGCTCTAGAGCGCAGGCTCAGTAGTTGGGCATGGGCTTAGTTGCTCCACGCATATGGGATCTTCCCAGACCAGGGCTTGAACCCATGTCCCATGAATTGGCAGGCGGATTCTTAACCACTGCACCACCAGGGAAGTCCCCATATATATATTTTTTATACTTCTTTTTCTTTCTTAGACAAGTAGCAGATACCATACACACTTTTCTTCACTTTGCTTTTTTCCACTTGTTAATATATATTGGAGATCACTCCTTTGCAGGATATAGAGATTACATTGGAGATTCTGAACAGAGAAAAAACTTGATCTGACGTATGTTTTTAAGACAATCATTATGACTACTATGTTAAAAATGGATTCCAAGAAGCAAGGAAGGAAATGGGGAGACCAATGCGTAGCTTTTGAGATAACTTGGGGAGAGATGCTGATGGCTTAGGCAGGGAGTTAGTAGTGGATATGGTAAGAATTTGGAATCTGGATCTATTTTGAAGGTATAAGCAACACATTTTGATGATGGTATTGATGTGAGGTATGAAAGGGAGTAATCAAGGATGATTCCAACCAGGATAGAGTTGCCATTTACTGAGATGGGAAAACTGCAAGAGGGTCATGTTTGGGGTGGGGGGAGGAAGATCAGGAATTTGGTTTTCAGCATGTTACATTTGAAATGCCTTGTTAGACAGCCAAGTAAATGTGTCAAGTAGGCAGTTTGTATACAAGTTTGAAGTATGGGGGAAATGATCTAGGTTGGAGACATAGTACTTACATTCATGATACCAGATGAGATTACCAATGGAGGGAGTGTGGGTACAGAAGAGAAGTAGTCCAAGGACAGATTTCTGGAGTTTAGAATTTGGGGAGATGGGAGGAACCAGTAAGGAGACTGAGAGAGAACTGCTAGAGGTTTGATCAATGGAATTAGGGGAGAAAGCATAGGCCTTTCTTTTGGATCAGAAGCTATAAGGTTGATTTACCAGGTGTGATTTACCAGTATCTATCTTTCCTGGCATAAAACAAGAGCCTGTGACAGGGAAAAAAGAAGCCACCATGCAAAAAGGAGAGACCAGAGAGTAAAGAGAAGGAGAGTAAGAGATTGATAGAGGTTGAGACCTCTGAACAACATCATGGGAGCTCCTGGATCCAGCAGTGCCTGAAGACCACACCACCTTGAATTTTTTTAACCAAGTGAGCCAATAAATTATTTTGTTGCTTTAAACTAGTTTGAGCTTATTATCATTTACAACAAAAAGGTTATTTTCTGTGCTCCCATAATACTTGTTCTTCCCCCAGTCTTTTTTTTTTAACATCTTTATTGGAGTATAATTGCTTTATAATAGTGTGTTAGTTTCTGCTTTATAACAAAGTGAATCTGCTATACATATACATATATCCCCATATCTCCTCCCTCTTGCATCTCCCTCCCACCCTCCCTCTCCCACCCCTCGAGGTGTCACAAAGCACCGAGCTGATCTCCCTGTGCTATGCGACTGCTTCCCACTAGCTATCTATTTTACATTTGGTAGTGTATATATGTCAATGCTACTCTCTCCCTTCGTCCCAGCTTCCCCTTCCCCCTCCCCGTGTCCTCAAGTCCATTCTCTACATCTGCATCTTTATTCCTGTCCTGCCCCTAAGTTATTCAGAATCATTTTTTTTTCAATTCCATACATATGTGTTAACATACAATATTAGTTTTTCTCTTTCTGACTTACTTCACTCTGTGTGACAGACTCTAGGTCCATCACCTCACTACAAATAACTCAATTTCGTTTCTTTTTATGGCTGAGTAATATTCCATGGTATATATGTCCCATATCTTCTTTATCCACTCATCTGTTGATGGACACTTAGGTTGCTTCCATGTCCTGGCTATTGTAAATAGAGCTGCAATGAACATTGTGGTACATGACTCGTTTTGAATTATGGTTCTCTCAGTGTATATGCCCAGTAGTGGGATTGCTGGGTCGTATGGTAGTTCTATTTTTAGTTTTTTAAGGAACTCCATGCTGTTTTCCATAGTGGCTGTATCAATTTACATACCCACCAACAGTGCAAGAGGGTTCTCTTTTCGCCACACCCTCTCTAGCATTTATTTTTTGTAGATTTTTTGATGATGGTCATTCTGACTGGTGTGAGGTGATACCTCACTGTAGTTTTGATTTGCATTTCTCTAATGATTAGAGATGTTGAGCATTCTTTCATGTGTTTGTTGGCAATCTGTATATCTTCTTTGGAGAAATGTCTATTTAGGTGTTCTGCCCATTTTTGGATTGAGTTCTTTGTTTTTTTGTTATTGAGCTGCATGAGATGCTTGTATATTTAGGAGATTAAGCCTTTGTCAGTTGCTTCATTTGCAAATATTTTCTCCCATTCTGAGGGTTGTCTTTTGGTCTTGTTTATGGTTTTCTTTGCTGTGCAAAAGCTTTGAAGTTTCATTAGGTCCCATTTGTTTATCTTTGTTTTTATTTCCATTTCTCTAGGAGGTGGGTCAAAAAGAATCTTGCTGTGATTTATGTCATAGAGTGTTCTGCCTATGTTTTCCTCTAAGAGTTTGATAGTGTCTGGCCTTACATTCAGGTCTTTAATCCATTTTGAGTTTATTTTTGTGTATGGTGTTAGGGAGTGTTCTAATTTCATTCTTTTACATGTAGCTGTCCAGTTTTCCCAGCACCACTTATTGAAGAGGCTGTCTTTTCTCCATTGTATATTTTTGCCTCGTCTATCAAAAATAAGGTGACCATATGTGTGTGGGTTTATTACTGGGCTTTCTATCCTGTTCCATTGATCTATATTTCTGTTTTTGTGCCAGTACCATACTATCTTGATTACTGTAGCTTTGTAGTATAGTCTGAAGTCTGAGAGCCTGATTCCTCCAGCTATGTTTTTCTTTCTCAAGATTGCTTTGGCTATTCAGGGTCTTTTGTGTTTCCAATATTCCACAAATTGTGGAATATTTTGTTCTAGTTCTGTGAAAAATGCCATTGGTAGTTTGATAGGGATTGCACTGAATCTGTAGATTGCTTTGGGTAGTATAGTCATTTACACAATGTTGATTCTTCCAATGCAAGAACATGGTATAGCTCTCCATCTGTTTGTATCATCTTTAATTTCTTTCATCAGTGTCTTATAGTTTTCTGCATATAGGTCTTTTGTCTCCTCGGGTAGGTTTATTCCTAGGTATTTTATTATTTTTGCAGCATTGGTAAATGGGAGTGTTTCCTTAATTTCTCTTTCATATTTTTCATCATTAGTTTATAGGAATGCAAGAGATTTCTGTGCATTAATTTTGT
>NW_006787040.1:0-37494 GCF_000442215.2 Lipotes vexillifer
TTTTCTTCTGCGTTTAGTCTAGTTTCACTTGCTCCTAGGGTTCCTTCTATGTGCAGAGGGCTCACACCCGGCACTCCTCACCAAAGCTCCCATGTGAAAACACTGCGCTGACACCTCAGCTACGCGCGTGTGCTTAGAAGCCACGTGCCTGACGCTGTGTCATATTTTATATTTTAAAACCAGGACATTGAAGGAGTAAGACTCTACCCATCTCAATTAAATAGTTGGACACAGGAATAAGGATGCATAGTTAAAGGGTGATAGAAATGAAATATAAGCTATCCCTTCTAGATAAAGTTCTGGACAATATTTTTAGTATTGTCTTTCTTGTACAAATAGCTGCATTATGATATTTTAATCTATGTTTAATAAAGTAAGAATAGTGTAATTTTAAAATTTTTAACATGGATTTAACCACAGTTTCAAATAAAGAAAAATATATTTACTTATTTAAAATCTTATTTTCTCCCTATCATCAGAAGAAAATAACTTCGTCAAAATGTAAAAGTATCTTGTTTCATGAAAAACTCAGTTACAATTTGAAAGCATACCTGTTTGATTTTCTTCACTTATGTGCACAATTAAATAGAATTTTACATAGGAGAAGCCACTGCTACTTTACACATCATGCTAAGTATTCGTCCTGTAAGGCTGAGTATATTTGATTGACCTCTCTGGCAACTTCTCTAAAATAGTATAAAACATCCAGGAAAATACCCTATCATGTTAAAATGTACTACTTTAGAAAAACTTTACAAATGGCTGGAATAGTATAAAAGCTTATACATACATATATTTGTCAGAGAATTCAGGGACAGAGCAAATCAATCTTTTTAACATTTCAAAATTATTTGCCAAAGCATGGAGAAGCAACATTGTCTTGCCAAAGCTACATTCATTTTGATCCACTTCACAGTAACGTTGGAAAGCTGGCCTCACATGAAGTTATTTATTTATTATTTTTTAAATTGGAGTATCGTTGCTTTACAATGTTGTGTTAGTTTCTGCTGTACAGCAAAGTGAATCAGCCACACATATACATACATCCCCGCTTCCTTGGATTCCTTCCCATTTAGGTCACCACAGAACATTGAGTAGAGTTCCCTGTGCAATACAGTCTGTTCTCATTAGTTATCTAGTTTATACATAGCAGTGTATATATGTCAATCCCAATCTCCCAATCCATCTAACCCCCCCTTCCCCCCTTGGTATCTATACGTTTGTTCTCTACATCTGTGTCTATTTCTGCTTTGCAAATAAGTTCATCTATACCAGTTTTTCTAGATTCTACGTATGAGGTTTTTTTTTTTTTTTTTTTTTTTTCTTGCGGTATGCGGGCCTCTCACTGTTGTGGCCTCTCCCGTTGCTCCCGAGCACAGGCTCCGGACACACAGGCTCAGCGGCCATGGCTCACGGGCCCAGCCGCTCCGCGGCATGTGGGATCTTCCCGAACCGGGGCACGAACCTGCATCCCGTGCATCGGCAGGCGGACTCCCAACCACTGCGCCACCAGGGAAGCCCAACGTATGAGGTTTTAATGGAGCCAAGACATTCAGTTTGCCAGATAAAGAATGTGAAATTAACAATCATGTCATCAGCCGCTGTGTTAGATGTAGAGTTCTTTGACTTGAAATGATATAATAAATGCTTCTAGGACTTTTAGTTCTGGTAATAAGGCAGACTAGACGTCTATAGAAACTTTACTTTTAGACACCAAAATAATGATAAAAATATTTTTTAAAAGGAAGAGAAAAATCTTACTTAAAAATAGCTTAGCTTGTGGCAATATAAAAGAAACCCCAGATTTCAGTAATGACCTGAAAGCATGGACTGAAAAAAATATATTGAAAACACATATTACAATTTTCTAGAGCTAGAAGACTTACAGGAGAAGAAATGCAACTATCAGTTTTTAGAAATGGGCAAATTATTCAAGGAGATGATCATGAGTGACCAATGCACATTAAAGAAGATACCTAATCTCATTAGTGATCAAAAACATACAAATTATAACAAAAATGAGATACCATTATATGTCCACCAGATTTACAAAAATATATTTCTAGTTTAAATCTCAAATTGTGAGGTTTAGAAAAAAATGGGAATTCTCAATGTAATGTATTATGATTCACTTTAAATTTGGAAACGCTCAGTGAAATTGAAATTTTTCTTAGTGCTAACAAAATGAAACATACTATAAAATGGACACATAAAATGTTTTCGTGCATTTCGATTCTATACAGTATTGAAAATTAATTTTACTCTAGCATCCACCTGGAGGAATCTAAAAAATTTAATTTGAGCAAAAGAAATAGAAGTCATAAAAATGCAATCAGAATGCATGCCTTTATGTAAGGGTCAAAAGTAGGCAACATTGTATTTGTTTTAGGGTTATACAGATGTGTGGTAATATAAGGAGTAGTAAAAGAAAGTTTTAAAGCTGGAAGAGGGTAGGGGGTATGATATAGGAGGGATAAAGAAATTTTTCCGAGTTTTTAATGTGCAGTACCTTATGTTGCCTGGGAGGTACATTATTATACTTAGAGTTTGAAAACTGTATATATATGCTGTCTCTTTCTCATTCATTGTATTTATATTTGTTGTACATAAGCAAAGAGAGATTTCAAATTATTTTTGTCAAAAATTATCTATGATGTACCAGTTAGTTACCTCCCAGTAATAGTGAAGGAGCTGGCAATTTTCACATAAATGGACACAGCTGGGATGATGTATCCACAAGACATTAATATCTTGCAATGTAAAACTAATGATTCTTGTTCAGTGGGTATCTCTTTCATGGGTCTCTTATATTTTTAATCCACGATGAGTTATGAAGTTGGAAATTCCTTAATTTTGACCTAATCCAGAATCTTAAATCTATGTCCAGGTTCAGGGACTGTGTGCCATGCTGGTATAAGAAGCTTATTTGCTAGGTGTATCTGAAATCTTTATCATCTTTACATCATTGATCACCAAGAGGTTTTTGCCAAGTTTTATCTAACATGATATAATAGTAGAGAATTGCCCAGGGGTGAAACATCCAGGGAAGATATTACCAAGTCCACAGCTCACTTCGTACCTTTTATGTAGCTATGTTTTGTATGGACGTTTCATGATTATTTTCATGTCTGTTTCTCCCACTAAACTATCATCTTTTAGAGACTTATGTTTATCTTAATCTTTGTAGTACTGGCTCATAAAAATGGTTGGCAGATTATATTTTTTTCTGAATGAAGACGTATACTGGATACATATTAATCAAACAATATAATAAGCTTGGAAGAAGTTCATCTATTGACAATTGAATTCAAACTATATTTACTTCTCATACTATCTAATTGTATGCATTTACTGACCATTTTCATAAAGATAATATTATTTCATATAATAATATATGTCTAAAGCAAGATGTGGTATAATAAGAGTAATAAAGCTTGCCTTCTACCTTCCTAGTTGAGAAGTTTAATTCTTTTTAAGAAGGAGTTAATTTTTCAATCAACCAGACAATATATCACATAGGATCTTCTCTCCCTATATATTTTTATTAGCTAAAAGCTCAAATATATGACGGTGGACTTTGCCTTGTTGTAAATTGTAAACCAACCAGAAATAATATTGCCCTGTATTTAGGCTAACACTCATTTTTTTTTTATGGGAATTTAAAGTAGGGATAATGACATTAATAAAACAATTTTAAAAGTAAAATTTTCAGTAGTAATTGAAGTCTACAAGTATCATAATAAGGTTTTAATTATATCAAATGGAAAAATTGCCAGTGTTGCAAAATTGTAAGACCTTGCAAATACATAAATCATACAAATAGGATTTTCTATGAATAGGGTTGTCAGTGATAAGTGTGTTAATGCATTGGAAGTGTGTTTACTATCGGTGCTGAAATCACATGAAAATTCAAGAATTAAATTGTAACTTTTTAATTTCAAATTTTATTACAAAATCATAGAGGATATCAGTTACATTTAATATATAATATACATAAAATTAAGAATAAGTGCATAGTGTAATGATAAGAAAACAAATATACACTTATGAGAGTTCTAACAGTATATGCATAGGTAGTATATTTGTATAAGATAGTAGTAAAATAACTAGAAATTATGACTACCAGGGTATTTATATAATAAAGGTGAAAATATAGGCCTGTAACTCATGACTTTACTCCTCAGTAAGATGTGGATTTATTGTGCTGACTTTGGAATTTATATTACTTTGACTATTTCACTTCTATACTATTCCAAAGGTAATGATGCTTTTCTATTATTTATTTTCTTAAAATACCATTTTCTGACCTAATTCAATTTTATATTTAAATATAAAAAGACATACTCTAGGAATGGTAAGTGCAAAAATTTATGCCCTTCATATTTATTTAGTCATTTATTTAACCAGTGTCATTAAGTGTGTAATAAACACCAGTTGTAAGGTTAAATAAGAAATGAACCATCTTTTGTTTTTATATATATAATGGAAGAAAAAAGAAACATTTGCTTTCATTGTAATCTCTAGTCTATATCACAGTGTTTACTGTAAATACAAAATTGGATACAAATAGGCAATAGAATGAGTACAGTTCTATGACACAATTTCATTAATGTGTTGCAGAAAGATACCACATTTTAATTGGTTAAATGCTTGGATGTAAAGTAGAGCTAAAATGTGTAAAATTGTTTTTCTGTTATTTTGGATGAGAAATTAAAGACATTGCATAGTATAAACAGGCACATGGTTTTCTTTTAATTCATGTAATAGATAAACAAGAATTGATAATAGGACTAATTAAAATATAATTAAGGCATATAGTGAAGATAAAACACAAATATTAGAAGTAGTGAGCACTATGTGGATACAATGGAGAGAAATATAAAGTACTTTTAAATAATCTAAATACCTTCAAAAAGAGTAACTTTTTAGTTAACGAATGACAGATGAGTAATGTTCTTAAAAGAGGACAAAAATTATGAGGTATGGGTATGATTCTGCACAAATGACTATATCTATCACTTAGAAATATTTTTTCCATCTATTCATTCATTCACCAAATATTTGTTGAAAACTATTGATAAAATGAAATGGAGGCATGATAAAGAATGAAACAAAGATGGTTTCTGACTTCATTGCAGCATCTTCTAGTGAAGAAACTAGGTAATAAACAAAAATGTAAGGATTAGAGATATTATATGGGCTAGGAAGGAAATAAAACATGGATGCTATGACAGGGAATGAGGTAGACGTTAGGAAGTAACATAAGTAATTCAATTAATTAGGGAGAGCCTTTCTGAGGAGGGAGGGTTTTAATTGAAAGATGCTGTAGGAAACGATGCCAGCCAAATAAAATCAGAAGGAAAAAATTTTCATCAGAGGGAGTTGCAGATTCAAAGCCCAAACAATTAAATAAATGGTTGGTGGATGGTGGGAGCAAGCTTTCTCACTGTTGGAATGGTAATTTGTCAATAAGAGAGACTAGAATTATCCATGTGGTCATTAGAATTATGAGTTCATATTTAGCTTAATATGGATGCAAGAGTTACATATAGAAATATTTATACATCTGTGCATATCAGCAAGTTAGTTGATATATTGCCTTGCTATATGAGCTGGGTGGGCTTGAACAAAACAACATCCCTTTAACAGTGAGCACACCTAGCATCCAGATCTTGGTTTCTAATATCATTACCCGATGAAAGTGAAAAGACTCCTTGGTAAGTGATTGATTCTAATAATGGAACAAGAAATATCCAAGGTGAGCCTGGAGCATCTTGTAGTGTCAGAAATTGTCAAGAAAGGAAGGAAAGAAGGAGGGGAGGGAGGAAGGAAGGAAGGGAGGGAGGGAGGAAAGAAGGAGGGGAGGGAGGAAGGAAGGAAGGGAGGGAGGGAGGAAAGAGAAAGGGGAAAAAATCTACAATGATCCTGATACGTTAAAGGAAGGGACACAGAGTCAATGAATTGCCAATAGCAAAAGCTGGAAAAATTTGAGCAGCAAAACAAATTAGCATTGTTTTATTACTCAAAATATAAAATAAATATCCATGAGTCCATGCTGATTATAAATAAATTACTGAATAAATGATAAGTGGAAGAGAAAAAAACCCTGAATCATTCTTGCGGGAAAATTCCAAATTTGTGTAGATTTCAGGGTTGGACTTTCTTCTAAAGAGTACAGCATGGATATTAGGAAAAAAGAGTAAATTTACAGTGGAGAAAACTGACAAACACTCCCTCAGTCAGGTGATCAAGGTCAATATCAGCAACGATAAAATCCTGTTGATAGTGTGTATTTATGATATAATTGATGAAGATCACACTTTACCTCTTTGGTCTTTGTCCTGAAAAAACATAAAGCCACTCTAAATGTGGGGAGAAAAATAGACAAATTTCATTAGAGGGACGTCCTTCAGAATACTTGACCTATGTACTCTCCAAAATTTTCAAGGTTACTAAAAAACAAGGATTTTGAGAAATTGTCACAGCTAAGAGGAGCATGAGACATGATAACCAAATTTAAAACAGTGTCCTAGAATAGAAAAAGACATTAAGCAGACTGAATAGTCTGATTTAATATTTGATTTAGTTTCTAATAAATATTGGTTTTAATACTGATTCATTAATAGTAATAAATTCACCATACTAATGTAAGGTGTTAATAATAGGGGAAACTGGGTGAGTGGGTTTATGAAAATTCACCATAAAATCTTCTAAACTTTTCCGTAAATCTAAACCTATTCTAAAATATAAAGACAATTAAAAGAAAATTCACATGCTCTGCAGCCTCCATTGCAGTTAGTGGCAAGTATGTGGCCTTGTTCTTGCCAGAGATGAAAACTAAGGATTTGCAGGAAAACTTGTTTCTCTAAAACAGATGATACCCTTTCCTGCTTCCCTTCCATTTCCATTCTTCACTCTGCCTGGAACGAGGCTACAGTGCCTGGAAAAGCAGTGGTTATATCACATATGAACGTGATGAACAGGATGATATTGCTGAGCATGGCAGTGTAGAAAGAATAAAAAGGAAAATATGTCTTAAACTACCATGGAATCACTGTATCCTTAGACTGCCACTGCAAACATTCCTTTGCACTGAATTCTTAGATATAAAAAAGAAATAATGAGAAACAATTGCCTTGACTAAAAATTTCTATTTTAATAAGGGATGTATCTCAACATATATTGAATGGTATATATTTTCTT
Organism: Lipotes vexillifer; assembly: GCF_000442215.2. Classification (NCBI taxonomy): domain Eukaryota; kingdom Metazoa; phylum Chordata; class Mammalia; order Artiodactyla; family Lipotidae; genus Lipotes; species Lipotes vexillifer. Next base: position 7,204 of record NW_006787040.1, read on the forward strand.
CTAGTTCATGTATTTACATTATAAAATATGCCATAATACTGATATGTCATACTACAGTACCACATTTTTCACTAAAACACTTTAATATTGATTGTATTAATTAGTGTACCAACACACAGTTTGGCCAACAGATCATAGTGCTTGTGAAACACACATTTTCATACTAACGACTTCAATTATTAAAGCAGAGAATCATCAGCAAATAAACAAGATTGGTCGTGTAACTACAGACTCAAATACCCTAGTATGCAACTGGATTATGAAAACAAGCAGCTGTACCAACAAGACAGGCAATCAAATTGACAGAGTGTGTCTCTGCATTAATGGAATATGTGCCACTTGACAAATTTAAATAAGTGCTGAAATGGTGAAACAAGTTGATTTGGATTATCACATTCGTTCAGAGTAGACATAATTTAAATGAGATAATTATGCATCTACATCAAGCAAATACATAGTTTTATAAGTAACGGCATAAAAATTGATCTAGAAATGTATAAAAAGCAAACTATTAAATATAATTAAATACAGCAAATAAAAATTGATATTTAAAAATAATACAAGAGTTAAACTACAAATTAGCTGATATTTCAAACTTAACTGTTAGAATGTATTAAAAATATGTAATTCTCAGTAAAGATACAACCCAGTTCACTTTAATTTTATGATCAAGCCCAGGTGAAAGCCAATACACTACAACAATTATCAGTAAGTATATGACCTTATTTGATTATTATTTTGCTTGATCTGTTACAGAATGTACGTGATGGGACTTTTAACATAATGATCATGAAAGAAAACAAGGCGACTCCAAATAAAGTATTTTATTTTTAATAGCTATTCAACAAGTTTGACATAGATTAACAAAAGCAATATAAGTAAATGGGCTTGCCTTTATCATGATATCTAGTACTGCTCAAATGGAGTGAGTATGTATGTGTGTGTGTGTGTGCTATTAATAGTCAATTAAGGACCCATCATAATTATTTGCTATTCAGTTAACAGAATAATCACTTATATTTATTATCTTTCACCTACTGTAAGATTAAAAAAAAAACTTGAAATAATTTTAAGACAGAAATATGACTGAGAATGAACCATAAAGAGAACTGCATGGTTCTTATCTTTTTTTTTTTTTTTCCCGGTACGCGGGCCTCTTACTGTTGTGGCCTCTCCAGTTACGGAGCACAGGCTCCGGACGCGCAGGTTCAGTGGCCATGGCTCATGGGCCTAGCCGCTCCGTGGCATGTGGAATCTTCCCGCACCGGGGCACGAACCCATGTCCCCTGCATCGGCAGGCGGACTCTCAACCACTGCGCCACCAGGGGAGGCCCATGGTTCTTATCTTTACCCCTAGTAGTAGGAGAAATACTACCATCTCTTACCTGTTCAATGCATAGCTTTCAAATCCATCTTTTGGCCTCCATGTTTTTCTTCTCTCCAGTAAATATTACCAAAATTGTTATCTAAAACATAACACATATAATTCTCCTGAGCCCATGGTTCTTATCTTTACCCCTAGTAGTAGGAGAAATACTACCATCTCTTACCTGTTCAATGCATAGCTTTCAAATCCATCTTTTGGCCTCCATGTTTTTCTTCTCTCCAGTAAATATTACCAAAATTGTTATCTAAAACATAACACATATAATTCTCCTGAAAAATTTTTTAATGTTTCCCCACTATGAAGTTATTCTTTTTTATCCTTTTCATAGTATAATCTTTGGAAGAAAGTCACTATGCACAGCTCAGAAAGAAGGAGTGTGGAGTTATGCCCCACCTCCTTGAGGAAGGATCTACTTAAATTACTTTAATTCTTCAGCACAGGAGATTTGCTCATTCTCCCTGATTTACTTATTTATTCAATCATTTATTTATATGAGTATAGACTTACAGATACTGTATTCATAGTAAGGATTAAAATCCAATGCTACTTTATTTTGTTGCTTATATTTATTTTCAGGTTTGGCCATTGGCCATTGTTTCTCTTTGCTCCTGTCTCCCCTTAACATACCCCATTTAGGAGATTGTTTGTTTGTTTGCTTGCTTGTTTTTGAGCACTTCTTTGCTTTCTGGCAATACAAGATGATTCAAGCTTGTCTTGCATATTTCTTCTTCTAGTCTAAGAATAAGCCATTTCTCTAAGGAGCCCTGATTCCTTTTACTGAATAATGGTATTAGAAACCAAGATCAGGGTTCTGTGTGTGCTCATTACTATTGATGTGTCTTTGCTTCCAGGCACTCTCAGTTGAAAGAGCAACAAAGTATATGAGGTATACCAATCTGTGCATATATACATATTTATAATTATTTCTATATTCATGCATCTATATCTATATTAAGATAACATAAATTCATTCTTACCTCCCCAACTCTAAAATACTACTGCTTGGATAATTATTGCCTTCTCCACTTGCTTGTCTACAATATCTCACTCCAAGAGTGAGAAATCTTGCTTCCAATCACGAGACATCCATTTACTAAGTTTTCAGTTCCAGTATACATGTATAGTGAGTTCTGAATTATTAACCCATATACTCATAGAAACAACTATCAACTAAAGTACAGCTCTTATGTGCAGCTGCTTTCCCAGTCATATCCAAAGTTACTTATAGCAGCACCTGCCCTCCCCCAAGAACCCTCATAGATGAGGTTGTTTCATACATTTAAAAACTGTTAAATTTTATTGTCACATTATGAATTCTATCCTGGGATTTCCAAATTCTTAAATATATTTTTAAATTTGTATACATTTATTTTCATTTTCTGTGCTTTATAGTTCTATAAGTTTTAACAACCTCATAGTGTTATTTATCTACCATTACAGTATCATATAAAATAGTGTTATCACCCTAAAAAAATCCTCTTTGTACACACATACACATATTAAAAACACACAATACTTTTAAGGAAATACAACTTATACTCTCATCCCATTAGAATGTTGCAGTGAAAGTAAAATTTTTATTTTGCCATCTCATTTATACTTAAAAATTAAAAGCAAACATATGCTTTTTTTCCTTGTTTTCCTGCTACCTCACTATGTATTTATAAATTAAATATAGTACAACTGAATGAAAATATATTTTAGGAAAATTTTGTTTGGTGATTATGACAACATGTTAATGAAAATTATATTTCTATTTTCTTTTTGTTTCTTGTTTTATAATAAGCCATTTAAATGTACCTTTGATTTATAATGAAAACTGTTCACGTCATGGATAAGTTGAGTGAACACTAGTCTAGGTACAGGAAACCTCTCTTTAAACTGGTTCCATTAATAATCAGCTTGGTGATCTTGTTTGTGAATTTCACATTAATACAACTTTGGAATAAGATATTGATGATGCCTAATATTAAAAAAGCAATTCTTTTTCTCTGATGGGTAATAATACATTAAGCTATCATCTCATGGTATTAATTTTATTAATTTAATGGCTATCTCAGGGAACCAGATTTTGGTTCCATGTATTCTATGTTTTTATCTATTTTTTCTTCTTTTTTAATTTAGTTGATTTTTACTTTTATCTTCATTATTTCTTTTCTTACACCTAATTTGTGTTTAATTTGTTATTTTATTTTATTACATTGGAAAATGAGGTCATTCATTTGAGACCTTTTATTTTTCCTAATAAAGGCATTTCTACATATTTCTCAGTAAGTACTAATACAGCAGCAGCTCAAAATTTAGATATATTTTGTTTTCATTTTCATTCAGTTCAAATTATTTTCAAACTCCTTTATCTCTTCTTTGATGTATGGCAATTTAAAAGTGTTTTAAATTACTTTGCACATAGTTACTTCATATATTTTTATTATTAGTTGAATAAAACTTTAGGATTGTTACACCTTTTGATAAATTGACTCATTAATCTTTTAGGGATTCTTTCCTCTTAAATCTGTTTTTTTCTGACATTAATACAGCCATTCCATCCTCCTCTTGATTATTGTTAGCCTTGTGTAACTTTCTCCATCCTTTTATTTATAATCTATTTGTTTCTTTATTTTCAGTCCCTTTCTTTAAGGTATCATATAATTGAGTCTTTTTCTTAAATCCAGTTTGAAAACTCCTGCTTTCTAATCATGTGTTTATACTATTTATACTTGATTGATCTAGTTATGCTTACTTCTGTCATGGTCCTATTAATTTTTCTATCAATTTTTTGTTTCTCTTTCTTTTTCTTCTTTGACTGGCTTCTTTTATTAACTAAGTATATTTTTGTTATTTCATTTAGGGGGAGTTTTATTACTACAACTATTTGCTATGTGAGTGGTTGCATTCAGATATACAGAATACATCTTTGACTTATCACAATCTACTGTGGCATTATACCATGTCACATAATGTGTAAAAACTTTACAATAGCCTACTTTCATTTTTTCCCTTCTGGGCATTTATCTTATAGTTACTTTTACATATTTTAATTCACAAAAATATATATTTTTTATTATTTTTGTTTCAAGTTGAATGTCTTGCAAAGAGATTTAATAAAGAGAAAGCATTATTGTATGAGTATCCACACAGCTGACAGTTCCAGTGTTCTTTGTTTATTCATACACATCCATAATTTCTTCTGAAGGACATACTTTTATAATTTTTGTATTTCAGGTTTGCTGAAGGTGAATTCTTTCAGCTTTTGTATATCTCAATAGTCTATTACTTTTTTGTTTTTAAAGATATATTCTGTAGATACAGAATTCTGGGTTGGCAGATTTTTTTTTGTACTTTATGATGCTGTTCCACTGTCTTCTCACATACATTATTACTACTGAGAAATCTTCTATAAATTGTATCTTTGTTCCTCCACATGTAACATGTCATTGTGCATGAGTTCTATTAAGATTTTCCCTTTATCACTGGTTTTGGACAATTTAATTACAATGTGCCTTTTTGTAGTTTTCTTTATGTGTCTTGTGCTTGGGGGTCGTTGCAGTCTTGGATCTATGTATTTATACCTATCTCAAATACAGAAAGTTTTCAGGTTCACCTTTTTCAATGTATTTCTGCTCTACTCCCTCCTCAGAAACTAATTACACATGCTTCGTTTTCCTTCAGTTTGTCCCACATCTCAATATGTCCTTTTAAATTTTCTAATTTCTTACATTTAAAAAAAATTAATAATTTTTATTACTGTTTTCAAGTTCACTAATCTTCCAAAATATCTGTTATTAATCCTATATGGTGTGTTTTTCATCTCATTTATTTTGCTTCTCATCTCTGTTGAAATAAATTTCTAGGCCCAAGATGGCACCATTCCTGCCTGGGGTGCCACTTCAACAAACCAAAACTTAGATAATGTTCATGTCCCTGTAAAGGTTCCGTTTCACCAGAAATACAGTATATGCAGTCAGCAAATTCCCAAACATCAAGCCAATTCTGGACCTTCTGATCCCAAACAAGATTGTTATGTGGCCCCAGCCAGATATTTTCTATTTGTTTCTTCTTTGTTCTTTATTCTTTATCCTTTATCCTGAAGGCTTCTTGCCTTCTGCCTCATTTTGCAGTTATTTGAATGGAAACTGTCCATTTAATGTGTTAAATAAAGTTTGTTTCTATCACCTAAATTATCTTCTCTAATTATTTTTTATCATCATTCAAAGTTTGATTTGGGTCCTTCTTTTTTGTCATACATGTCTCTACTAACAAACAAATGACATATACTTGTAAAAGCTGTTTTAGTGTTCTTACCTGCTAGTTCTAACACCTCTGTTACCTCTAGATCAGTTTTGATTGATGTCTCTCGTCCTTGGGTTGTAAAATTCCTGTTCTTTGCATCTCTGGTACTTTTTAATCAGAAGCAAGATAACTGTGAGTTTTACAGTTTTGGATGCTGAATATTTTTACTCACATAAACATTTCTGAAATTTGTTCTGGTGTTCAGACCAGTTACTTATAGACAGTAACATCACTTTGGGGTCTTGATATTAATATTTGTTAGGGGGTAACCAAAGCTGTGTTTAGTGTTAATCATGCCCCTCAGAAGATGCTTCTAAGGACTCTACTCAATTACTCATAAAAATTTTTCAATATGGCTGGTTGGAACATGAATTATTCCCCGTACTGCATATGTACCAGGCACTCTTATCTTTTGAGTGGTGTTTTCCCAATCTTGGATAATTTTCTCATGTGTAACATTCATTATTCTGCTGAATACTTGTGGAAAATTCTCCAAAATCTCTGTGCTTTTTTTTCCTATTTGATGCCTATCTACCTTTGTTTCCCTGGATTCTGAACTCTATCCTCCCACGTCTGGATCTATCAGTATTTACTGAGGTTCTTTCTCTTGTTCCACAGTCTGGTATCTCCCTCAAGGCAGTAAGCTGGGACATTCATAGGGCTCAACTTGTTTGCTTCCCATCTCTCGTGGATAACTATCCTTTGTTTTTCCTGGTACAGTGTGTAGAAAACCATTACAGATCCCTCCCCCCATATGAAAATAGAATGTTTCTTTGAAACGTTTGAAATAATGCAAGAGTAAGGGGGTATACTGAAACACCATTGGCCATGTAATGATGATTGTTAAAGCTGAGTGATGAATCACTCTTCCTTCTATTTTTGAATACAGATCTTCCTTGACTCACAGTGGGATTACATCCTGATAAACACATCATAAGTTGAAAATATCACAAGTTGAAAATGCATTTAATACATCTAACTTATCAAACATCATAGCTTAGCCTAGCCTATGTTTAACGTGCTCAGAACACTTACACACTTACATTAGCCTACAGTTTGGCAAAATCATCTAACACAAAACCCTTTTTATAATAAAGTGTTGACTATCTCATGTAATTTATTGAGTACTGTACTGAAAATGAAAAACAGATTGGCTGCATGGATACAGAATGGTTGTAAGTGCATTGTTTGTTTACCCTTGTGATCGCATGGCTGACTGGAGTTGCAGCTCCCTGCTGCTGCCCAACATCATGAGAGCATATCTTACCACGTATCACTAGTCCAGGAAAACAATCAAAATTCAAAATTTGAAGTACAGTTTCTAATGAATGTGTATCACTTTTGCACTGTCAAAAAGTTGAACCATCGTAAGTTGGGACCATCTGTACATTTAAATAATTTGGTAATACTAATTTTCAAAACTCAAAACGTTAGAGAACTGAATGTGTTGTGTCTGTATTTTTAATGAAGCACCTGAACTTGAAGACTTGATATTGGGTTAGGAGAAAAGACATAACAAAATTTCTGACACTTGTCCACATCTTTGGTGACTGAATGTTTACAATTATCTATTTGGTGATCACATGATACAATGAGATGAGTTTGTACTTTTCTCTTCTTTTCTCACCCCAGACCAGCAACTTGGAGTTGCCTAATCCAGTTGAAGTGTTTTCCTTTCCTCTCCCCTCCTCCCACCTTCTCTCCTCCCCTCCCCTCCCCTCCCCTCCCCTCCCCTCTTTTCCTTTCCCCTTCCTTCCTTCCTTCCCTTCCTCCCTTTTTTCTTTTTCTTTCTTTCTCCCTTTCTTTCTCTCTTTGTCTTTCTTTCTCTCTTTCTTTTTCTTTTTTTCTCTTTCTTTTTCTCTTTCTTTTTCTCTTTCTTCTAAGATAAGTCACTACCTATATATATATATGTATACATACATATATATATATATGTTGTATCCACACAGTGGTAACTCCAGAATATTTTTATAAAAGGAAGTTACAAGCAGCTATCTGCTTAGAAGTATGACTAAGTGCCTTGGGGATGTTAGGAGACTTACGATGAAACTGTGTTTAGCAGGCTTACTGTTTGAAAGGATTTACAACAGTGGTGATGAAGCTTATAGTTTGGCTAAGACCTGTCCACCAACCCCATTTGCCATCCCTGGCCCTACTACTGCCCTTGCATTTATTTTATGAATACCAAAAATGTAAGAGTATCTTTCCCTAAAGGAAATAGACTCTGCTTTATTTTTCTCCACACTACTACTCAAACAAATATGTTTTTCCTTAAGAGCTGAGGTGCTATGTCTGTCTGGTTTGGCTTACCTACATTGTATAGGTTATGGAATGTGAGAAAATTACCTCATTCTAGTACTTCTGCTTTATAAAAGGAAAGAGGTAGAGGTGACTAGAGCGCAATGGTCTGTCTTCATAACCTGGTTCTCCTTACTAGCTCTATGACTATAGAAAATTTAGTTAACTTTCTTTTCGTTCTTCAGTTGTATTATGGCAAAAATGAAAATAGTATCAGTATTTTCCATTTTGGAGTTTGTGGCAAGGATAAAATGAGTTAATTAGTAAAATATTATGACACATAAATATTAGTCATTGTCATTGTAAGTTGTTAGAAAGTGCCCTAAGAAGTTCAAGGTTGTGAGTACATGAGATGGAGAAAAATAAAGAGGAAACTTGAGATCTTGCAGAGAAGTCCATAAGCCTCGGTGACCTGATAAGGGCCTTGGAAAGGGTGGCATGCATGCAAAAAGTTGTTTTTCTCTGGTCTCTCCCCAAGTGACTTATGCAATTCAGACTTTGTTTAGATCTTGCATCTTTAAATCAGAGATTTCTTTCTTTTCCCTTATATTACTTCAAAACCACCAGAGGCCTAACATGAACAATAAAAAATTGAACAATTTTATCTTTTAAGAATGAACATTTAGGAAATGTAGTTTTCAATTTAGAAAAGTAGTCATTGTACATTGTAAAATGCAGTGCCACCTAGAACATAAAATTTACAGGTTTCTTATAAAATGGGAAAATTTCCATATACTTATATAGTAATTATTTATACATGATAGAAAACTTCAAATTTATATCTAATTCTAAATGTGTTTTAATTGGCAAATAGCTGTATCTAAAATGTGTCCATATCTCTCAATCATCTGTGTTTAGAAAGAGAATATTTTACAATATTCCCCTGTTCTAAATGTAAGCTTATAAATAGAACTGTAAGAGGCAATTACAATTATTTCAATTAACATATCCAAATCACTTTGCAATATAATAAATTCTACAAAGCTCAGCATACATCACCATAGGATATGTATGTGTTTTTTATTATTTGAACACTAAATTTCCTCATTTTCATGCTGCAAATTTGCTGACCATGGCTGTAATTAATCTCCTGATGATTAACAAAGAAAGATACTTTTTTGATGTCAAATAAATGAGAATAATAACTTCCATGAATTTTGTGAAAACCAATTTATTAGATTGGTCCTTAACATCTTGGATAACTTCCAACGGTATAAATGAACGAAATCCAGCAATGAAGTATTTTCTTTGAAGGCAAGATTTATACATAAGAGTGCTCTGGAAAGGGACTTATCTTTTTCACAGTGGGGGTGATTATAAAGTTAAATGTATAGCATAGTTTTAAATGGAATTTTGAAGAATGAGGTTAAAATAAGACTAAAAAAAGCTGAAGGACATATTTGATAATGTGAGATCACTTTCAAACATAGGATATTTAACTCCCAGAAGCCACTTTAAAGAGAAATGCTTGGGCTTCCCTGGTGGCGCAGTGGTTGAGAGTCCCCCTGCCAATGCAGGGGACACGGGTTCGTGCCCAGGTCCGGGAAGATCCCCCATGCTGCGGAGGGGCTGGGCCCGTGAGCAATGACCACTGAGCCTGTGCGTCCGGAGCCTGTGCTCCGCAGCGGGAGAGGCCACGACAGTGAGAGGCCCGCGTACCGCAAAAAAAAAAAAAAAAAAAAAAGAGAAATGGTTAATGGTATTTAAAATTCACTTTTACATAGTGTTACATTGTTATACACTTTACTGTAATACCTTTTTTTCCAATTAATATATAACAGAAGATAAAAATGTCATATGGTGCTATTACACAGAGTACTAAAAGATACATACATAGTAACATCAAAAGGTACAGGGTTGGCTGCTGTGTGGCCAAGGGGGTGTTCTCCCCAACAGCTCTTGGAACGAGAGACTGAGGCTATAAATTGAATCCTGCTTCCCAAAAGGCACTGGGACTTAGTACCCAAGCCTGGAGGTGTCTTATAATCCACTCCTGCAGGATTCCTCTGACTGGGACAAAATCTTCAGTGCTTCAGGAGGGGCTCAAAAAAACTCTCGTGACAGTTCCATGTTTCTGATTAACAGTTCTATAAAACCCCAAATAAACACCTTTTAATTTCGAGCAAGTCTAAAATTTTGGTTAGTGCTAGCAATGTCACTAGCTTGTTTTGTTGATAACAGAAAGTAAGCATTCAGCAATCTCATTTCCTTTTCCTTTCTCAGGGGCTACTTTCCTTTTTGAGTTTCATGTGTTTTATTTTTTCCTGTGTTTGTTTTTTTTATAAATTTATTTATTTATTTATTTATTTATTTTTGGCTGTGTTGGGTCTTCGTTTCTGTGCGAGGACTTTCTCTAGTTGTGGCAAGCAGGGGCCACTCTTCATCACAGTACGCGGGCCTCTCACTGTCGCGGCCTCTCTTGTTGCGGAGCACAGGCTCCAGACGCGCAGGCTCAGTAGTTGTGGCTCACGGGCCCAGTTGCTCTGCGGCATGTGGGATCTTCCCAGACCAGGGCTCGAACCCGTATCCCCTGCATTGGCAAGCAGATTCTCAACCACTGCGTCACCAGGGAAGCCCTTTCCTGTGTTTTAATACATATGATATTAGTGTGTATGTGTGTGTTCATGTGCACGTATACTTATGTGTGTTTTCACAAATTATCTTTTGGACAAAAACAGAGCAAATTCAGAAACATGATGTTCTCAATGGAAAGAAATAATAGCAAACTGCTTAAAACTGTCTTAATATTTTATTTCATTAAAAACATCTTGAGTGAATTATGGCAATACATAATCTATGAAATCTGAATGGAAGGACATGGCCCTTTGTATGTCATTAGTCTTTACATTTAATTTGTTTAGAATATTTCATAATTAAAAATTCAAACAAAATTATATCTATGATATAAACCTGAACTTGTGGCACTTTTATATATTCCTAAGACATGAAAAAAGTATTAAATAAACCAATTATGTATGGATTAACATGAATCCACAACTTTTATTGCACACTAACTATGATGGATCCCTGAAAATATACAAGGTATTTAAAGTTATTCCTTATTATTGACTCCATAGTTTGTCACATACTTATCATGACACTATTCTTATATAAGTAAATACTAATTTACAGTTTAAAAAACAACCTAGAAGTATCTAAAGTGCTGTTTCTAATAACTTTCATTAGCAACTGCATTTTAGATAAACAGATATGCATTTCTTTGAGGTTAGAAATATATTGACTTGCTCCTTAATTTATATTTGAGCAAAACATAGAAAGTGATTAATTATAAATTTACTCCATGTTCATAAAATGTATACATTTTTATTCCTGATGGTTGTTTTCACCAACTTCACAAATTTCTTTTTTTTTACCCTTTTCAAAGAAGATCTTGCTGAATTTTTTCCATGAAAGATTTTATTCTAGTATTGAGTCATATTAAAACATGAAAAAGTTGAAGTTGGCAGGAAACACATGAAATCAGCAAAGTTAAGGAGGAACATAGTAGTATTGGGGGAATTTGAGAAAATGCTGCTTATCCAGAATCACCACTGTTGCTGCCTAGAGGCTAGTTTAATTAGGCTACAATTTGTATGGCAGAAAGCAGTTTTGTAATTACCTTCAAATGACCAAACCATATAGAACTCTAAGGAGAGTTGCATATTCCGAGTAATGAACCAATTTGCAGTTGACTGGATTTTTTATCTAAGGCATTTATTGGGCAAACAATATTTAAATATATGTTACTTCAATTCTATACCATGTAAATAGTTGAATTTTAAGACCTATTTCAGAATTTATACAAGTGATAAAAAGATGTTAAAATAAATCCTATCAATTTTTAAAAACCTGCTTTGCTTAAACTACTGTATCTAAAACCTAGAAGTACTTATAACAATTTAACTAAATTTCAGATTATACTAAAAGAAGTTTAATTAGTTTAGTAAGGAAAGTATATCTAATTAAAATCCATATTTCTTAATGGTGAGGTGATATAAATACTTCATTTTTTGATTCAGTGTCTACAGTCAATTCTTCTTTGATATCAAATTGACTCAAAAAATCATAGCTTCTTCATAACACTTTTTCTCTTTATCTGTATTTGTGTCTTTTCCAAGGGTTAAATGACTTTAGTGTACAGGCATATCTCGGAGATGTTGTGGGTTCAGTTCCAGACCACTGCAATAAAGCAAATAACACAATAAAGAGTGTCACACAATTTTCTTTGGTTTCCCAGTGCATATTAAAGTTATGTTTAGACTATACTATAGTTTATCAATTCTGCAATAACATTATGTCTAAAAAAGCTATGTATATATCTTAATTAAAAGTACTGTATTGGTAAAAAATGCTAACCATCATCTGAGGCTTCAGTGAGTCACTGACTTTTGCTGGTGGAGGGTCTTGCCTTGATATTGATGGCTGCTGACTGATCTAGTGGTTGCTGAAGGTTAGAGTGGCTTTTGCAATCTCTTAAACTAAGTACAATGAAGTTTGCCACATCAATTGACTCTTCCTTTTAGGAAAAATTTCTCTGTAGCATGCAATACTATTGATAGCATTTTACCCACAGCAGAACTTCTTTCAAAATTGGAGTCAGTCCTCTCAGACCTTGCCCTGGCTTTTACAACATGTTTATGTACTATTCTAAATCCTTTGTTGTCATTTCTATAACCTTCACAGCACCTTCACCAGGAGTAGACTCCATCTCAAGAAACCACTTTCATTGCCCATCCATAAGAAGCGACTCCTCATCTGTAACAGTTTTATCATGAGATTGGGGCAATTCAGTCACAATCTTCAGGCTCCACTTCCAATTCTTGGTCTTTTGCTATTTTCACCACATTTGCAGTTACTTCCTCCACTGAAGTCTTGAATCTCCCAAGTCATCCATGAGGGTTGGAATCAACTTCTTCGAAACTCCTGTTAACGTTTATATTCTGACTTCTTCCCATGAATCACTAATCTTCTTAATGCCATCTAGAATGGTGAATCCTTTCCAGAAGGTTTTCAGTTTACTTTGCCCAGAGCCATCAGAGAAATTACTATCTATGGCAGGTATAAACTTGCAAAATGTATTTCTTAAATAATAAGATTTGAAAATCAAAATACTCCTTGATCCATGGGCTGCAGAATGATATTGTGCTAGTAGGCATGAAAAAAACGCATAATCTCACTGTACATCTCCATCAGAATTCTTGAGTGACCAGGTGCATTGTCAATCAACAGTAATAATTTGAAAAGAATCTTTCTTTCTGACCAGTAGGTCTCAATAGTGAGCTAAATATTTAGGAAAGTATGTTGTAAACAGATGTTCTGTCATCCAGGCCTTGTTTTTCCACTGATAGAGCACAGGTAGAGTAGACTGAGCAATATTTTTTAAGGGTCCCAGGATTTTCGGAATGGTAAAAGTTGGGGACTTAATGTCCCCAACTGCACTGGCCCCTAACAAGAGAGTCAACCCTTCCTTTGAAGCTTCGAAGCCAGGCATTGACTTCTTTCCTCTAGCTATAAGTATTAGATGGCATCTTCTTCCAAGATAAAGCTGTTTAGTCTACATTGAAAATCTGTTTTTTAGGGTAGCCAGCTTCATCATTTGTCTTAGCTAGATCTTCTGGATAGCTTGCTGCAGCTTCTACATCAGCACTTGCTGCTTCACCTTGCACTTTGTGATATGGAGAGGGCTTCTTTCCTTAAACCTTATATCCATCCTCTGCTAGCTTCACACTTTTCTTCTGCAATTTCCTCACCTCTCTCAGCCTTCATAGAATTGAAGAGAGTTAGGGCTTTGCTGTGGATTAGGCTTTGTCTTAAGAGAATGTTGTGGCTGGTTTGATCTAGTTTTAGACTACTAAAACTTTCTTCACATCATCAATAAGACTGTTTCACTTTATTTTCATTTGTGTATTCACTTTTAATTTCCTTCAAGAAATTTTCCTTTGTATTCACAAGTTGGCTAACTTTGGTGCTACAAGCCTAGCTTTTGGCCTGTCTCAACTTTCTACATGGCTTCCTCACTAAGCTTAATCTTTTCTAGCTTTTGATTTAAAGTGAGAGTTGCGCAACTCTTGCTTTCACTTGAGCACTTAGAAGCCATTGTAGCTTTATTAATTGGCCTAATTTCAATACTGTTATGTCTCAGGGAGTAGGGAGGCCTGGGGAGAGGGACAGAGATGGGGGAACAGCAGGTCAGTGGAGCAGTCAGAGCACACACAAACATTTGTTAAGTTTGCCATCTTGTATGGACACAGTTCATGGTGCCCCAAAACAGTTAAAATAGTAACCTCAAAGATCACTGATCACAGATCACCAAAACAAATGTAATAATAATGAAAAAAGGTGTGAAAAATTGAGAGAATTACTCAAATGTGACACAGAACCATGAAGTGAGCAAATGCTATTAGAAAAATGGTGCCAATAGACTTGCTCCATGCAAGGTTGCCACAAACCCCCAATTTGTAAATACCACTATCTGCAAAATGCAATAAAATGAAGTGCAATAGAACAAGGTATGCCTGTATTAAAATATAATCCCAAACATTAAATATATTCTCTCTGTTACATAGAAATGAAATCAGCAAGTTTCAGGCAAATAATGTGGTATGGGGTTTTTGTTGTTAAAGTATAATTGATTTACAATGTAGTGTTTCTGATATACAGCAAAGTCATTCATATATATATACATATACATAGATATACTTTTTCAGATTATTTTCTATTATAGTTTACTATGGGGTTCTTTTAATTAATATAAAATACTCCCTTTTCTAGAGGTAGAAACATTATCAAGAGAAAACTTGGCTCTAAATACAGAAGTTTTGAAATGTTATGAGGGATTAAGGTTATCTAAATTAGTATATTTCCATATTTTGAGAATGGAGTTATAAGAGGAAAAAAGCAACAATTTTTTATAATTATTCAAAAAATTACAAAAGTATAATTTGGGATGAAAACATAGATATGTTTCATATATGCTGAAAAGTTGTGTATAAGTAATTTTTACAGCTCAATAAAATTTTGTTTTAATTAAAGCACAAAAGCTGAAAGAATAACAGTTTTTATTACATTTTCTATTAAATACTTATAGTAATAATTACTTATAGACTTTAAGAATATTACTTAATTTAATTCTCACAGATGAATTAACTATTATTATGAATTTCATTTAGCAGACCAAGAAAGCTGAGATAAAGAAGTTGAATGACTTGCCAAGGCACACATGAGTAGCATTATTGGAGACAAAATTTGACTCTAAGCAAACAATTAATTTGAAAACCCATTTTAAAACATGACAAATGCAGTCATTATACAAGATTAACAAAATTAAGTTAGGAAAAATGCATGTGTGAGGAAAAAAATGATATTCTCATCTATTTCTTTATCCTGAATATTTTTTTGCTGTGAACTTACCATGTATTTATTAGTGAGAGAAAATATACAAAATTCAGACAAAGAAATAATGGTAACAAAACAGAATAAACACTAAACTTGAAAAGTTAAAGGGGACTTCCCTGGCGGTCCAGCAGTTAAGACTCCATGCTTACACTGCAGGGGCCACAGGTTCCATCCCTGGTCAGGGAACTAAGATCCTGCACGCCACGTGGCACGGCCAAAATAAGATAAAATAAGTAAATAAAAGTTAAAACTTCAAGTACAGGTATTAAAAAGGTTGTTAGCTGGAGTTGTCACCCCAGAAGGTGGAATAACATATTAAAGCGGTCCATGAGGAAGGTCAATTTAAACAAGCTTTCTGTCTAAGGTCTTTGTTACAGTCTACAGCTATCCATACACAATACAAAAACATTTTATGTGGGATCCTAACATGAGCCTAGGGGTGAGAAGAACTGGAGTGCCTATTTTAATAATTTTTTACTTATCAATCAAAATTACGTAGATAGAAAATAAGTCTGCAATAGATAGAAGGACAAGGAGGAGGGAAAAGGGGATGGGGAAGAATAGAAGGAGGGGAAAAAAAGAAAGAGAAGAGGAGAAGCAGCGGGAAGAGAAGGGGAGGAGGAAGAGAAGGAGGAAGTGAAGGGGGAGGAGGAGGGAAAAGGAGGGGAAGTAGTAGGAGGA
The DNA here is from genome assembly GCF_000442215.2 of Lipotes vexillifer. Lineage (NCBI taxonomy): Eukaryota > Metazoa > Chordata > Mammalia > Artiodactyla > Lipotidae > Lipotes > Lipotes vexillifer. Next base: position 23,255 of record NW_006787040.1, read on the forward strand.
GGAGGGGGAGAAGTGGGAAGAGGATGAGAAGGGAAACACAATTTTTTGTGGTAACTAAGCAAGAGGCCCTTCCTTCTATGAAACACTCTCTCAATTCTTCAAATAAAGGAAGTCTCCAGGCTTCTTTGTGTATTCCTTGCACCAATATAAAGGAAAACATGACTAGCAGAAAGAATATTTCTCACATACTCACTATTTTAATGCAGTCTCAATACTCACAAAAGGAAATCATCTAATGAAACTCTGTATGATACTAATAGTCATCAATCTAGTCCATTTTGATTGTTGAATGCAGAACCAGGAAACATAGTATATAAGGAAAATATGAAGAAGAGAAAAACATTAAAATTATCTATGAGAGAATACAATCCTGATTAAAAATAAATATATAAGGGATTTTATATATACATATATTTGTGTATGGGTATTTGTGTGAGATACACACACACACACACACACACACACACACACACACACACACACACACAGTATGGAGTGGGATATAACCCTCTGCATAGGCAGGCATCTATCTTGCCCCTTCTGGATTTGGTGGCAAGGGTAACTGAAACAAATATGCTGCTCATGCTGGCTGCTTTGCCATAAGATTCTTTTTGCCTCTGATGCAAGAATCTTGTGTTCTTGACAAAATCTGTGAAAGGCTGGCAGGCTAACATTTTCTTGCAAGTCAGCTAAAATCTCAGTCCCTTTACTATCTTTACAAATATATTATGACTGTAGCAGTGATACTGGATCTGAATCCACCAACCAATCAACAAACAAAAAGAAAGCACTGAAAATATATTTTAACAATTGAAGTAGGAAAAAAAAATAAGCTAAATGGATTGTATATGTTTTTTTAAATTTGTCGCAGAAAAAAGTTAAAATTATAATTAGAAGTTATTCAAAGATGACATTGATCTTTGCATAGTAAAAATTATGTAGATAGGACAGGTTTGGAACACAAATATACTCATAGAGAAAAATGAATAAAAATAACAAAAATTAAGTATTAATCCAAGAACTGAAGAAAGTTAACTAACAAGATCCAAGGGCAGACCTAAGAAATTATAACTGATAAACTGAGAGTTGTTCTTTTTTTTTTGAAGGCACAGAATTAATTGACTATTGGAAAATCTAATAAAATCAGTCAGGAAGAAGTCACATTTACAATATCAGAAGTGGAAAGCTGAATATAAAGATTGACAGAACAACAATTTCAAGAATTATAAAAGAAATATTCCTACATTCTTTTCCAGTAAATGTGGAAATCTGGAGGAAATAGGCACTCTCTCAGGGAAATATGAACTAGAAATTGCCATGTAGGGAAGAGAACGCCTACACTGAAAAAAAACATGAGTATTAAAAAAATTTAATAGTAAGAATAATCTAAGACAAAATTTAAAGTGCTCATGAAGGAATAAGATACTGAGAAGTTAACCTAAGTCTGGCATTGTGATTTATTATCAGGTTGTATACAAAAGAATTAGAAACAAATGTTTATGTAATTCACTCCTGAAATCAATTCTGGTAGTTGTCTCATTAACGTTTCCACCTCACTGGTTTGTTATTGTTATTTTGCTTTTCTATTTGTTTGTTGTTCATTTGTTTTGGGGTTGTATGTGGTGATGTGTGTGTTTCTATGTGTGTAGATTCTTTTCTTAAACCCAAGAAAATATACTTGATTCCATTTACTTAAGCAAGAATTATCAGTGCTTGATTTACATTGTCTTAATTCTTTTTGAATAAAGCCATGGGGAAATTATCTTCAAAATAAGAGTGGACATTATAACTTGTTTAGACCTCAAAAAGTTACCTATAAGATGGAATTAAAATTCATTTTCTCTTAAGAGCTTTATCTTTTATTTTTCTGGTCCAGCTTTATGTAATCAATCTCAAGGCCAACAATACTGGGTTCGGATTAAGTTCAGTGAGAGTGAGATTGATTTCTGGGTGTTTAAAATATTGACATTAAAATAAAGTTAACTTAAAAAAAAGAAATTTTCCTTAGCAATTTTCACATGAATGTTCTCTGGTAATTTTTCTTTTAGTTTCATATCATTATATCATTAACAATCCATAGAGACAAAAACTTTCTAGTCCATGTTTTTTGAGAGTGAAAATTAGTCAGTTATTACATATTCTAACATTATGCTTCCTACATATAAAATTTAAAATATATACTATTTAAATAATGAATCCCAAAATAAAGAAGTTAAAACATATCAAATCTTTATTTTGGGCAATTTCATCTGATTTGGGCAATATACATTGTTTGGAGAAATAAAACTTGAAGAGCTCTCTAAAGAAATAAATTGAAATAGGAAAAGCTTTTAGATGAAGAATTTTGTATTGTTGAATATAATTTAATTACTAGAAGATATGTCCCAGATATCTATCTATATCTATCTATATCTATAAATAATTTAGTTCATGTTCTATATATTTCTGAACTTTTAAATGACAATTATTCAGCATATCTCAAGCCAAGATGTTGTAGATTAGGATAACAATTATGGGAAGGCTACTCCCTGTGCCTGAGAAATTATTTATTTCCTGATCTAAATCATCTGATAAAAGAAAGTAAATGATGATAAGTCAAGAAATTAAAAATCTGGATACTAACATATGACAAGTAAAAAATAAGAATAGAGCTGAATTTGTGGCAAGGTAAAAATAGTCTCTCAGTAGATATTTTCCATATTTTTCAAGTAATACTTTTCTGAGGAAATATATACAAATATATAAAAGGTATTTCATCTTCTAGACCAAATTTACCAACTTACCTAAATCCATTCCAGACTTTTTGAGGAAAAAACCCTGTATTTATCAAAGGCCAATTTGCACAAAGAAGCTGAATCCCCAAATTTTCTATATCCTTAATGAGGCATTCCAGAAACTTACAGTTTTGTTCTCCAGTAAACATAGACTCACCATTTACTAGCTCCCACATATTGAGAGAAAAAAAGAAAACAAATAAGAAAGAAAAGGATATAAAGGAAAAAAAGGAAAAGAAGTCTATCCCATGGAGCCATATCTCATCTCTATATTGTTTATATTAAAAATCTTGGAGTCATCTTTGTTTCCTAAACTTCATTTTTTCCCCATTCAGTTTCTCAACTAACCCTGTTTGTCATGTTATTGCAATATAAGCCAAATCTCATTAGATATCACAATTAATTCAGCAACCATCCATAGCCAGCCACCATTTCCTTTTGATAGGGCAACTGCAGTAGCATCCTAACCTTTCTTACAACTCCGTATGATCCTCTTATAATCCAGTCTTTAAATTGAAACCACAGTGAGCATTATTTTATTCTTCAAATATTCCAAATATTTATTTTCCCTGTTTTAGAAATTTGCACTTGCTGTTCTCACTGATGATTGGATATTTTTCTTCTCATTATTTTATCCTAGCTCAAATGCCCCCTAATTCAAAACTTTTTTGTTTTTTCTTTGTTTGTTTGTTTTAATGGCTACTCTAAATTATGATTTCTTCATCTTCTACTAGAAAACAACATTTTAGGTTCTGGAGAGCACTGATCACTACTGGAAAATATTTTATTCTACTTTGTCTCACAAATAAAATATAAGCTTATTTTGAGTGAGTACTTTTATGTGTTTTTCAAAGGATTACATATACACCCTGTAATGAATATTTTTAAATATCTGAATTAATGAATAAATGTATGAATGCATTTATTTTCTCAATAATATTCATGAAATATAAACAGAAATTTAATCACATAAACACAGTGAAGATTAACTTTGTAAACTATTTTGCTTTATGCTTAAACAGACATACAATAAAGAATCATACAAATAGTTATAAAACAGATTTAGAAATTTAAAAATGCATATATCATACAGGAATGCTTGAATTGCTGTAGGTTAGACTGTATCAATAAGAAAATGAATGGATCAAAAATAATTTGGATTTTATTTCTACAGTAATATTGATAGACCAATTAAATAAAGCATTTGGCCTTCAAGCATTATATTTACTTATTTATTCATCCATCCATTTATTTAATAAATATTTATCAAGTGTTATCATGTTCTAAGCTCTGTACTAGAAAGAAGGACCCAATTTGAGAAGAAGCAACAATATAACACATCTCATGAAATTTAGCAATAATTCTAATGGATGTATAATTCAGTAACAATTTTCTTGCAGGAATAAATGCAATAATCATAAAAAGTACTGAAAACAAGTCCTACTGAGAACTAAGCTTTAATATTTAGCAGTTAGTATTTTATCAGAAACATCACAGCATCCTTACTAGAAGACAACAGCATGATGAGAAGGAATATTCATAGGGACTGCCTGATTAAACAATGTTTGAAAGGCAACCCAAATGTCAAAGTCATAATCTAAATGTATATTAGGTGCCTAAGAATAGAATAAACAGTATAGAAAAGCAAATAAACAGTGATTTAAAAGTAAACTCAGAAACTCTCCCACACCATGGATAAGGACTACATTGCAGAATCTTGTTTAGAGGACAGTCTTCTGATATAAATGAACTCATGTTCCACAGAGTGATATTGAAATGCATATTCTAAAGCTCTCTGTGTTATTATATGTTAGGGGCATTATCTTCCTGAAATAACATCAAAATTTGAAGAAGATTTTGAAGATGCCTCATCACATTTGTCTTGCATAGTTATCATTGCAGTCCCATTGATAAATGGTAAAAGTTAACAAATATTTTTTTAGAAGTCAGCAATTCAGAATCAACTTTTTAATGAAATGGATATGCAGTATTTGTCTTTTCATTAAAATGTGTTTCATTTATTTGAGGTCATTTCTGCTGAAAGTGTTTATTGCAAAAGAAGAGTGTTATGAATCAATGGAAAAACACATTTGCTGAATAAAAAGTGTTTAATTTATATCATACACTTGAGGGAGAAGTTGATACTAACATAATAATAGTAGGGGACTTTAACACCCGACTTACATCAATGGACAGAGCATCCAGAGAGAAAATCAATAAGGAAAGACTGGCCTTAAAGGACACATTCTACCAGATGGACTTAATAGTTTTCCATTGAATGTTCCATCTAAAAGCAGCAGTACACTTTTTTTTTTTTTCAAGTGCATATAGAATATTCTCCAGGATACAACACATGCCAGGATACAAAACAAGTCTCAATAAATGTAAGAAGATTAAAATCATATCAAGCATCTTTTTTAACTACAGTGGTATGAGACGAAATTAACTACAAGAAAAAACTGGAAAAAATACAAACACAGGTAGCTAAATGATATGCCACCAAATAACCAATGGTCATTGAAGAAATCAAAGAAAAAATTTTTTTAAATCTGGAGAAAAATGAAATTGGAAACACAGTTATCCAAAATCTATGAGATGCAGCAAAAGCAGTTCTAAGAGGGATGTTTACAGTATACAAGCCTACCTTAGGAAACAAGAAAAATCTCAAACAATTTAACATTGCACCTAAAGGAAATAAAAGAACAAACAAAACTCGAAGTTAAAAGAAGAAATGAAATAATAAAGATCAAAGCAGAAATAAATGAAGTATAGACTAAAAAACAATAGAAAAAAAAGCAGGGAAACTAAGAACAGGTTCTTTAAAAAGATAAACAAAATTGGTAGACCTTTAGCCAGATTCATCAAGAAAAAAGAGAGAGCCCAAATAAATCAGAAATGAAAGAAAAAAAGTTGCAAATGACACCATAGAAATACAAAGGATCATAAGAGATCACTAAGAATAATTATATGCTAATGAAATAGACAGCCTGGAAGAAATAAAGTCCTAGAAATGTACAATCTCCTAGCACTAAATCAGGAAGAAATAGAAAATGTGAACAGACCAATTACCAGTAATGAAATTGGATTGGAATTAAAAAACAACAACAGCAACAACAAAAGTCCAGGACCAGAAAGTTTCACAGGTGATTTCTACCTAACATTTAAAGAAGAGTTAACATCTATCCTTCTTAAACTATTCCAAACAATTGAAGAGACAGGGATCCTTCTGAACTCACTCTGTGAGGCCAGCATCACCCTCATACCAAAACCAGACAAAGACACCACATAAAAAGAAAAAAAAGGCAAAAAACCAAAAACTGTAAAGACCCTGGATAGCAAATTAAATCTTGAGAAAGAAGAACAAAGCTGGAGGTCACACACTCCCTGACTTCAGACTATAATACAAAACTATAGTAATCAAAATAGTATGGGACTGACACAGAACACAGACCAGAGATCAGTGGAATAGAATAGACAGCCCAGAAATGAACCCATACTTATATGGGCAATTAATCTATGACAAAGGAGGCAAGAATATACAGTGGGGAAAGATAGCCTCTTCAATAAATGCTGTTAGGAAAACTGGACAGCTACATGGAAAAGAATTAAACTGTACTACTTTCTCATACCATACACAAAAATAAATTCAAAATGGATGAAAGACTTAAATGTAAGACCTAAAATCATAAAACTCTTATAAGAAAACATAGACTATACATATTTTGACATTGGTCCTGGCAATATGTTTTTGGATCTCTCCTCAAGCAAGGGAAACAAAAGCAAAAATAAACAAATGGACCTACATCAAACTACATCAAATTAAAAAGCTTTTGCACAATGAAGGAAACTATCAACAAAATGGAAAGGCCTGCTACTGAATAGGAGAAGACATTTTCACAAATGATATACCCAATAAGGGTTTAATAAAGTATACAGAGAACTGATACATCTCAATATCAAAAACAACAAGCTGGGTTAAAAATGAGCAGAGGACCTGGGTAGACATTTTTTTTTTTTTTTCTGTACGCGGGCCTCTCACTGTTGTGGCCTCTCCTGTTGTGGAGCACAGGCTCCGGACATGCAGGCTCAGTGGCCATGGCTCACAGGCCCAGCCGCTCCGCGGCATGTGGGATCTTCCTGGACCGGGGCATCAACCCGTGTCCCCTACATCAGCAGGCGGACTCTCAACCACTGTGCCACCAGGGATGCCCAGGGTAGACATTTTTACAAAGAAAACAGATGGCCAACTGACTTGTGAAAAGATGCTCAATGTCACTAATCATTAAGGAAATGCAAATCAAAACAACAATGAGTTACTGCCTCACACCGTCAGAATGGCAATCATCAAAAAACAACAAATAACAAGCGTTGACAAGCATGTGGACAGCAAGAGAACCCTTGTGCACTATTGGTGGGACTGAAAATTGTTGTGGCCACCATGAAAAACTGTATGGCGTTTCCTCAAAAGACTAAAAGTAGAACTGCCATATGATCCTGCAATTACACTTCTGGGTATATACCCAAAGAAAACAAAAACTCTAGTTTGAAAAGATATGTGCAATCCAATGTTTATTGCATCATTATTTACAGTAGCCAAATTATGGAAGCATTCTAAGTGTCCATCCATAGAGGAATGGATAAAGATGATGTGGCATATATATATACATATATACACACAATAGATTATTATTCAGCCATTAAAAAAAAATCTTTCCATTTGTGACAACATGGATGAATTAAGAGGGCATGATGCTAAGTAAAATGTAACAGGATCTCACTTATATGAGGAATCTAAAAATCAAAACAAACAAATAAAACAAAACAAAATGAAAACAGAGAAATACAGAGAAAAAACAGATGGTTTCCAGAAAGGAGGGGGTGAGAGGGTGGATGAAATAGCTGAAGAGGATTAAGAGGTACCAACTTCCAGATACAAAATAAGTCACAGGGATGTAATATTCAACATAGGGAATATGGTCAGTAATATACTAATAACGTTGTATGGGGACAGACGGTTACTGGACTTATTGTGTTAATCATTTCATAATGTATACAGATGTCAAGTCATTATGCAGTACTCCTGAAACTAACATAATATTGTATGTAAATGATATTTCAATTACAAAAAACGAATTCGGTAAAGGGATGAGTTCTATGTCTTCTCTGTCCAAGTGAATTTACTTTTATCCAAGAACAACCAAAATACACTTTTTGAAAGGGAGATTCTAGTTTCTTAACATCATAAAAATGTGTAAAAAAGAGAGGCTAGCTTGTGGTACTATTCTTTCAGATTTGACTTCTTAACTATGTGAGAAATGTATTCATTGCTTATGTATGTGAGAAATGTATTCACTGCTTATGTATCACAAAATACCATATTAGACATTGATAGAATCTAGAAAAACAAATTGGAGGTCTAACATATTAACATGCTTTATTTTTTAATTATTATGAATAATATACTTTGTCAAAAAAAACCTAAGAGAAATGCTAGATTAAAAGTGATATTGGGCACATATGAAAGCCAGGAAATACAGGCACACTAGGAATAAGTAATTTTGAAGAGGTAATGACTAAGGATTTTTCTACCATGTCCAAGAAGACAAATATTATTAAATCCATACATAGTGATACCACATTTGATAACATCAGAAACAAAGTAGAATTCTCAACAAAAAAAACAGAGGAAAGAGAAGCGATTACCTGGAATGGAAAGAATATTAGGTCACAGCAGATCTCAACAGCATCTGTGCAAACAAGAAATTAGTGGAAGATTATCTTCAAATTTCTGAGAAAAAAAATTAAGTTGACCTATTATTATCAATTCTTTTCTGCTAATTTTCAAGAATATTAATAAAATAAAGACACCATATGCAAACAAAAATGGTAGATTTTACTATTAGCAGGTTCTCACACACAAAAAGAAACATGTAGAGTAAATTTTTCATGAAGAAGGGGTTGAAATTTATAAAGACTGCATTGGGTTGGTGATGGTCAGTTTATGAAGATAAAGATTCATTTCACAAAACAGCATTACAAAACTAAGAGATAAGTGTTATTTAAACAATTGGTAGGATTTATAGAATTTGAAAACTATGTCCTGATTTTTTACTTTTTTTGAGAAATTACTTTGCAATAAGTTCATTGAAAGAAATAAACTAAGTATTTTCTATTTTTGTTGAAACAAGTATACAGTTTAAATTATGGGTAAGTACAATTTAATAAAGGTAGCTGAAACAGAGAGTTAGGATAATTCAGAGACAGAGTTTGGCATGTATTGAATGAATGAGTAAATGGGTATTAAATGTGCGTTAGAAAGACTGTAATTTGAATTCATTATTGCAAATTTAATAAATAATTGATAATCAGGTAGACAAACATTCTCCTTTAGAAAATTAGTGAAGTACTGAAGTATTTTAGGGGAAGATTTCTAAGCAGAGCAGTGGTAAAGGTCTAGTTTAACATAATATTTTCTTGAGAGTAATGGCTACAAAATAAATAAGCAATGATTGAATCAATTGTGTGAAGATAAGATAGTAGAAAGTTTCTAGGAAGAAAGTGTTTTTTGTTTTGTTTTGTATTGTATTGCATCATATTGTATTTTTTAAATAATAATACAGAAGTCACCCTTTTGCCTCTCTGTGGCATTGGTTGAGTGAGGATATAGGGTGATTTCAGCTACCCTGTGAAGGAGAACAAGCCTAAGATGATGAGACTGTAAAATAGAGAGCATCAGTGAGTTGCTGAATCAGATATACTTTGATGCTAATCTAGCTTTAGAATTTAATTTATATGAGTCAATTGGTCATCTTTACTGTTTAAGGATTTTAACTTGTCTCCGGGCCTAGGGTGTTGGTATGCTTGTGACTGTCTGAAATGGAATGCATATTAGACAAATAGAGTTGAGCCCCTCATGGAGTCTAAGTAACCAGAGGTTTAAAAAACTCTCTGCAAAGATGTCAAAGTAACTGAAGATATGTGCAGAGGAAACTGATGTGATAATGTTGGTGGTGAAATGAGGAAGCACAGAATTTGGAAAAAGGACATTTAATTCCAAAGGCTCATTTAAATGGCTTGATGTTTGCAATATGCATAGGTTTGTTTGTTTACCTTTTAAGATTGCTGTCCTTTTACTAAGTTTAGCACCCATAAATGAAGTCTGCATAAATTTACCTTCCAAGAGATATAATTTTTGCTATTAATTTTTTGAATTTCAGGTCAAGAAAGGGTTATGTAGGCATAAAATACGGAGAGTATAGACTTGTTGCCTGTGGTACATCTCAGAAAAGATATTGCTGTTTACCATACAGTTGAGTATTTCTTTTGTTCTTCTAGTTTTTTCCATCCTTCTTACAATTTCTTGTTTCCATTGTCAAGGCAGATATTTCCCCAGACAAAGTTAAACAGGCAAGACTTTATTCAAGGCTCCTGCAATAGGGAGAGAATCCTAAACTCAGTCTGAGCTCAACTCCACTGAAAAACAGGACTGGAGAGATTTTAAGAGCTGGGGCAGAGAGATCTTAGGCTATCTGTGTTTGTTAATGGCTTGACCCAAAGGAAAGTAAACATTCTCTTACTGTCATAAGAGGCAGTTTTATAACTTGGAGCAAGTCTGTTTCCTAAAGTAGTCTTTTGCTCCGCCCCCCCTCCTTTCCTGGCTCCCAGGTAGACTGAGAGATAGGGTCAATATTGTCTTTGAGGATTACATTTCAAAGGAATGGCTCCTAGCTCCTTGAGAAAGACAGTCCTAGGTTATAAGAGCCTTTCAGATAGATTTACATCTCAAAAAGGCAAAGAAAGAATTTACAGTTATAAGTTTTCTGAAATAAATGCTCTCTTTTTGGGAGGTCCAGGGCCTAGAGGCTTCTAGAAGCCAAGTTTTGTCTGAGGGAATGGTAAGGTTGTCTTTGACACTATCTAACAAGTAGTGACCAATAAAACAAGGAAAAGTCAGTGTGTGATATTCTGGTTCTCTTTCTTCACCACTCTCATAGCTGAAGCTTTCAGAAGTGACATGGTGGTATTGTAACTTGGTGGGGCCTCATAAAGCCTTGGACTCTGAGTAACTGTGTAGATCACAGCTCAACCACCGACCTGAGTTGGACATGGAGACTAAACAAAGTGTGTGTTTATTAAACCACTAATATTTGGTGTTTCTTTGACACTGCAGCATGATCTGGCACTGCCTGACTAATGCAGACATTGGTTTTGTTTTGTTTTGTTTTGTTTTTTGCTGTACGCGGGCCTCTCACTCTTGTGGCCTCCCCCGTTGCGGAGCACAGGCTCCGGACGCGCAGGCCCAGCGGCCATGGCTCACGGGCCCAGCCGCTCCGCGGTATGTGGGATCTTCCCAGACCGGGGCACGAACTCGTGTCCCCTGCATCGGCAGGCGGACCCTCAACCACTGCGCCACCAGGGAAGCCCCAGACATTGGTTTTGAGAGTAGAGTGCCACCTCAACAAATCTAAAATGTGTGACAAGATTATCAATTGGGAGTGGGGGAAACAATTAGCAGAGACTGGATAGATGTCACTTTAAAGCAGTGGGAGAATATTTGGTAACACCATGTCTGAAAAATCTTCTGAGGCTGATTGCATGTCCAATTATTTTGTAGCTCTAGGGGAAGAGGTCAAAAAAAAAGTATATTAGTGTTTTTGGTTGTTATTGACTGCATTTTATCAGGTATTACCAGAAAGAGATAAGGAAAGAATTTGCTGGAAAGCAGAAATGAAAGGAAGTAAAAACTTTCTGGCACTTTGGACCTTGATGCTATGAGGCTCAAACAGTAAGAGATAATTGATAAAGGTTTTGAGAGGCAGCACCCTATCAAAACTCAGCATTTTGACAAAGATAAAAATAAGAGTGTAGTCTTCCCATTTATTTCAAAAATTCTCAGAGGATTCAAGTGCCTCAGGGACAAAGATCAGATTAAGGATATGGAGGACAGTTAAACCTCAAAATCAAATTAACTGATTTAGAGGAAATTGGCCCATAACATTTCCCGAGAAGCCCAAGATTTCATCTTGAGAATATATATATATATCCTCTGAATATATATATATTCAGATATGAATTATGATACATATCAGATATGAAAATTATATCTTAATAAGGACTGTAGGTATGAATATTTGCTAACATATACAATGGGCTAACATCAAATAGATAAAAATTTTACTGTGTTTTGAGAGAGTAATATTGCTAAAGCAAATACAAACCTGGAATAACAGTAGTCAAAATGAAATTGCTGTTACTATTTGAGACTTTTGCCCCTTCCCCCAAATTCTTTAATTGGCCATGAGTTAAAAAAGTTGAACCAGTCTAGCAAAGGTACATTCCCTCATGAGAAGCCAAAAATAATAAGGAAAAAGAAGCATCTCCCTGAGTGCAGGGCTAGGATCATTGAAAAAAATTCACCCTGGTACAAATCCTATAGAGCAGAATCAGACTTAATCAATTAATATTCACCAACACTATTTATTGTAGGGCCTGCTCGCTATGTCTATTCTGCCGGATTTCACAAATGCTACCGTCCTATGACTGTTCAGGGTCTTTTACGTCTTCCTTTCTGAGAAGGAGTATTTAGTGCAGGTAACCAGACCTTGTTTCACCAGTGACTATTGGGAGTTTGTGTGTCCTTTAGTTCATAGTTTTTTCAGATTAAGAGCCACCACAACTAGACCTGTTGTTGAAATTACTACACAGCACAAAGACATTCTGGAATTTGAGCTGGATACAGTGGCAGTGGGTTTTTAGATTGTTTCCTTTGGGGATGATTGATGTGGTAAAAGAAAAATAAAATGTACAAAAACAGAAACAAAGTGGTATTTGGCAACAAAAGCATGAATAAAAATTAATGTTCAGCAGATAATCTATTTGACACCCTACATTAACCAGTCCTTTTGCATTTGAGTGCAGAATTGTCATATGAAAAGTCTGACTAATGAAGTATGAGACAAAGTGGTTGTATGCTACTGTAAAGCTTATTGTCCCCCTGACACAGTGTATTCTGAGGTCACATATTGAGATGCTGCTATCATAATGACTCCATCTGAGTATCTGCATGACTTCATGGAATAAAGGACCCTCTCAGCTATGGCGCACAGTTCCTACATGGGACATGCAATTTGGAATAGAAATGAGCACTTAATCCACTGAGAGTTTAGGGAGAGTTTTTTCACAGCATAACCTAGATTATCGGAAATAATACACGCTTGATTGACTGAAAATAAACGTATTGAAAAGATCAGTGATCCATGCTCATGTTCTCTTATGTTCTGAAATCAGTGCTTTCTTATAAAACATGTACATGGATAATCACCACATGGGTACTAGTATTGAAATCTGAGAAAATCATACAAAATTTAGCAGGAATTGTGAACTAATTGGAATTATGAATTAATTTAAAAATGTGAACTAAATGTCAGGATGAGGTACAGATCTGATAAATGATAGTTGGTATCTGTTAGCCTTAAAAACCATCAACTCTGTGTAATATTTATATTTTATTGGACATAGTGTAATATAAATTAATATAAAATGCTACTCTAAAAATTTAAGAAATACTGAAAAAGTCACCAAAAAAAAAAATGTTACCCTAACACAAGTGAAACTATCAAATAATTTATCATTTATCAAAAAATATTTATACTGATAATTCTGATAGGTATTTAATATTACACAAACCAGAGATATAATAATTTACATAAATAATATACTTCTTCAGAGATAGTTAGCATCAATTGTTCAGCAATATATATATATATATGTATATATATATATATATATATATATATATATAAAACCTCTGCTGAAAACTGCTATGCAAGAAACATTCCACATGATTCATATTATCTCCTTAAAATAATTGAGGAGTATTACTACTGTTCATGATTATTGTAGTATACCGATAAACTGCTTTCTGAAGAATGAAACTATTATATAGCTATTCATGAGGTACAGCTTCTTCAGTTTCACTGTTTTTTTGGCAATATATTGACACGCTTATTGACCATAACATTTCAGTAGGTCCTAATAATCTGAAATTGAATTCTGTTTGTCCTTTTCTGGCTCTTTCTGTCTCTGTATCTGTCTCTCTTTACACATACACACACAGACACAGAGACACACACACACTCCCTCATTTTTTTCCCCTCCTCCCTCCCTTCTTTCCTCCTCCCCTCCTCCCTTCCGTCCTTCTTTTATTCCTTCTTCCTTCTTTGCCTTGTTTTCTTATTTCTTTCACCTATTAATGCAAATAATCTTCTATGCTTTTTCCATACATATATATATAAGAAGCATATACAGGCATCTTCTACATTGCTAGTTGCTACCAATCCCAACCCTACTCTAACCCTGATTACTATTATAGTAGTTTCTAAGAAGAAAAGGCAAAGCATATATTTTTAACATAGTACCCCATTGTATATATATATATATTTTTTTTTTTTTTTTTTTTTTTTTTTT
>NW_006787040.1:37606-88383 GCF_000442215.2 Lipotes vexillifer
TTTTTTTTTTTTTTTTTTTTTTGCGGTACTTGGGCCTCTCACTGTTGTAGCCTCTCCTGTTGTGGAGCACAGGCACTGGACGCGCAGGCTCAGTGTCCATGGCTCACGGGCCCAGCCGCTCCGGGGCATGTGGGATCTTCCTGAACCGGGGCACAAACCCGTGTCCCCTGCATCGGCAGGTGGGCTCTCAACTACTGTGCCACCAGGGAAGCCCCCCATTGTATATTTTTAACTATAACAAAACTCATTAGGATTTTGTGTTTTGTTTTGTTTTTTCTGTTTGCCTTAATTAGGGTTCCATCCAAAACAAGGCTTGGGTTCAGATAATTTATTTAGAGAAGCAATCACATGTATCAGAAATGGGAGACTGGGCAGAATGAAACAAACCAGTAGAGTCAGGCAATCCAAGAGTCAGGTATTGGAATGGATACTGCTCTTAGTTCCCAGGACTCAAACTTGCAAAGGAACCTCTCAGGATCTATGTGAATGCCTTCCAGAAGTGTCCACTGAATAAATTTGACTCTCATCCTCCACTGGTCAAGAATTGTCTCTAAGAGTCAAAACAATATTTATGAATAAGTGCAAAATAGATTTAAAATATATCTTTTTCATTAATATTTTAAAATTAACTCATGGAAAGATTGAAATAGCATATGTGACTATGATATAAACTGTAAACAAGATGAATAGTGTTTTAAGTTGAAAAAATGTAGCCAATGAACAAAATTATTTACTATTTCAGAAGTATTACCTGAAGAAGTCAGAGAAATTAATACACCATTCCTTTCATCAGTGATTCAAGGGCTATACTATTATAAAATGTTATTTAATGTGCATAATAAGAGATTTAGCACTGTTAATGACCATAGATGTTTTTTTTTGTAGAGAGAGCAGTATTTTCTTAATCAATTTAAATTTAAGTTCATCACAGTTTTCCCTTGACATATTTATTGGCTTGCAGTTTCACTACTAGTATAGAAAATCAAAATGGACTGGATCACAGATTCAGAGTAAGTCATTCTTATCTCACATTAGTATAAATAATTCTGTTTGCTTTAATATCAAAAGCAGAGACATCTAATTATGATTCCTAATGTTGTGCAATGATTTGAATTAGAAAAGTAATTGGAGAATTATGTCTATTGAATTCTACCGTCCATGAAATAATTCAAAAACAATAAGTATGTACATTTCCCGGGTGTCTGAAATGAAGTCAGTGTGGATAAATAATTACTGGAGAGATTGGTAACAAAAGGAATGTTGACTAGTTGAATGTGATTAAAAATATTTAAAGAATATTGTGTATACAATTTGCTACAAATCATGTGGTGCTATGAAGCCCAGTTCCAAAACTATGAGACTAGATTTATAAATGATTAATGTGTACAATAGATCACAGGTAATAGTCACATTATTCACAGTAACACACATATTCTGTACTTGCCACTGTTTTTAATAGACCTGTATATTTTCTAAAACAGAAAATATTAATACTCTGAATTATGAATTTTAAATAAGCCCAAATCAGATAAAAATTACATTTGTGAAATTAAAAATATAATACAAAATACAGCTCTTGCGAATATTTAAAGATGAGTCTCCTATGAATAGACGACAGGGTGCAAATTTATCATGATCATATTACATCCATTTAGTTGTAAGAAATTTTCAGAGTATACAGTAGGAATAAAAGCTTGTTTCAGCGGTATTTAATACATTTTGAATAACATGTTTAACTTAACCAGTAGGAATATGAAAGCAAGAAAAGTAATGGCTTTTCTTCACATAATAAATATACAGTTATTACCTGCATTTATAGAATCTTGAATCCAAATTCTTATTCAGACATTTCTTGGACAAGATGCTACCTTAAATTAATGAACTTACACATGATGTGGAGTCAGAATATACTCTTTGGATTAATAGTAGTAATGGAAGATACAACACACAAATGAGAGACAATCTGACTTAGTCTAGTTATAGGCAAAAGTAAAAGGTTGATGCCCACTACTACTGATATGATTTAATTATTTCCTGGAAGTTTCACTAATTCACACTGAAAGAGCTGAATATTTCCATTATTAGTAGTTGACATAATAGTCTACTTTTAAACCTTAGAGAAATCAATTGAAAAGCTATTACATCTAGAAATAAGATTCACTAAAGTGCCCACTTACAAAGTGAAAATACAAAAATCAATATTTATGCAAGTTAGTCATCCTTTAAGTATCAGTTTAAATATCATCCTCCAGATTAAATTTCAAATAAGTTCTTGCATCATTCTCACACCTTGTAATTTTCCTTCATAGTTTTATCACCATGGTAATATAGTGATTATTTATGTTAGAGTTTTATAAAAATTATAAATTTAATATTTCAAACCAAATACTAAAGAAATGTTTAAAATGTGACTGCTTCTAAAGTTCACTTGGAAGAATAAATCAGTGCAAACAGTTAAAACATTTCTGTAAAGGAAAATGAGAAGTGAATGCCTACACCACAATCAATGAAATGCAGTACCACTTGAACTATTTAAAATAGTGTGATATTGGCTCAGGAACAGAAAAAAATTTCACATAGCAAAACAATTATATATGTAATCAAATAAGTAAGAAAGGAACACTGGCTTTAAATTTTAATATCTTAATTTTTTAAATTTATTTTTCCTTAATAACATAACATACATGATTTCCCCAAGCCTATTAATGAAAACAAATAATTTTAAATGAGATGTCGAATTTAAAACTACATATTTTCCCACTTATTTGAAAATCCAAATTTATATTAAACCCATTCTGGTCAGTCATCACCTGTTTTTCTCAACTCTTCACAATTTTGTGTCTTCTGTCCACTTATTATTGAAATACCTGCAGTAGTGGTAATGAATTATCATTGGTATGTGAGCAAGCAGTGATTATCCAAATGCAATGGCAGGTGAAAAGTCAGAGCAGAGAGCTAGTGTTTCTCTCCATGTTTTAAACACACACACAAACACACACACAGCACGATAATCCAACTACTAAACAAGGTCAAAACCACTATCACTGCTCTTCTAACACATACACACACACAATTATAAAAACGGTTCTTCTCCCCAGGACTTCTGGCCATTTTCTACACATTTTGATTTTTTTCCCTGCAATATTCAAAGTATGTTAATCTTAAGAAAACAGAGTATTTTGTGCACATTCAGAATCTTGGCAAGGCAAAATTTTTTGGGTCATATCTGAAGTGGGTGGTACTGGAAAATAAGCTCTCCTTGAGGATCACATAGTTTTTTCAACTTGTTTCTCTCCAGTGGGTAAGTGGGGCCTCAAAGGTCATTTTAAGTCTCAGTGACACAATTTTGTACAACCTTGAAACTGTTTTTAAAAATACAAAACCTCTTAAAAAATTAATATACTCCCCTATACAGCCCTTGAGTGGCCTCCACCTTCATATGTCATTGAAAGGACATGCTACACACCTTTTAACCTTATTTTCTAATATTCAAATTTTATATAATTTCTCTGATGCATACTTGCACAATCCCTGAGTAGTAAGAATGAAATATGGTGAATTATGTAATGGCTGTCAAAGCCTTTGCCAAAATTAACAAATGCCGTTTCTGTTCACATTTAATTGAAAAAAGCAAGTAACATGGCCACACCTAACAACAAACATGGTAGGGACATTGCATTTCCATCATGTGCCTGAACATTAGATAGACAGAAGCAGTAAAGATAACAACATAGAGTTGGAATGAGCATTAATTTGAGTTGACAGAGGTAAAATAATTGGAATTGGTTCTGGCACTTAGCACGCTCAGTGTAAGTATTATTTGTTTTTTGCAGTGTTCTGTATTTCCTGAATTTCATCTATCTTACTAGTCTTTTTTGTGTGTGTGTATGTGTGGTACGCGGGCCTCTCACTGTTTTGGCCTCTCACATTGTGGAGCACAGGCTCCAGACGCGCAGGCTCAGCGGCCATGGCTCATGGGCCCAGCCGCTCTGCGGCATGTGGGATCTTCCTGGACCGGAGCATGAACCCGTGTCCCCTGCATCAGCAGGCGGACTCTCAACCACTGGGCCACCAGGGAAGCCCATATCTTACTAGCCTTTTTAAAGAACCATCTTTCCTTAGCCTTGATCTATATTTTAACTTTCTTACTTTTCCCTCTAGCTTTATTGAGGTATAACTGAATAATAAAACTTGTACATATTTAAGGTGTACAATACATTGTGAAATAATCACCATATTCAAAGTAATTAACATATCGTTCATTTCACATAGTTACCTCTGTGTGTGTGTGTGTGTGTGTGTTATGAGAACACTTACAATGGGTATTTACCCAGAAGTGGGATTGCTGGATCACAAGGCAGTTCTATTTTTAATTTTTTGAGAAACTCCATAGTTTCTGTAATAGTTATATCAATTTAGATTCTCACCAACAGTGTGTTAGGGTTTCTGTTTCTCCACATCCTTGCCAACGCTTATTATTTGTCTTTTTGATATTAGCCATTTTAACAGATGTGAAGTGATAGCTCACTGTGGTTTTGATTTGCATTTCCTGATGACTAGTGAAGCTGAGCATCTTTTCAAGTCAGTTGTTTCTTTGTTGATGTTATCTCTGGGTGATCTATCTATTATTTTAAGTGGGGTATTGAAATCCCCTATTATTATTATATTGCTATCAATAGAACTACCTTCAGTTCTGTCAGTATTTGCTTTATATATTTAGGTGCTCTGATGTTGGGAGCATATATATTTATAATTGTTATATCTTTATGTTGAATTGACCCATTTATCATTATATAATTACTTTCTTTGTCTTCAGAGACAGCTTTAAATTTAAAATCTATTTTGCTTCATGTAATTATAGCTATCCCTGTAATATCTTTTTACAGATTAACAGAATTGATGAGGGAATCTTCATGCTAATGTCAATGATCTGTGCTTAGGGAACTCTAAGCAGTGGGAGTTATTTGGGGTGGCTTGAAATATTACCTATTATATAAAACTATAAAAATAGCTGGTACCCAGTCTGTGGCTCCTTGTATCACCATCAAATTTTATAGTTCATAAATTTGATGGGAGTTAGTTTGACTAATCTTCACCAGTTCTGATTTTTCTAGCTCTATATAAGAAGATTAAGGGAAGAATAGTGTGTTTCTTTAAACCTACTATTATTAATTGGGTCCATAAATGGATGATTGGCTTTGCTTTCACTTTAAAGTTATATGTGACTTGAAAATGGTCAGAGAGCTTGAGCTTTTAAGTTTGAAGATAATTTCAGACAGTCATTATAAAATCTCTTTTCCACCAAGTTGTTCTGGGTTGATAGCATCAACTTAGGAGGTGTTTTGCAATGTAACTAATTAGGTACACCAGGACATTTTGGTTCTGTTTCACATGTGATAACATTAAACATCTGGAGTCAGTATTTCTAAATGAGAAAATTTTAAAATAGCATCATTAGTATTATTTACACTTACAAAAACTAATAGAAATATTAAAAATGGAACAAAGATATAAATTCAAAATATGTATTTTTTCTCATCATAGTTCGTTTTATGTATTTTTGTCTCAATACTTACATCTTAGTTAATATTCTTATCTTTTTGTTTTATCATGAAAGTTTTAAAATTGCCATAGTGCTTTGAATTTTCTTTCACAACCTCAAACAGTACCTGAATAAATAAACCTTATCTTTAAAAAAGCTTTCTGTTTCTACTGAGGCTATAAATTGGAGACATGCAAAATCATACTCTGTCCAGTATTTTATTTGCAAGTACTGATACAGCTAGATAGATGGAAAGATAGAGATAGAGATATAGAAAGAGAGATAAAACCCACTGAAAAACTGATAGCTAAAAATGCATTTTTAAAAATAAAGAATATTTAGGGCTTATGAGGATTGTTTTTTGGAATCTTATATTTATTTTCCACTTGAGGTACTTGCCTAAATATTAGCAAAAATATTTCTTTATCATACACAATTTATGAGAGATAATTTACTCTCTCTTTAATAAAATAATGCTGATTTTCAGATTTTACATATTATTCACAAGCAATATGCCCTTCTTAACTATTGATCCAGTCATTACAAAGTGCAGGTAATGTGGGCCAAATCAAAGATGGGATAAAAAAATTTTTTTGTGGACCAAAAGTGGATTTCAAACCCTGTCTCTACCATAAAAATGATCATCCAATATATATTGTTGGGGTATTTGCTTAACAATCTGGAAAATATATAAATTTATAACTTCTACTTTATACCATATATCTATAGTATATTAAGCATGTATTAAACTATAAATTTAAAAAAAATATTAGTTAAAATACATTCTAAAGTTAAATGTAATTAAAGTAATAATAAAAATACTTATAGAAAGACATTTTACTACATACCATTATTATATCTATCCATGTCATTTACAATAAATAGAAAAAAATAATTAGCAAACTAGATCAAGAGTCAGCAAACTATTGTTTGCAGGCCAATCCCAATCCATTGCACATGCTATGAACTAAAAATGAGTTTTACAACTTTGAGTATTATTAAAACATAAAAGAGAGGGAGCATAACTCCCTACTTCTAAGTGTGAGCTGTGTATACTAACTTCCCTCTAAAGAGTATAATATGGAAATGGGGGGAAAAAAGCAACTTCACAGTGGAGAAACCTTACAAACACTACCTCATCTTGGTCATCAAGGTCAGCAATAACTGTAAATCATGTTGATAGTGTGGACCCTTGATATGATGTGAGAAAATGGCACTTTACCTCTGTGATCTTCCATCCCCAAACCCATATCCTTAGTCTAATAACGGGAAAGATATTAGACAAACTCCACTAGAGGGGCATATTTCCTAATACCTCAAAACTTTCAAAATCATGAAAAACAAGGAAAGTCTGAGAAACTGTCACAGCCAAGAGGAGCTTAATAAGACGTGACAAGTAAAAATGATGTCATATTCCGGATGGGATCATGGGACATAAAAAGGATGATAGGAAAAGACTAAGAAAATGTGAACAAATTATGGACTTTCGTTAATAATAGTGTGTCAATATTGGTTCATTAATTATAACAAATGTACCATATTAATGTAAATTGTTAATAATTGGAACAGTTATACAAAGATTACATTGGAACTCTGTACTATCTGCTCAATTTTTCTGTAAATCTAAAACAATTCTAAAAAAGTAAAGTCTATTAATAAAAATAATAAAAAGAAGAAGAATGTGTGACAGGAAACATATTTGGCCCACAAAGCCTAAAATGTTTATCATCTGGCCATTTACAGAAATGTTTGCTGATATCTCAGTTACGTTTTTAAAAAAATATTTAATCTCCACCAGGCTAATTCAGTTGGTAGAGCATGAGACTTTTAAAAATACTACATTTATTCTATCAGGTTATGATGAATTATGGTGAAATAATGACCCCAAACCTCAGTAGTTTAGTTCAGTTTAGGTAGGAAAAAAAATCCTAGTTTTTCCCTTTAGTAATCTAATTTCAGTCAAGTTTCTTTTCTTACTGATCTTACTATATCATATTGAAATTATATTTTGAATGTCTGTCTTACCTACCAGACAGCCAAATCTTAGGAGAAAGGAACTATGCCTATTTATATTTCCGTTACCAAGTGTATGACCAGGAATATAGAATGGGGGAAAAAATATGTATTCAATAGAATTAAAGTCTTTAAATATAACTGCAGGTAAACATGACTTCTCAGTAGCAGGATGAAATATATTATCAAGAATTATCGTACTAAAATCTGTCTCACCTGTAGTGGAAAATGAAACAGAAACAAGTACTATAGGGGAGAAATTAATAAAGTCAGTTTTGCAGAGTTCAGGTTTTAGTGTATGATAAACTAGGTTCCAAACTGCTAAAAGGACAACTTAACCTGTGCTCCCTGCAGTTGAAGCACAGAGTCTTAACTAGTGGACCACCAGGGAAGTCCCAATATATTCCTTTTATATACCTCATTTTCATCATATTTTTGAGCATAGATAACAATATTTACTCATAAGAATGTTGTGATAAGTAAATGCATCTATGCCTGCAACCTCCTCAAGCATCTCTAAGACACAGCAGAAATCAAACATGTTAATTTTACAACATTGTAAGGCTAAGATAATTACTCATATTTTTATAAAACCTCTGAATGCTATACTATATTAATTCTATACTAATGTGTGTGTTCAAACAAATGTAAACTGTAAATATATTTTCAAAACATGGAATAATATTATTCACATGCCATTTGGTTTGCTGACATTTATTTCCAAAAGAGCAATTGAATTTGTCTTTCTCATTCTTAGTTTTTATGAAATAGCTATAGAAGTGGAAAAAGAAAACTTTGTAGTTGTCATTCAGACCTTCCTCAAAATTAATTTAGGAGTCATGGTATGCCTGAGAAACTTTTTGTCTTTAAGGGATTTGCATATGTTTCAAATAGAAGTATTTGACATAGCATCAAATCACAAATTGTTACAGATTTTGCTCCTTAACTGTAACAAAGGTAGTAGATACATTTTTTGGAAACAGTCACTAATCTTACTAATATAACCTGTTTTTTAAATAGTTTCTGTTTTAAAGTTACGTTTCTTAATTTTTGTATTCTCTCTCAGAAAAGTAATGCACCACAACAATTTAGTATTTTTTTCTTTAGTAAACTGAAGTTATACTCCCTAAATTAGAAGTAGTTTCAAAACTCACTAAATTAATAAAATTCTATATTACTACAATTTAACTGGCATTAATAATCATTACATTTATATTTGTGCAGTTTTCTGATTATGCTAAATTAAAACTTTTTATTTTTTTTTTGCGGGACACGGGCCTCTCACTGTTGCGGCCTCTCCCGTTGCGGAGCATAGGCTCCGGACGCACAGGCTCAGCGGCCATGGCTCATGGGCCCAGCCGCTCCGCGGCATGTGGGATCTTCCCGGACCGGGGCATCGGCAGGTGGACTCTCAACCACTGCGCCACCAGGGAAGCCCTTTTTTTTTCTTTAAACATTTTAAAATTAGATATTTGTTGTTTCCTTAATCATATTGGGAAACTGATACCCCTGAAGTAATTCATATTAAAATGGAGTACTAGAAGATTTCTCTAGCACATCATTTTCTGTTTCCCATGAGCATTTTACACTGAGAAAAAAATTTTTTCATGTATATTAAATAATTGGATTGATTCTGTGCAAATAAAATAAATTCCACCTAATATACTAGTTCTAAAGTACATAAAATATCACTTTATTGAGTCATGTTTGGGCACTTATTGAGAAGTAAAATTATTATATCTTGTCAAAAAGAGTAGAAAGTATATGAAACGTAGAGAAATGTTAAGCATTTAGAATATCTTCTTCCAAATATACAGACAGGATCTGTAGTGTGTGTGTGTGTGTGTGTGTGTGTGTGTGTGTGTGTGCATGCATGCACACACATGCATGCTTGATTTTTATTTATATTAAAGGAAAAATTAGATATAATTATCAAGAAATATTAAATTTTTTAAAATTAGTGTATATGGAACTTAAGACTGGAAATATATATGTACGTGGCTGCATTATTTATTTTTTTTGTAAAATATGTATATTGTTCTTTTTCTAAGTTTGATAATAACACAGAATAGTCTTTTTATCTTTAATCATATGATCTGATCTTCTAATCATATTTTGAGTATTTACCAAAAGAAAAAAAAAAAAAGGAAAGAAGGCAAAGTGGTTAAAATGTTGTACTGAAATACGGCCTGAGACCTGGGAGATAGAAAGAAAAATATTTACCCCTTGTTATTTCATCTCCTAGCCAGCAAATTTAAAGTTCTATACAATGTCATTGGGCATTCAAAACCATTTTAAAACTTAGTCTTTTTTTTTTTATTAGTTACACAAGCTATGCCACTCATTCATAGCAGAAAACAAGTAGAAAATCCAGAACTTGTAATGAAGATGCCCTTCAGTAGGTGAGTGTATAAATAAACTCAGCATCCCAGCAATGGAATGTTCATTCCAGCAATGGAATTCACACTAAAAAGAAATGAGGTATCAAGTCATGTAAAGACATGGAGGAAACTTAAATGCATACTAGTAAGTGAAAGAAGCCAGTCTTACAGGCTACATATTGCATAATTCTAAATACATGACATTCTGAAAAAGGTAATGGGGACAGTAAAAGATCAGTGATTGGGAATGGGGAAGGGATGACAAGAAGAGCACAGAGGATTTTTAGTGCAGTGAAAATACTCTGTATCATGTCATGATGATGGACACATGTCACTATACATTTGTCCAAACTCATAGAATGGACAACACAAAGAGTGAACTGTAATGCAAACTGTGGACTTTGGGTGATAATGATGCATCAGTGAAGGATTCATCAGTTATAAAAAACGTACCACTCTTGTGGCAGTGTTGATAATGGGTGGGGAGGCTATGCACATGTAGGAGCAGAGGTGTATGGGAAATCTCTATACCTCCCCCTCAATTTTACTGTGAATCTAAAACTGCTCTGAAAAATAAAGTCTTTAAAAAAAAAAAAAAAAAAACCAATCCAGGAACTCTGGATAATTTTGGACCTTAGTGTAATGCCAAAATCTCAAACAGGTTAATTTCTGTCCTGAACAAAGGACTGAAGAAATTTGGTTAAAATGAATAAAATTAGAGAATTAGATAAAAATAATGAAAACTAATGTTAATGTTCTTAATAACTCATGAGCTCTTATTCAGCTTTTGCAGAATTATGAGAGTATGAATTATGTTAATCATCACCTAAAACTGTAAAATTAAAAAATATATATTTGCAAAGGACATTGCCTAAAATAGCCAATTATTATTTAGAAAATATTTTATGAAATTGATGCAAAATACTGTAATAATGTAAACTGTCTACTGATTTTCAATTCATATACTATAAGGCTTATGATTATTATCCTGATTAAGTTTGCTTTATTTTTATAACTGCCAGCTCCACTTCCTAAGTTCCCATTTGCTCCTCAAAACATCTACCTCTATATGCTTCTAAAGTAACTCTTGTTAAGAAGAACCCAATAACCATCACTTTGAGAATTTCAATATCACCACATCTATGTTCTCATTTTATAGTCCCTTACCAGTTTTCGTCCAACTGGCAAATTGTTTTATTTTCAGATTTCTTTTACTCTTGATCTCTGTGTTGTGTGACTTAAATGTAATTTTCAAATTGTTTTCATTCTAATTATTCTCAATAAATAGTTAAAAATCTAGAGTGGTAAGAACCTGATGCATATACACAATTGATATTATTATTACTGGCTATTAGATATTCATTATGGTGTTTTATATCCATTATATTTGAGCATTATGTGACATCTTTTAGTATACTGATACTTATTGTATGAACTTTCAATATACTGTGCAAAGGAGATTTCTTATAATCAGCACTTTTTACAAAGTAAGTAGTCAATAAATAATTCTTGAATTGAATGGATTAGGCTACTAAATTTTAGGGTCAGTCCTTTAGTACCATTTTATACTAGATTTTATTTACGGAAGTGTGGTTTATTTAGCACATAATTTTGCAAACAGTTTCTTGTTTGTTTCTGTTCTGTTGTATAGAAGCCTTGATGAACTATGGATAGCCATTTTTCTTTAATATATAAGTACATTATATCCAAATCACTTTATTTTCCAGGACATGCATTTGAAACATTAAGCTATGTGATATAACTAGCACAAACAAAAATCCTGTATTTGTAAAAGCTATTTCATCATTGATAATAAAGTATATCTAAAATAAATGCAGAAGTAGAAATCAACACGTGAATTATATTGTGCTCTATAAAAAGACAGTTATTTTATTGAGCTCTCTTGAGCCACATAAATACCAAATTAAATGATTCTGAAACTCCTAATTATTTTCAACTCAGTGCCATACTCTACATATACCAGAAACTATTGGAAAACTATTGGGGGGAAAAAATCTATAATAGAGTAATAAAAATGTAAAATTCAGAACTATATTTATGTTCATAATTGTATCCCTTACTGTTCATATTTCACTATTTTGATCTGTTCACATGAAATCATGGTGAATAATATTTCATTCTTCTACAATAAATCTTATTAAGTGAAACCGGATACAGTTTCATGCCGGCTCAGAATAATACAGTTGGATGTGCATTGATGTTTTGGAGTTTCTGATGGAAATATGTTTCAAGTAGGTTGCAGTAATCCAATTTCATTTTGACCGGTTACTGCTAAATGTCACTTAGGGATTTTTAAAAACATTTTTTCAACTTCAGAAATAAAATTTTAAAGTTGAAAAAGGGATAATATATATCATTTATGTCAAAACCGTTCGTTCTAAATTTGAGAAAACTGTTGCACAGAGGGGATAAGTAATGTGCTTAGTCACATAGCTAATGGAGATGTGAAATTAGAGAATAATTTTTTGATGTGACTACGTTTTAATGTGTATTGCTTTGCAGCAAGGAAGCCACAGAAAGAGACTTTTGGGAGTGGAGACAAGTCCTTTAAATACAAGGTTAAAGAAACTTTACCAGAAATGGACTGTGACTTAGAGATTATTTCTTCTTATTTTTCTTGAGCCTCTAATCCAAGGAGTTTGTCAGTAGATCCTTGTATATTTATTTATCTAAGATTAAAAGTAACCATGTCTTCCTGAGAATGACTTAATGAGTAAATAGCATTGAGTTTTCTTATTTAATCATTGGTGAGGGCTCTGAGCTCATTGCTTCAAAGAAGGAGTTGTAGTTATTTGGTGGAGCTGCAGGAATATTGTTTTCAGAAAGTTTTTAGAGAATGTCCTCAATATCATTTTACTCCCTACAGGTGTAGGTAATATTTAAGAAGTGAAAGAACTTGGAACATAAAATGGGAGCAAAATTTCAGAATTGAGAGAAGTTGAGGATGCTAAGCAGTGCACTTTAAGAATAGCCAACAGAGCCAGATTCAAAGTCAATAGAATCCTCAGAACATACACATATAGATTAAAAATCCACTTTATAAAGTCATTCATAAGAATATGCTTCAAGATCTATGACACATGAAAAAAAAATAATGATGAGTAAATAAGATTCTTTGCACTAGTAATCATCCATTCCAAATTAATTGAGACCCTGTAGTATAGCTGAAAATATTTTAGATACTAGGTAAACAACAGTAAATAAAACACAGCCCTAACCTCAATTATTTCAAAATATGCAGAGAAATGTACATTTAAAAGTCAAGGTGTATGAGAAATCTAATAAAAGAAAGTAGAATAATAGAGATGATTCTTTGGATGAGTTTTAATGAAGCAATACGAATTTTCTAGTATATAATGGGGCAGTAGAATTCCAGTGACAGTGATGTAAATGCACATTTGCACATGGCGGATAGAGAGCCTGGGGATTTAGAAAACTGCCTGGATAGACTCTGACATTTTAACTTGAGCCCCCTTGCCTAAAGAGTATTCATACATTTTTGCCATCCTGAATGTTTTTGTGACCTGATATAAAGCATGCAGATTTTAGAATAGTGACCGAAAATAAGTTTTTTTGATATGTTAAAAAAACTGGATGTAAGAGACGTTAAAATGTGATGAAAAAAGACTTTGAATACTTAAACATGGAATAAGTGGGTGAATTATTAAAATATAAAACTCTAGAAAAACTTTCCTATGAGTTCCTCAGCCCTTTTCTCATGCTGTTTTCAATTCAAAGGCATGGTGATTCTACAACATCATGTCTTTCTGTTGCTTCATTGTCTAGTCAGTTTCTACACGGATTATGGGCTATTTGTATCCAATTTGTTTTCATTGGTCAAATTGTTAAACAGATTGTTGCCAGATAGCCATGTCAAGTACTGTGCTAGAAGCCAGTTTTGAGGATTATCCCAGATGTCACTTTCTAGTGCCAAGTATTATATTTTTTTGCATGTGTTTGTTTGCTTTTTGCATTGCAATTATCATTTTATAAAGCCTGCTAAAACATATCTGTATTTTCTACTACAGATGGAAATTGGTCTGTTCTGTTACTGTCCCACACAGCAGTCTGCAATACAATAAGGCATTATTCACATAATAAGATCTTAGAGTAAATGTTCTTATCACTTACTGATCTCCTGTTTTCTCCTTTCTCATTTATCTGTGAACTCACTTCCATTATTTAAAGTAAAATACTTGTAGTTGAGGATTTTCACTCTTCATTTTTCCCTTTTCCAAAAGGGGAGGATGATCTTTGTATTCCTTCCTTATCTCTTCAAGTTCAAAATAGGAAACGTCCATAAATAAGGAGACTTGTTACTTATTACAGTGGATGTCAAAACAGAAACATTGTCAAATGTATCAGACCAAGCCTTATCTACTCTATATTCCATTCTCTCAGGTCACTAAATAAGGAATATAAATTATTAGATTTAATTTCAACATTTTAATTGATATAGTTTAGCTACCAAATAATCATGAAATATCTATTTATATGGTGCTATTTCAAATTTACATAAATTTGCAAATTTACAAAAAATATTTTATAGAAATAAATCGATTTTAAACACGCTAAATGTAAGGCATGTATCTTATATATGGGCGAGATCATACTCTTTAAATACAAGGTGCAGAATTACTTTGTTATTAACAAATGCTAGATAAAAAATATGACATTTTCAAGTAGATATAGCCATTTCCCAATTTGACAAAGCTTCATTGGCACAAACATGTCTTTCATGTTTGAAATAAAATTAAAATATTATAATTGGGTTAATTTGACCATATGAAAAAAATATCCTTTTTTAGTGTATCCTGTCTTTACATGTAATTAAAATATATCCAAAAATTGGGGTATTGACTGACAGATTTTTTTTTTCCATAATGATTGTAGAACTTTGGCATAATACAGCTCCTGAATAACAAAGAAATGCCAAATCTTCCTTCAAAATACTGATCAAAACTCTTCATCATGCTACGGATTGATAAAGCATGAAGGTTAAAAGCATAGATTCTTGATAGAGATGTCCTAGATTCAAGTCTTGGTTTGTTCAATTTCTCCTCTTTGACCAATGTCAAGTCACCTAAAAAGTCTAATCCACAAATCTATATTTTAAAAGCAGTAATATTGTACCTATTTTATAGTATTTCTGTGTATTTTAAGAGTTCATCAAGGTAAAACACAAAGAATAGTGCTTCGCAAATGGTAAGAATACAAAAAATGTTGATGTTTAATTAAAATATATGAAACACACAATCAATAAATGCAAATAAGTTCCCTGATACTCAGTTTCTCTACTTCTATTTATTTTGTTCTTTCATTCATGCATCTGTGAAATTATTCATTGATTTTTCAAGTCATTCCTATCTGTCATATCAATAAGCACAATAGCATGCACATAACAAGCACTTGATAAAGTTATGAATTTATGAATAAATGTTTCAGTTAATCAATTTGAAATGGACTTCTTCTCACTAATTTACTGTTATTCAGAATGTTTACTATTCTGCACATCTTTTTGATAGTCTAACTATGGGTTTGTCTATTAAAAGATAATAAAATATTTCAAGTCAGAGATATAAGAACATCAGAAAATTCCAAGTGAGATGATTAAATGCATGTTATCATTATTTATTGTTAATTTCAGTTATTATTAATAATAATACCAGGCACACTACAGGAAAACACATCATAGCCAAACTTCTGAAAACCCAATTATGACAGCCAGAGATACAGAAAACTGATGGCAGAAAACAAAGATAAAAATATAAGCAGATTTTCTAACAGAAAACATGCAAACTAGAGTCATACAAATGACTTCTTTAAAGTACCGAAAGGAAAAAATCCTATCTACCAAGAATTCCATCATAAGCAAAAATAAGGAGTTTGACATGAGACAGTTGCATCTACCAGACATTAAGAATGCTGGTAGGGGCTTCCCTGGTGGCGCAGTGCTTGAGAGCCCGCCTGCCGATGCAGGGGACGCGGGTTCGTGCCCCCGTCCGGGACGCTCCCACATGCCGCGGAGCGGCTGGGCCCGTGAGCTATGGCCGCTTGAGCCTGCGCGTCCGGAGCCTGTGCGCCGCAACGGGAGAGGCTGCAACAGTGATAGGCCCGCGTACCGCAAAAAAAAAAAAAAAAAAATGCTGGTAAAAGCATTTTTTAAAAAGGCCTAGATTCATAAAAGGCAATATTCCATATATCTGAAGCTTAATCCTTTTAGTCTTGCTGCTTCTGAACAGCAGGCTTTGTTTTGTTTTGTTTTGTTTTTTAAAGCTTATATGATGTTGAACCAATTGACTTATCTGAGCACTATCTGTATTGCCCTTTTCACCACCACGGATGAGAGGAGACTGTACATTTATTTCACATGTGTAACAACTCGTGACAAAACAAATGAAAGAAGACTCACCTCATGCCTCCCTTTTAATGTCTTACCACAGTAAGACATTATATAATAAAAAAATTTGATTAGTAATTTTGTTTTCACTGATGGGTTTAAAGTTTATTATTTTCCTGTCAGGCCAAGAAATCAGATATACTAAATTTAAAGTTTTGCAGATATTGTATCAACAGTGATAGGCCCGCGTACCGCAAAAAAAAAAAAAAAAAATGCTGGTAAATAAAATTTTTTTCATTTTAATTGCTAAAAGATAATTGGCTGCCTAAAGTAAAAATAATAAACTTGCACCATGGTATTTAAATTGCCTGAAAAATAAAATTATTGCCAATATTACGGAGGATGACTGACAGGAATTTTAACTATATCTGAAGTAATAGTATAATAAAAAGGTTATCATTTATAAATTATTTGGAAGTTGAGTGTGATAAATAACATATATACCTAATGGTAACCATCATATTTTTAAAAAGAGATACAACTCATTAGGCTCCTATCTTCCCACAGAAACTGGGTATTGTGGGGCACCAGCCTTAATGATTACATTTCAGAGGCTTGTTTCCCAAGTCCTTGAGAAAGACAGTCCTGGGTTGTAAGACCAGCAAGAGGCTTTAAAATATTTACATCTCAAAGGAACAGAGAAAGGTTTACAATTACAACTTTTCTAAAGTAAATGCTTCAATAAAAGAGAGGTCAGGGACCTAAAGTCAGGAGAAGCCTGTCTAAAGCTTATCAAACTACAAGGGACAATAAGGATGTCTTGGTCATATATTTTTTTCCCATTTTAAAAATAAAAATATCTATATTGCCATAGCACTTCGTATTTATCTAGAAACTTGTACATCATATGATTGAATCAGAATTTATGATCAATGAAATGAAATTTTTAAATTGTATACTAACGTATATATACAAATATCTATAAATGTTTCTATATATAACTATATATGTGAATATACACATATTAACAAATATTTACTTATATATACATACACACACACACATATGTAACTCTCTATCTATATTAAACTAAAATAACTTTATACTGATGTCTCCACCTCTACTTAGCACTTGGGAATTCTAGCCTCTCCTTCCTTTTCTGTAAGCTTCCATCCTAGGATCCTTTGATCTCTTTAAAGATTTTTTTTTTTTTTTTTACATTTGTACACATAAAGCTTTCCTTTTGTGCTATAAATACCTATGGGTTTTGACAAGACATAATACCATGTATTCACCATTGCAGTATCGTACAGAACAGTTTCACCACTCTAAAATATTTCCTGTGCCTCAAAAATTCAGTGTTGCCCTACTTCCCCTGAATTAGTTTGCTAAGGCTGCTAGAAGAGAATACCACACACAGGATGGCTTAAAATGGAAATTTTTCTCATAACTCTGGAGGTTGGAAGTCTAAGATCAAAGTCCCACCCAGCAAGGTTGCTTTCCAATGAGGCCTCTCCCCTTAGCTTGCAGATGGCGATCCTCTTGCTGCCTCTTTACATGGTCATGTTTCTGAGCATGCACACTCCTGGTCTCTCTTTGTGTGTCTTAATCTCCTCTTCTTATATAAAGACACCAAGCAAATTGGATTAGGGCCCACTCCAAAGGGCTTGTTTTGACTTGCTTACCTTTATAAGGCCCTAAAACCAAATACTGTTATATTCTGAGGTACTGTGGGTTTAGGGCTTCAATATAGGATTACTGAGGAATAAAATTCAGCCCATAACAACCCCCAAGTCCATGGTAATCAGTGACCTTTTTATCTTTGCTATAGTTTTGCTTTTTATAGAATGTCCTATACCTGGTATCATACATATTCAGCCTTCACAGACTGGATACTTTCACTTAGCATTATGAGTTTAAGATTCGTGCATGTCTGTTAATGGCTTTAGAACTAATTTATTTTTCTTGTTTAATGATATTAATTGTATGGATGTGCCTTAGCTTGTTTATCTGTTCACCTATTCAAGGGTGTCTTGGTTACTTCTAGTTTTGTTTTTTGTTTGTTTGTTTGTTTTTTGCAGTACGAGGGCCTCTCACTGCTGTGGCCTCTCCCGTTGCGGGGCACAGGCTCCGGATACGCAGGCTCAGTGGCCATGGCTCACGGGCCCAGCCACTCTGCGGCATGTGGGATCCTCCCAGACTGGGGCACAAACCCGTTCCCCTGCATCGGCAGGCGGACTCTCAACCACTGTGTCACCAAGGAAGCCCTGCTTCTAGTTTTTGAAGCAACTTGGTTGCTTCTAGTTTTTGATCGGTATGAATGAAACTGCTATAAACATTTATATGAAGTATTTTTCATGCACATGTTTTAAATCAGTTGAGTAAATACCTCGAAGTATGATTGCTTGGTGTTATCTTCCTTTCCAATCTGTGTACCTTAATGAAATTTGTCTTGCTCAGTGCACAAGAAGAACAACTGCTTAATTTTGTAAGCAAGGTATTTGTATAGAGTACATGATGTAACATACACTTTGAAAATGATAACTATTTGTATAACTAGTAAACAATACCTTATTTTCCTCTTAACACTGAAGAGAGCCATCTGTTCACAGTGATTCATTTTGTTAAGCATTATCTTATGATTCAAAAATTATTTTGAAGTAAATTCATAATGTCTTTCTGTATTTTTATATTGAGTACAGCCTTCTTTAATATTTTTTCCTTTGATACTGCAAAAACAATGCTTCAAAAAAATCTGATACAGTGTTCCTGAAAGTACATTACTATGCTCCTCTATCTTAGGTTCATTGTTTGCATTCCAGAGCACTGTTGTTATATCAGGGCTACCCTTCATTACTCTACCTGATTTGATTCTCTAATTCCTACATTCCATGCATTAACCTTTAATAGGCAACTCTCACATTCTAATTAAGCATCTCTTCAAGTGACATTCCAAAGGGAACATAAGGATTGTCCAAAAATGTTTTTTATTTAGATTTCACATGTGACTAATTGTTAGACTGAAAACACGATTCTGAATTTAAAACAATTGTCTATCTGAATTTTTAAGATAATACTTTATTGCTCTCTAGGACTCTGCATTTATTATGAAAATCCCAAGGCTACTATCATGTTTATTATTATTTATGTTACTTCTTTTTCTCCCTTGAGCATCTTTTTATCCTTGATAATATGAAATTTCACAAAGATATGTATGTAGTACTATGAGTGTATGATTTTGCTTTCTCTAATTTTTATTTTGTTGGGAACTTGAGCTGTATAAACTAAGGAAGAATCACCTAAAACTATACAGCAGTAGGTTTATTTTTTTACTTTATTATTATTTCTAAGATTTTCCAGGTAGATCTGGTTCTCTTACTCAGCCATACTTGTATAAATGGACCTTTGTTCCTTATAGCAAAGGATGTGTATCCTGTTTCTGTTAGGTCTTTTATAAATTCCCAAAGGCTGTGAGTGAAACATCTGTGTCTGTCAAATATTCACATTTAATGCCAGCCTTAGCAACAAAATAGTTAGGTCAAAGAAATTCGCATCTATGATCATTGACTGCTCGCATTAAACATAATTATAGTTTAAAACTGTATTTGAGCAAAACACTACTGCTCAATATTTTTTTCATTTTTTTCATCTTTTGGACTTCTAGCATAAAGATATATTACTCATGAATGATCAAATGTGTTAAGGACTATAAAATGCACGCTATTTTCTATCTAAGTATCCAGATATATTATTTACATTATACCTTGTATCTCACTTTATGACTGGCATTGGCTTTGTATTTTCACAAAATTATGATCATCATTTAATAAATTCTTCCAAGGATACAACATTTAGTTTTAATATCTTTGGACAGTTTTATTTGTGAATGGATTTTTAACAGATCTGAGGTGATAAGAATGGAAATTGTGGGAGAAATTGCACTCATTTATGATTAAATTACAAGAATCACATATTTCATGACAATGTATAAATGCATATCCCTTAATAATATAAACATCTTGGCATTTATCATATATAATTTAGAATCGGAAAGATATGAGTTTACAAAGACCTGAGTATGTTTCCAACACATTTTGTAATAATAATTATTAACTATTGGTAAGTGCATTTAGTAGAAATTTCATTGTATTTATTAAAACACATTGGTCTATCATTTCACGTTGAGAGTGTGTTCATTTTCTTTCCTTCTTCTATTTGACCATTTCCCTACCCAGTCCCATCATCACTTTCCATTCACCCAGCACTGTTAGTCTTTGTTTTTCTTTGTCTCAGGGAAGGTATGTGGGAGGGAGAGAAGCAGAAATTGCCTCTATGAATCCTAATTAACATTTCAAGATTCTACCTGAGACAGAAGAGAGACGTTAGAATGCAGAAATGATAAGTTAGCTTTCAAAAATCTAAAAAGAAAGGGTTAACTTAAAAAAGATTTCTACTGGTTGGGAAAAAGAGTTCTCTGGGACCCAGAGCAGTGGCTACTACTTGCATTTTGTGGCAGCACCCAAGTGGAGATGACAAAGCTCTAAAAAGAGAAAGGTCATACGGTTCAGCTAAATAGATAACATCCAAGATTTTGGCCTTTCCAAGCTTGAGAAAAAATTTCAGTGTTTCAAGCATGTTATAAAACCAGTGGAAATTTGCCAATCCTAAAGAGAACAGACATAAAGGAAGATACAAGTGACTGAAAATAAAGGAACACTTCCCATCTACCAGCCCCATTCATTCCTTAACACTTTATAAGCCTTAGATCCTTATTATACACTGTTGTGATGAGAAAAAAAGCTATCTTCAGTTGCTGCCTATGCATGACAACCCTGCTGATACCCAGAGTCTGGACATATAGATAAGGACCTGAATTTAGGATTCCGGCCACGAGTTCCCACTTTTCTTTTCCTGGGGCACCTTTTAAAATCAACTTAGAGTTGATTCTCAAAAAGTTAGTGACCTCGGTCCTAACCACTTTATCTTTATAATAGGTGCTTGCTACCGTCTCTCTGTCTCTTGCTTGCTGGTGACCTGGGACAGAGGACAGCCTTTCTTCCATCTCATTGTGACACTGCCTCATTCTGGGATCTGTAAGTAATAAACTTGTTACTTTACTTCCTTTGCTGAATATACTGAAACTGAGCCTTCAATCAAAATGACCCCAGTGTTTGTATTTCCCAAAAGTGGGAGCGTGGATGCTGAGGGAGCTACATGTCAACCCTGTGTTCATAGCTTGTGCCTCCTCATTCAGAAGGTCATAATCTACATATTTTTAACTTAATACGCCAGGTACCACACAACCACCCCAATACACCTGCCTTCTCAAGAGTTATGTCTTTGAATGCTAATTGCAAAGCATGAGAGAGGGATTGCAAGTTGGCTGTTTGAAGTTGTCCATGCCACTCTTTAATGTGTCATTTATTTTATATAGGCTAACTGTAGCAGCATTTTATGGCAAAACTGCAAATTAAAATACTTTTGTTCACTTAAATGTAGTGAAAAGAGGATACGTAGGATTTGGAGTCAGAAGGCATCTCAAATCTTGTCTCTGTTGATGTTAATATCAGTGCCTTATACAAGTCATTGATCATTTCAGACCAGTTTCTCTACTCATAAAAATTATGATAATGATTCCAAAGTCTCTTACTTGTTTTAAGAATCAAATGATTTAGTGAATAATTTATAAATTTCAATAGGTTATCAAAAATAGTCAGGAAACCATATAAAATCATAGCGAATTTTAATAATTAGAAACCTATCGTTATAAGAGAAATTTTCCTTTAAAATCATTAGGGAAAAGAAACTATACTGACAGATGTAAATAATATGTAAAGAAATACTTAATTACGCATATAGTACATGCTATTTAAATTAAAATATTTGTAGTATTTAAATATGATTCCAAAATCAGTTTAGCATTTTGAGTTTTATTGATATAATGATGCACATGAAACTTTAAAGTGAAAGTTCAATAGAGTAGAATTGAAAAAAAAATCTGTTCTCATTTCATGACAAATTTAAGAAGCTCAGCTAATTGAACCACAGGGATACAGTGTAATACAAAAAAAAATTTATACCAGTTGGTAAATTTGCTGAATTGTGATATAATGTATACAGTTGACCCCTGGACAATGAGGTTTTGAACTGTGCAGGTCCACTTATATGAGGATATTTTTTGATAGTATATACTATGGTTCTATACAATCCATGGTTGGTTGAATCCATGGATGCAGAGGGAAACATGGATACAAAGGGCTGACTATAAGTTATACTAAATTAACCCCCCCTCCGTTCAAGAGTCAACTGTATTAGCATGAAAATCTCAAATTTTAACAAATAATAAAATCTTAAGTAATGTTAAGAAATTACTTCCTGACCTATATCTCCGGTGGATGATTATAACTTAAGATATTACATAAAACTACATGTAAATGGATTTGGTGTAATAATGTAATCAAATAAAAATTTAAAAATGACTAGTTATTTGAATGAGCAGTGATATTAAAAGTTATTATGTGGTATACGCTACACTGTTTAATGCAATATCAGGAGTAGATCTTGAAAAAAAGTTTTTTGAGTCATTAATGCTATTTGTCTCTGAAACAGAACTTTTTCGTCTTAATTCAGCACTCAGCAGTGCTGTGAACATATTGATCTGTAATCAACTGCTGACATAGTTATTTGGCTTAAGCCATATATTTACTGAACTGCAAACACAGCACTATGACAGGCATATATAAAACAGTTTTCTAGTACACACAAAAACTCATTGCAAACACTTTATCTAAGTGACAGTTTTATCTACAGTTTTCTTTCTTCAGTTTGTTCAGTAAAGAGTGTGTTAGTCACCATAAAAATAACATATTGCCATAAATCATCTCCTAAAGCAAAATTAATTTTGTCTTTCCTCATAATAAAGATTTAATAGATTTTAAAAGCCTACGAATAGCACATATTCAATATAGCTTGATTGCAGAGCATTAGCATTTTGAGTATTATCAGCAAAATGTAAAAATGGTGGGGAAACTTTTCATTTATCAGGGATTTATTAATTTAATTAATATTGCAAAAATTGTTGCAGTTTTATTACTTTATAACATATTTGATATATGAGGTCAACTATTCTTCAATATATTAGCACACCACTAATCAAATATAATGAAAAATAATTAACATTTATGATTGTGATAGCTTTAAGAAATTATACTTTTTTTATACAATGTCTTATTTCATAATGTATTGATAGTATTTCTAAGGCTTATAACTAGAGAGGTGAGAAGTATATGTATGTCATCTGTCAAGCACCGTGCTTGGTGTTTTAAGAGTTTAAAAAAGGAAAAAGAGTTTTTATACATCTAATGTATGATGACTTCTATATGTATAAGAAACACTATTGGTATAAAGAAGACATAGATGGTTTCTTTTTTCTCTTGATGGTCATGGAAGACCTTCCAAAAGAAGAGTGGTAGCTTTTGGGTTTTACTTTGACTTCTGTTTGTAGGATGCAGAGAAGTACATGCCATAAAACAGGAAATGAGGGCTTCCCTGGTGGTGCAGTGGTTGAGAGTCCGCCTGCTAATGCAGGGGACACGGGTTCGTGCCCCAGTCTGGGAAGATCCCACATGCCGCGGAGCGGCTGGACCCGTGAGCCATGGCCGCTGAGCCTGCGCGCCCGGAGCCTGTGCTATGCAATGGGAGAGGCCACAACAGTGAGAGGCCCGCGTACCGCCAAAAAAAAAAAAAAAAACAGGAAATGAAATTACTGAATAAATGACATATTATGTTCAGAGTTTCCTGGTCATATCTGACCAAGTTTTCTAATACTTGAGTGTGCTTGCAACTGAAACAAGTACATTATTGTAAAATGCCCTATAATTTAATTGCACATAATTTTAAATGATTATTGCTAAACAGTATTCTGAAGAGGACTTCTTTCAGGAATGATATTAAGTGCTGCATAATTTTTAGCATGTGATACATGAAAAGTACCACAGAAATGTTCCTGAAGAAAATACCAGATAATTACATATTTTAAAAATTCCTGACCAACTGACAGAAAAATATGGGAACTTCTTGGAAACCAGAAACAAAATGAATTGCAAGTTCAGATACGTGAGTAGTCACTGGACCTGGGATTTCTGCAGATCTCTGCTGCCCTTGAAACTGCACTTCATGCATTGCACAGAGTGTAGGAGATGTTGCATGGGGCGCCAGAGGAAGCCGAGCACTCAAGCACTTCCATTTTTTTAATCTAGAGATTAGAGGAAGAGGATTTTAAATGTCTAATCAGATTGGTAGAAAAGTAAATAGAGAACTGGGAGGAGGTGGTATTAAAAAAAAAAAAATTGGGCGTATATATTCCAGAGTTGTTAAAAATCACAAATCAGGAAGCAAAAGAATTCCAAGCAGGTTTAAACTAAAGAAAAACTACTCTTAAACCTGCTAATGAATGTTAAAAGACAACATAATAAAATAAAATGAAATGAAATGAAATTCAATAGATTGATTTAATTTATTTAGGAGGATGAGGCAGTGCAACTGTAGATAAGTTTAAGGTGAAAATATATTGCAAAGGGGGATTTTTGAGGGAAAGCCACACAATTGTTACCTGACCCTCATTAAAATGTATTATTAAAATGCATGGCATGTCTGAATGGGGAAGTCTTCCTTTAACCAAACATTTGGGAAAAGGGAAATAGTGCAAATTTGCTCTTCATCCTGTTTAATATGGCATGTAAAATGGTGAACCTTTAGAATTACCTAAACCCATTCAAGTAGCTAATTTAAAACAATCGGCCTGGGTGCAGGGAGAATTAGAAAACTTCAGCTAACTAATTAGCCAGAACTAATTACAAGAAGTGTCTATAACATACACCTCATTGACTGGAGCCTCTGAGAAGAGCCTGTGACAGACGGTCACCATCTACTGCTGGAATTTGATGTAGTTTCAAGGTACATGCTATTTGAAAGGGATTTGTTGGCTTGTCATTGAATTTTCATTGAAACTTCTTCTATTCCAGAAGAATATAACATATTGTGAGCTGAAACAACCCTCCTGTCTTGGGTTATGACAAATTCTATTCCCAAAGGAATGAGAATGCACCAATTTTCCTCATTAAGTAGAAACATATTAAAAAATACATGGTATTTGTGATGACTGGAGTATGAGGGACTATATGAACTGCTGGCTGCCATGCTTTTTGTCTGGGCCAACAATTAGATCCCCCTCAGGAGTTACCTAATCCAATAGCCAAAGGGGCCACGTCTAATGATCAGTTATTGTAAGATGCCAAACAGTCAGCATGGTTTATGGAGGTAGATCAAAGGTAGATAAGTGGTACTTTGTCTAAAACGAAATTGCACTGCAAATAGTTTAGTTGTACTTTGAATAGAAAGGGAAACAGTGATTCACACAGTGGGATTAATTACCATTGGTGTTTCTTGAGGCATAGGAAGGATTAGATAATAACAACAGTGTAATGATATGGATTTTTAGTCATTCTTGGACAGTAGGCACTAAATTGGTGAAAATGTAAATTGCTTTGTTGTGGTAAACTTTATGGAATTGGAAAGAGAAAATCAAATGATCATATTGATAGCCATTAAAATATAGAAGGGGATAAAAGCCAGCAAGTGGATGCCTTCATTCACTGTTTGGAAGTTGTACCATGGGGACATAAGTGACCTTACAGACATTCAAAAAATTCATCTATGGGTAGAAAAATATATCTCACAATTTCTATCAGATTCTCATAAGGTAATGAACAATCATTCTGTTTATCAACAAGATAATTAGGGATTAAAAACAGCTATAAACTGTCTAGTGGAAGATCTTAGTCAGACTGTGGCTAGCAGGAGGCCCATAGAGAAATCCATTTCAGTACAGCCAGGCAATATAAACAGTACATGTGGCTACGCCCACAATAGACTTGAGATACAGATTTAACTGAGTTTAGCCCTCGATTTATTCCCCAGTCAAGGAAAATATCTGAACGGGTAAGGGCCACTCTTGTTTGGAAGGCCAAGAAAATGCTAATGTGATTCAAACTAATGTACTTTGCAATGATTTTAGTCCAACTCATAATATAACTGCTATTTGGTATATATTTCTGTCATAATTGATATGATTAATTTGATTGATTTAACAAAGTATGTAATACTCTGGTGATCAAATGTATTGGGAGATTAAATTAAAATTCCCACAGGCTATTCTTCTAATGAAAGCTGTCTGGCCAAACCAGGAAGTAAAGTTAGTTAACAATCACTTAATTCTTACATGGAATCAACTTTTCATTAAGTTGAAGTTTCTATAGTTGAAAGAAGTAAAAGTATAGAAGTATAGTCAGTCTGGGGCATGATTATCAGAACAGGAGCTTGCAAAAAATAAAAAACAGGAACTTGAACATTTATATGGTAAACGTAAATCTATCTTTAAAAAATAGCTACATGTTGGCTCACTCCCTCTTGCGAGAACACTGGAATCACAGCTAACTGCTGAACAATCACTGACAGGAGGACACTGGAACTCACCAAAAAAGGTACCTCACATCCAAACACAAAGGAGAAGCCACAATGAGACGGTAGGAGGGGCACAATCACAATAAAATCAAATCCCATAACTGCCGGGTGGGTGACTCACAAACTGGAGAACACTTATACAACAGAAGTCCACCCACTGGAGGGAAGGTTCTGAGCCCCATGTCAGGCTCCTCAACCTGGAGGTCTGGCAATGGGAGGAGGAATTCCTAGAGGATCAGACTTTGAAGGCTAGCAGGATTTGATTGCAGGACTTTGACAAGACTGGGGGAAACAGAGACTCCACACTTGGAGAGCACACACAAAGTAGTGTGAACATCAGGACCCAGGGGAAGGAGCAGTGACTCCATAGGAGACTGAACCAGACCTACCTGCTAGTGTTGGAAGGTCTCCTGCAGAGGCGGGGTGTGGCTGTGGCTCACCGTGGGGACAAGGACACTGGCAGCTGAAGTTCTGGGAAGTACTCCTTGGCATGAGCCCTCCCAGAGTCTGCCATTTGCCCCACCAAAGAGCCTGGTAGGCTCCAGTGCTGGGCCAAACAACCGACAGGGAGGGAACCCAGCCCCACCCATCAGCAGACAAGTGGATTAAAGTTTTACTGAGCTCTGCCCAGGAGAGCAACACCCAGCTGTACCCACCACCAGTCCCTCCCATCAGGAAGCTTGCACAAGCCTCTTAGATAGCCTCATCCACCAGAGGGCAGACAGCAGAAGCAAGAGGAACTACAGTTCTGCTGCCTGTGGAACGAAAGCCACACTCACAAAAAGATAGGCAAAATGAAACAGCAGATGACTTTGTACCAGATGAAGGAACAAGATAAAACCCCCAAAAAACAATTAAATGAAGTGGAGATAGGCAGCCTTCCAGAAAAAGAATTCAGAATAACTATAGTGAAGATGATCCAGGACCTAGGAAAAAGAATGGAGGCAAAGATCAAGACGATGCAAGAAATGTTTAACAAAGACCTAGAAGAATTAAAGAACAAACAGAGATGAACAATACAATAACTGAAATGAAAAATACACTGGAAGGAATCAATATCAGAATAACTGAGGCAGAAGTATAGATAAGTGACCTGGAAGACAAAATGGTGGAATTCACTGCCGTGGAACAAAATAAAGAAAAAAGAATGAAAAGAAATGAAGACAGCCTAAGAGATCTCTGGGACAGCATTAAACGCACCAACGTTATAGGGGTCCCAGAAGGAGAAGAGAGAGAGAAAGGACCTGAGAAAATATTTCAAGAGATTATAGTCAAAAACTTCCCTAACATGGGAAAGGAAAGAGCCACCCAAGTCCAGGAGGCACAGAGAGTCCCATACAGGATAAACCCAAAGAGAAACACACTGAGACACATAGTAATCAAACTGACAAAAATTAAAGACAAAGAAAAATTATTGAAAGCAACAAGGGAAAAATGACAAATAAAATACAAGGGAACTCCCATAAGGTTAACAGCTGATTTCTCAGCAGAAACTCTAGAAGCCAGAAGGGAGGGTCACAATATATTTAAAGTGATGAAAGGGAAGAATCTACAACCAAGATTACTCTACCCAGCAAGGGTCTCATTCATATTCGACAGAGAAATCAAAAGCTTTACAAACAAGCAAAAGCTAAGAGAATTCAGCACCACCAAACCAGCTCTACAGCAAATGCTAAAGGAGCTACTCTAAGTGGGAAACACAAGAGAAGAAAAGGACCTACATAACAAACCCATACAATTAAGAAAATGGTAATAGGAACATACATATTGATAATTACCTTAAATGTGAATGGATTAAATGTTCCAACCAGAAGACATAGACTGGCTGAATGCATACAAAAACAAGACCCATATATGTGCTGTCTACAAGAGACCCACTTCAGACCTAGGGACACATACAGACTGAAAGTGAGGGGATGGAAAAAGATATTCCATGCAAATGGAAATCAAAAGAAAGCTGGGGTAGCAATTCTCATATCAGATAAAATAGACTTTAAAATAAAGAATGTGGGCTTCCCTGGTGGTGCAGTGGTTGAGAGTCTGCCTGCCAATGCAGAGGACACGGGTTCGTGCCCCGGTCTGGGAAGATCCCACGTGCCGTGGAGCAGCTGGGCCCGTGAGCCATGGCCACTGAGCCTGTGCGTCCGGTGCCTGTGCGCCGCAACGGGAGAGACTACAACAGTGAGAGGCCCGCGTACCACAAAAAAAATAATAAAATAAAAAAATAATAAAGAATGTTACAATAGACAAGGAAGGACACTACATAATGATAAAGAGATCAATCCAAGAAGAAGATATAACAATTATAAATATATATGCACCCAACATAGGAGCACCACAATACATAAGGCAAGTGCTAACAGCTATAAAAGAGGAAATCAACAGTAACACAATAATAGTGGGGCACTTTAACACCTCACTTACATCAATGGACAGATTATCCAGACAGAAAATTAATAAGGAAACACAAGCTTTAAATGACACAATATACCAGATAGATTTAATTGATATTTATAGGACATTCCTTCCAAAAACAGCAGATTACACT
Organism: Lipotes vexillifer; assembly: GCF_000442215.2. Lineage (NCBI taxonomy): Eukaryota > Metazoa > Chordata > Mammalia > Artiodactyla > Lipotidae > Lipotes > Lipotes vexillifer. Next base: position 66,973 of record NW_006787040.1, read on the forward strand.
TTCGTTTCAAGTGCAAACGGAACATTCTCCAGGATAGATCACATCTTGGATCACAAATCAAGCCTCAGTAAATTTAAGAAAATTGAAATCATATCAAGCATCTTTTCTGACCACAACACTATGAGATTAGAAATCAATTACAGGGGAAAAAATGTAAAAAATACAAGCACATGGAGGCTAAACAGTACGTTACTAAATAACCAAGGGATCACTGAAGAAATCAAAGAGGAAATCAAAAAATACATAGAGACAAATTACAATTAAAGCACAACGATCTACAACCTATGGGATGTAGCAAAAGCAGTTCTAAGAGAGAAGTTTATAGTAATACAAGTCTACCTCAAGAAACAAGAAAAATCTCAAATAAACAATCTAACCTTACACCTAAAGGAACCAGAGAAAGAAGAACAAACAAAACCCAAAGTTAGTAGAAGGAAAGAAATCATAAAGATTAGAGCAGAAATAAATGAAATAGAAAAAAAGAAAACAGCAGTAAAGATCAATAAAACTAAAACCTGGTTCTTTGAGAAGATAAACAAATTGATAAACCTTTAGCCAGACTCATCAAGAAAAAGAGGGAGAGAACTCAAATCAATAAAATTAGAAATGGAAAAGAAGTTACAACAGGCACTGCAGAAATACAAAGCATCCTAAGAGACTACTACAAGCAAATCTATACCAAAATAAATGGACAACCTGGAAGAAATGGACAAATTCTTAGAAAGGTATAATCTTCCCAGACTGAACCAGGAAGAAGTAGAAAATATGAACAGTCCAATCACAAGTAATGCAATTGAAACTGTGATTAAAAATCTTTGAACAAGCAAAAGTCCAGGACCAGATGGCTTCACAGGTGAATTCTATCAAACATTTAGAGAAGAGCTAACACCCATCCTTCTCAAACTCTTACAAAAAATTGCAGAGGAAGGAACACTCCCAAACTCATTCTAAGAGGCCACCATCATCCTGATGCCAAAACCAGACAAAGATACTACAAAAAAAAGAAAATTACAGACCAATATCACTGATGAATATAGATGCAAAAATCCTCAACAAAATACTGGCAAACAGAATCCAATAACACATTAAAAGGATCATACACCATGATCCAGTGGGATTTTTCCCAGGGATGCAAGGATTCTTCAATATACACAAATCAATCAATGTGATACACCATATTAACAAATTGAAGGAGAAAAATCATATGATAATCTCAATAGATGCAGAAAAAGCTTTTGACAAAATTCAACACCCATCTATGATAAAAACTCTCCAGAAAGTAGGCATAGAGGGAACTTACCTAAACATAATAAAGGCCATATATGACAAACCCATAACCAACATCATTCTCTATGGTGAAAAACTGAAACCATTTCCACTATGATCAGGAACAAGACAAGGTTGCCCACTCTCATCACTATTATTCAACATAGTTTGGGGAGTTTCAGCCACAGCAATCAGAGAAGACAGAGAAATAAAAGAAATCCAAATTGTAAAAGAAGTAAACCTGTCACTGTTTTCAGATGACATGATATTATACAAAGAAAATCCTAAAGATGCCACCAGAAAACTACCAGAGCTAATCAATGAATTTGGTAAAGTTGCAGAATACAAAATTAATGCACAGAAGTCTCTTGCATTCCTATACACTAATGATGAAAAATCTGAAAGAGAAATTAAGGAAACAATCCCATTCACCATTGCTACAAAAAGAATAAAATACCTAGGGATAACCTACCTAAGGAGGTAAAAGACCTCTGCTCAGAAAACTATAAGACACTGATGAAAGAAATCAAAGATAACCCAAACAGATGGAGAGATATACCATGTTCTTGGATTGGAAGAATCAATACTGTGAAAATGACTATACTACCCAAAGCAATCTACAGATTCATTGCAATCCCTATTAAATTACTAGAACATTTTTTACATAAATAGAACAAAAAATCTTAAATCTGTAGGGAGACACAAAAGACCCCGAATAGCGAAAGCAGTCTTGAGGGAAAAAAATGGAGATGGAGGAATCAGGCTCCCTGACTTCAGACTATACTACAAAGCTACAGTAATCAAGACAATCTGGTTCTGGCACAAGACAGAAATATAGATCAATGGAACAGGATAGAAAGTCCAGAGATAGACCCATGCACCTATGGTCAACTAATCTATGACAAAAGAGGCAAGGATATACAATGGAGAAAAGATAGTCTCTTCTATTACTGGTGCTGGGAAAACTGGGCAGCCACATGTAAAAGAATGAAATTAGAGCACTCCCTAACACCATACACAAAAATAAACTCAAAATGGATTACAAAAGTAAACTCAAGATGGATTAGAGACCTAAATGTAAGACCGGACACTATAAAACTCTCACAGGAAACATAGGAAGAACACTCTTTGATATAACTCACAGCAAGATCTGTCTTGATCCACCTCCTAGAGTAATGGAAATAAAAACAAAAATAAACAAATGGGACCTAATGAAACTTAAAAGCTTTTGCAAACCAAAGGAAACTACAAACAAGACAAAAAGACAACTCTGAGAATGGGAGAAAATATTTGCAGATGAATCAACAGACAAAGGATTAATCTCCAAAATATATAAACAGCTCATGCAACTCAATATGAAAAAAACAAAAAAAAATCCAAAAATGGGCAGAAGACCTAAATAGACATTTCTCCAAAGAAGACATACAGATGGCCAAGAAGCACATGACAAGCTGCTCAGCATCACTAATTATTAGAGAAATGCAAATCAAAACTACAATGAGGTATCACCTCACACCAGTCAAAATGGGCATCATCAGAAAATCTACAAACAACAAATGCTGGAGAGAGTGTGGAGAAAAGGGAACCCTCTTGCACTGTTGGTGGGAATGTGAATTGCTACAGCCACTATGGAAAACAGTATGGAGGTTCCTTAAAAAACTAAAAATAGAACTACCATATGACCCAGCAATCCCACTACTGGGCATATACCCAGAGAAAACCATAATTCAAAAAGACACATGTACCCCAATATTCATTGCAGTACTATTTACTATTATTATTATTATTACTATTTAATAGCCAGGTCATGGAAGCCACCTAAATGCCCATCAACAGATGAATGGATAAAGAAGATGTGGTACATATATACAATGGAATATTACTCAGCCATAAAAAGGAACGAAATTGGGTCACTTGTAGAGATGTGGATGGATCTAGAGAGTGTCATACAGAGTGAAGTAAATCAGAACGAGAAAAACAAATATTGTATATTAATTCATATATGTGGAACCTAGAAAAATGGTACAGATAAACTGCTTTGCAGGGCAGAAATGGAGACACGGATGTAGAGAACAAACATATGGACACCAAGGTGGGGAGAGTTGCAGGAGGGGTGGTGTTGATGGGATGAATTGGGAGATTGGGATTGACATATATACACTAATATGTATAAAATAGGTAACTAATAAGAACCTACTGTATAAAAAAATAAAATAAAACTCAAAAATTAAAAAAAATAGCTATATCTCATTGGAATAGACAAATAATTAGAATGTGTCCTTTTGTTTCTTTTGTTCTATTAATAGTGCAAAGGATGCAGAAAACATAATAACTAGCTATTTAGAAACAGAGTTAGCAAGATGGATTATGTAAGGCAGAATTAATTTACAGATGGACTGGGACAGTATCCTGCTTATCTCCAGTGGTTTTTCAAATATTAGTACTGAGTTTTGGTCAAGATAAGGACCAGTTGGCTAACTAATGGTATGTAATGAGCTATTTAAAATTAAAAACTCCCCTGACAACACTCAGGGTAAGCTTGTTTATCAGTATCTTATACTTGGTATAACTGATTAGTACAAACTATATTATATAATAAGAAAGGCAAATAAAAAAGAAATCTTTGGTTAATAGGTACATAAAAATGCATGGCAGCTATAGTTCTGGTTTTCTATAACTTGTAAGCCCAAGATGCTACTTCATATAATTTTCCAATAATTATTTTATGTTCCACTTGCTCACCTCAGCCTACCAGTATGGTAACACTCTTCCCTTATTGTTGGTTTAGTATCCCCTAGGGTATGACTAAAGTGTTGGTATATTTTCATTAATTTGCCTTGAAAATAATGTGCAAACCAGCTTCCTTCAACACAAACCGCTTTTGTTATGTTATATCTTTACTTACTGCTTCTGCCAATTTGTTCATTTATATTATTCAAATACATCAGTTATTGGTATGTGAGGCCACTGTTCTCTTCTGTGGGGATATGTTCTTTCATCAATTTAATCTTTTTTCCCTTTACCCTGCATTCCTTACTATTATTTTCTTATAGATTACCTATAATACTGCTTGTATTTTATATATGCTCAAATATTCTCTGTAGGTCAAGAGGCTTTGATTTTATTTACATTTTTCATTCAGTTCTTTTTTAAAATAAATTATTTATTTTTGGTTGCATTGGGTCTTCATTGCTGCACGTGGGCTTTCTCTAGTTGCGGCGATTGGAGGCTACTCTTCATTGTAGTGCATGGGCTTCTCATTGCGGTGGCTTGTCTTGTTGTGGAGCTCGGGCTCTAGGTGTGCGGACTTCAGTAGTTGTGGCACGTGGGCTCAGTAGTTGTGGCTCACAGGCTCTAGAGCATAGGCTTAGTAGTTGTAGCACACAGGCTTAGTTGCTCCCTGGCATGTGGGATCTTCCTGGACTAGGAAGGTGTCCCCTGCATTAGCAGGTGGATTTTTAACCACTGTGCCACCAGGGAAGCCCTCATTCAGTTTTTATTTCAGGCTGCCTTCTCATCATCCTTTATTTCATTTCAGGCTATTATGTTATATGATTTTAAATATTTAATCATATCACTACTTTAAACAGTATTTTCCCAAATATTATAATATTTCCATTTTTCACATTTCTTATAAAAATTATTTTCTAAAAATACTACAGGTAAAATTTAGATTAAGTAACTTGTATATTATCCATAGTGAGCTCATCATGTGAAAAATGCAGAATGTAAGAGGTAAATGCTTTATTTATACAACACAGAACACGTTTTCCTTTTGATGTGTTGTTCTTTGGGATTATAATCTAAATTTTTAAATTTATATTGAAGAGTCTCTAATTGATAACAAAGTTAACCATTTTACCAGCATAGATATATCAAATAAATACAAATCTGTCATTTGGGAATGGGATTGGGAAATTCAACATTGGTTATTTGCCTCCAAAGATTACCAAAACAAGAGATGAGTTTGGAAAGAGATATTTAGTCAGACCTTCCTTCCTTCCCTCCCTCCTTCCTTTTTTCCTTCCTTCTTTCCTTCTTAAAACTCAATCCACATAGATTATTTTCAAGAATTTAATCCTGGGCTTTCCTGGTGGCGCAGTGGTTGAGATTCCGCATGCCGATGCAGGGGACACAGGTTCGTGCCCCAGTCCGGGAAGATCCCACATACTGCAGAGCGGCTGGGCCCGTGAGCCATGGCCGCTGAGCCTGCGCGTCTGGAGCCTGTGCTCCGCAACAAGAGAGGCCACAACAGTGAGAGGCCCGCGTACCGAAAAAAAAAAAAAAAAATTGAATCCTTACGTAAACACTGAGAATCCTTTCTTTTTTCTCTACTTCCAAAGTACACAAGATCTCTATGTGAAAAAGCATACACAGATGCCTACCCTGTTCCAAGCAGCATTGCAATTTTGGAAGTAATATCTGCTGAATGTATGCAGTAAAGAGAGATATGACCAAAAGAAATATGCACTGAAAAGAATAACGGGGTGTAATTTGTATGGGAGGTAGAAACACAGCATGCCCTAGTGGTTATTGAAATTACCTACTGGCTCATACCTCACTTGCACATTTTTTTCCTTCAGAGATTCAATGAAAACCTTGGTTTTTACATTCAGTTGGTTTTAAAGTTAGCTTTCAATAAGTTAAAAACAATTCCAAATCTGAAACAACAACCATTTATTTAATTCATATTTTTGAGGCTAGATGGTAGGCTGGAATGAACTGGGTAGTTCTGCAACATGGCTGAACTTGGCTGGGCTCACTGCTGGGTCATTTGGAGGCTGACTTATCTGTGATAGCTCTGCTAAGATGATTCATCTCTGCTTACTGTGGTATCTCATCCTCCAGAAGGTCATCTTTTGTTGTTACTCAGATGGTGGACCACCAGATTCCAAGAGGAGAGGAAAGGCATGAAAGTCCTCTTATAGCACAAGCTCATCTAGTAAAATGTTGCTTCCACTATGTTTTAATATCCAGATCATTTTACAATGCCAGACCAGATTTTAGGAATGGGGGACTAAATTTCTCCCCATTAAAGGGAGAATTACATGGGAATAGAATTCCCATGTGGGGAGGAATTTATAGTTATTTTCACAGTATACCATATCATTATGCCGTTTTTCTTCAACAATTACTTTCTCATAGCATGTCAACTAAATTAGATTGATTTTAAAAGAATTAGAATGTAAATCAATTTTAAAAGTTTGAAAAAATAAATTCTTTCTCTTGGCATTGTCTTCATACCAAAATGTTATGTTAAAATTATTAATTTGTCCCTAATGACAATATATACTAATTATAGGGAAAGTAAACCAATAATATTTTAATCTAAATTTGTATAGTGGTAAACATCATTGTGCAATTGTTTTCAATTTAAATTTAATGCTCATAGATGGCTTCTGGGTCTTAGTAAAATTGTTGAGGAATAAGGTAACATTTTTGAATGCATATGCATTTTCTGAATTGATGGTCTACAGTCAATCAGATTCTTGAGTCTCCTACATAGAGTACACAAGTGTTAAAGGGAATATTTTTACTCCTTGAGAAAAATTCAAATTTTATTTGAACATCAGTTGATTCATAATTTATATGTAGGTTTTAGCTTTTACCACAATTTGAGTGACAATACCTTTAATTGATCGTTATTTGTTTGCAGTTACCAATACCCTACTTACTGAATAACTAAATTATTAAAATTTTTGAAAAAGGTATTTTGATAGTAGCAGACTGATATATTATGACTAATATAATGTCTACTTAAAGGGCATTGTATTCTTGGCTTCCTGTCTGATGACAGAGAGTTTCTCCTGACCTAAAAGATTGATTAAGATCTGCATTGCATTAGAGCCTTTAAATTGTAAAGAATCAAAGTCTGATGGCAGATGGCACACCTGCTGAGGAATTCAAGGGTACTGATGAGATAATACCGAAGTGACAAGAGTCTTTTTGCTCTACATATGTAATAGTTGATATGAAGAGATTTCAGAACTGCTGTTGGCATTATTATCTTTGTGATAAAAAGGTGAATGTTCTGTCTCTGTGGTTATCTGCCAATTACCTTGAAATTGAGAAAGGGAAAAACAAGTGAAAATGAATACCATGTATAATCCCTAAATTTAGATCTTAACTATATTTAAATAATACAATTTAGTCAAACCACAGTTTTCACAAACTATCAAACCCATGTGAAAATTTTAATGAGTAGAATCACATAAATTAAAAAAATAAAACAGGAGAGACATGACACAATTATGAATACCTCATGGTGAATCCCATTTTATAGTAATGAAAATTAGTTACACTATATGTTTGTGCACCTGCCTCTTTAAATATCTTCAAAATTTTTATAGAATGTAGGAAACATACAGAAACATATAGAGGATTTCCTGGTATTGGAGGAACTTGAATGCACTAACTTTATTGCACTTTAAATGTGTACTGAGATTGCCGTGCTGAAGCAAGTATAAATATGTAGTATAATTCTATTTAAAAAAATACATGTGAATTCCAAAGGCATGTTAGAGCTGAGTACCAGTGTTAGGTATGAGTACCAGTGCATTTGAAAGACCATTGTTAAATAGTTGGGAATTTTGTGAGCCAGCTAATTTTGTGTTGATTGCTTGCAATTCGGTTTGTTAGAGGTATTTTTACCATGGGAATATGCCATAGATCAGTGTTTGTTTTTTCCCCCTAGAGAAGGTGAATAACATTTACCAGCACATCACTGCTTGTAAATAAATCTTTGAAACATGTTAATATGCCTTTTAAACACTTTCCTTCAGTCTCCACTGTTCCTCTCTCTGTTGATTTTTGTGAGGTGTTTTCAATTTAAAAATTTCTAATCAGGGCTTCCCTGGTGGCGCAGTGGTTGAGAGTCCGCCTGCCGATGCAGGGGATGCGGGTTCGTGCCCCGGTCCGGGAAGATCCCACATGCCGTGGAGCGGCTAGGCCCGTGAGCCATGGCTGCTGAGCTTGCGCGTCCGGAGCCTGTGCTCCGCAACGGGAGAGGCCACAGCAGTGAGAGGACCGCGTACCAAAAAAAAAAAAAATTATAATCATACTAAAGTATATATATTTTTTAAAATTTTAGGCAAATATAACCAATACACAAATTAAAATGTATTCTTTAATATCAGATGAAAATATATGGAAATATGCAATGATAACTTTAATTCTTTTTCAGTCATTTATTTCTGATGCTTCTGTAACAGAAATGATAGAAATCCAAGTGACTAGTCACCAGCTTTGTAAACAGAGGAGCAAATTATGGAAAAATTGACCAGGTTACAATAAGAAAGACACTATTTCTCATACTTAAAATGGAAAGAATATCACATATCTGAAATACCCCTGGTGAGAAATATCTCACCTCAATAAATATTCATGTGCTCTGTAGCCTCTAACTTGTATAGTTTCATTATTGCTGGTCACACTGATGTAAGAATTTCTTTCAGATACAATTTTACCATTTATTCTGCAAGCTCAGACTGTCTTGACAAAAAAAAAGGGTGTATATTTATATGATCAAAACTACAGCTTCTAGTAGTATTACATAGCAAGGAAAATAAGATTTTCTAGCAAAACAAACCAATCCATGTATGGTATATTTTTATAATTTCTTGATTTGTTTTTCTAATATTTTGTCTAAGATATTTGCATGTAACTTCATAGTATCATTGACAGTTTATACATTTTTCCTGAAAAATTTTTTTCCCCACATGTACAACAGTTTATGAATATTTGACATAATCTGTTTTTAGATTGTATGTTTTTGCCTTTAGAGACATATATATCTTGTCCTTTCTTAATTGAAATTTTTAAAGTCCCATTCCATTTCTTTGTGGTTATGGAAATTTTTGTTTGATTCATTATTGAGACAGACATGTTAAACAATAGTTTTCTTGAATTTTACTATTTTCATCTAAATTTTAATAGTAGTTATTACATAATTACTGTCTTCTCAGTTGCATGCAGAGTTAGATATATCTCTCCTTAATACCTGTTGTATACCATCTTGCTAAATTCAGTTTATTAGAACATGAGGAATGTCAGCAATACATAAAAGGCAGAATAAGAATTATAATTTGAAAAATATTTTAATAAGAATATGCACTTTAGGTACACTCTTGGAATTTGTTTTAAGTATGTATGGGAATTCAGAGATGGAAACATTTTCCAACATGATATATTTTTCTGCCAGTATACTTGTATTTTGTCTTCCATCCAAATAATGCCATTCCTATTTTATTTGCCCTTGGATTTCTTGAAATTTATTTTCACATACAACTTCCTTTGATTGAATATATCTCTCTTTATATTTCTATGATGTATAGACATTGTTCCATTATCACCTTAGTTTACCTAAGCCTCCATCCATGTGATATTATTTATTCTTCTTAGTTCCCATCACACTGTGCTATACAAAATAGATTGTTTTACCCGTGTATTCTCACCACATGAGTGTAATCAGATTAAAGCATTGTCAAATTATAAATTTATATTGCTAGGGGTATAATATGCTGTCCTTTATAATGCTATTTCAAGGTCAACTTATTTAAGGAACATAAGGACTTTGCAAATAATAGGTGACAAATGTATATTTTTATATTTAGGTAAATTTTTTCCTTTCAGTACTTATCTGGTCAGTACTTAATGATAAAATGATAATTTTGTTCTGTGACAAGAACTGATTCACAGTTTATTCACAAAAGTACCTTAAAATGAAGCTAATCATTAATGAAAGATACTTTAAAATTTCAGGATATGGTATAAGAGTCTTTGACAATAATTATTTAAACAAAACCAAAAAAAAATGATTCAAAAGCAACAGCATAAACATCCCATATATCATGAACTAATTTTTATTTCTGTCATACTTTTGTTGTGGAATGTAAAATATTTTTACTGTGACTGGGTTTATCTGACCTCTAATTCACTCACCAAAATTTAGGCAACCATCATTACATAAAGTAAGGGATGTTAAAAGACAATGATTCATACATCTTTACAGTAGAATTCCAAGATGTTTGTCCTTCTCAAAGTAAGTCTTTTTTTTTTCCCTCTGCAATAAAATAATACTATTCCCTGTCAGAAAAGAAAAATGTACTTTTCAGAATTACTCAAAAAACATAACCCTGTGGGAAAAACACAGTTAAGCTATATGCTGATTTATTTTCTGTGTCTGAAATTATGATGTAATATAATTTTTAAAACACTTTCAGCTAATCAATAAATCATATAAAAATACTCTAATAAATATATGATCCAGTTAAAATTAGTACAAAATATGATGTGATCATTGATACAACATGAAAAGAAAGTCAATGCAATTGAAATTTTGGAAGTACCAATACATATATTTTTTGAGGTAGATTATGCTCTCTGGGTGATTATTTTATGCTTTGTCCTTTCTTTTGACTTAGAAATAATTATCAGAAAAATGTGTATCTACTACTTAAGAACAGAATTATATACATATATAATATATATGTATATAAATGTATATATATATTTTTTTTTCCATGGGATCTCCCCATTTGTTCTGTGTTTTCTGTTTTTGGCTGACAATAATTAATCCCTGTATGCATGCCAAATTAATGGTCCTGTATTATTACTGAATAACCCTACTAGTTATCAAAGAATAAACTGGAAGCACACTTATGAAGGTTGACAGTGAGTACTATTGATTAAATATTAGATAAGAATGTTTTCATTTTTCCTATAAATTGACAGTTTTAATTAACAAAATGATTAAATATATAGCAACAGCTATGTTTATAGGCAAAATTGTATTTCATGAAATTACAAATATACTCATGCGTATATACAATTCTACCTGCCCCCAGCTACTGTCTGCAATCTTCAGCATTTGTCTATACTCTTAATTTTTATAACCACTATTCCCCTTATCCCTTGAGTCCATTTTATAGTGTCTTGATTCTAAAATATAAATGAATCATGTTTTTTAAGGTCATCGATGACTTCCATCTTTCCAAATTCAATGGCTGTTTCTCAGTCCTTTTTATTTTTCTCTTCATCTTGAAAACAGTTCTTCACTTGACTTTAGGGCAGCCTATGCTCCTGCTCTCCATGCTAACGCAATGGCCATTTTGCCTCAGTTTTCTTTGCTGGGTCTCCCCTTTAAAGTCTTTAAGTATTAGAGGAAGTCAGGATTCAATCCATGTGCTTCTTTTATTCTCTGTCCATACTAGTTTCCTAGGTGATTTTATTTATGTGCTTTAATATGGCTTTGATATGTGCCTAGAATCCAAACTTGGAAAAGAATTGCATCTCAAACATAATATGTTTAAATTCATATATTTGCTCCCCTACCAGTCAGTTTTCTCTTCTTATTCTCATATCAGTATCTGCAAATGGGAATTGAAACATATAACATTTATTTAATGATTCACATTTAATAAAGTATTCTGGGTCTCTCCCTGTATATATAAATATGGTGTTATGCACTTAAAAATCTAAGAAGGTATGTGAGAAGATGTGTTGATAAGCTTGATTGTAGTAATCATTTCACTAAGTATATGAATAACAAATCATTATTTGTGTACATTAAATATACACAGTTCTTATTTTTAAAAGTTTTATCTTTAAAAAAATCTAAAGGTAGATCTCATGGTAAGTGTTCTGACCAAAAACAAAACCAAAAGAAGCAAACAAGCAAAAAACAAACAGAAAAATCAAAAGGACATGAGAAAATTTTTGGAGGTGATGGATATGTTTATTACCTAGATTGTGGTGATGGCATCATGAGTATATGTATATGTCCAAACTCACCAAATTGTATACCTTAATATGTGAAGTTTTAAAACTATCAATTATAACCTCAATAAGTCTGTAAAAAAAACCCGACAAAAACAAACAAAAAAATACCTTTTAGATTAAATGATATGTACTCTTTCCTTCTAAAAGAAGATGATAACAGTTTTCAAAGGACACTTCTCACTTACCATTATTATTCTAAGTAAACTAATTAATCATTCAGTAAACTTCCCATAAATTAAGTTCATGAAAAAGTCTAGTTAATACAAGGTTTGAAAATTATGAAAGGATTATAGTCCCCTGGAATCTTGGGAGTGAGGAAGTCACAGGGAATATCAGTCTTAAAGCACATATACAATACATTTGTGGATGTGAATTTTACAGAATGGCTTCCTCAGAGACTATGCCCAGACTCTTCTCCTTACTCAGTTACCAAAATGGCAACCCCACTATCTACTGTATCCTTGAAAATAAATATTGATATTTCATGTCTTTGAAACACTTAAGTGCTCAATCCATGTTAATATATTAAGTAGCTAGTACATGATCAATTCTTTATAATGTATAACATTATATATAACGTATAGCATGCATAAGCAGCTTGTAAGTACTCTGAGTCACTAATTCCAGCAGTGTATTAAGTGGTGTTACACATCAGTTTTCATGGGACTCTACAATAGACATTCTATTACCAACTTAGGAATACAGTATTTTACTCAGGAAGAAAAGACTCCATGTGATCTGTATTATACAGACAGACACAGACACTAGGGAGAGTACCAGAAAGAAGGATGGATCAGGTTAGGGAAAGCTTCAAAGCAAACAATATATCAAGTTACAATTTGAACTAGTAAGAAAACATCCAACACTTTTTAGAATAAATGTGTTGTTACTATCCCTATAGAAAGGGATAGATAATTATTATAAAGAATCTGCTCCAGGGAAATTTCCCATAGCTATTCAGAGAAATTTGAAAGAAGAGCTCTGAAGCAAATAAGGGACAACATCTACAGAAATTGTAAAGCAAAAATGTTGTGCTATCTAGAAAAAAGATAGCCGAACCTGGGAAAATAGGAACTAGGAGTAGACATATTTTTGTTGTTGTTTTACTGAAAATGAATTATGCAAGCTTAATAGAAACAAAGATCTGGAAATTGAAAAACAAATGCCAATCAATACAATTTCCAGGAATGTAAATATATATAGCAACACTCTAAATTGTAAATTTCCTATTTGACTAGCCATTTGGGAAAATGGTTGTGCTCTTTTTTTTTTTGCGGTATGCGGGCCTCTCACAGCTGTGGCCCGGACGCGCAGGCTCAGCGGCCATGGCTCACGGGCCCAGCCACTCCGCGGCATGTGGGATCCCCCCGGACCGGAACACGAACCCACGTCCCTCGCATCGGCAGGCGGACTCTCAACCACTGCGCCACCAGGGAATCCCTGGTTGTGCTTTTTTACTAGGATTTAAATCAATCTCTGATATTGATGTTTTATATAGAGATAGATGATGATAGATAGGTAGATAGATATGTAGGTAGATAGCTAGATAGATAGAAATAGACATGGATTGAGTTGATATCCTTTATATTGTCTGATATTAATATTTCACATAAATGTGGTAAAACCCTCAAAACTAAGAAACTACTGATTATACTTTGGTTTCACCAGTGTTGAAACCAATACTTTTTCTCTGAATCTGGATCCTATTTTGGATCATATATTGCATTTATTGGTAAATATTTTTATTCTTCAATGAGTGGTAGTGCTTTAGTCTGTTCTTATTTTTCACGACCTTGATACTTTTGAGTATCATCAGGTACCCTGTAAAATGTCGCTCAGTTTGGGTTTGTTTTATGTTTACTGTAATAGAGGCCATGGATTTGTTTGGAGGGAAATACCTCACAGTTATTGTGCCCTTCATAGCACATGTATTAGGGGACACCTAATATTGATATGTCTCATCACCACTGGTACTGACTGACCCTGATACCATATTTGAAGTAGTGTCTACTGGGTTCTTCAGTACAAAGTCACTATTTTCCTCTTTTGTGTTCAGCAAATATTTTGGTGGAGACACATTGAAGCTGTGAAGACATATCATTTATAAAACTTATAAATTTTAGAATTCATATGTTTATCTTGCCAGCAGAAATCACTGTTGTGCTGTTTTAATGATTATTTATATTTCCCTCATTGCATCTACTTTTATTAATGGAATTTTTCTGTAAATAGAAGTTATCTTTTCTTCTCTGTTTCTTTATTCAAACATTTATTTATATTAATAGTATTAACTCATTGATATTTATCATTTATTTTATCCTTTAGGTTATAATCAAAACTATCATTATCCATCACTATTGTTTTGATCAATTTTTTTTCAGTTTTAGACACTAATATATATATTAGTGTCTAACGCTAATATAGAGGCTAATATAGAGGTTTCTTGCCTCATACCTCACTCCCTTTTGCACATGACCTGACACCCCTCTTGTTGGCCAGCTATCATCTCGCCAGATTATAGGACTGAGACTGGATCTCGGGCCAAGGTGTTTGAGTGACTGCAGGAAAGGAGTCCGTGTTGGGGAAATCGTTTTCATTTGAGAAATTGTATGATATTTACTGATTGTGTCTACTGCCATCATTTATATTCAATTATAAGATTTCTGAAAAGAAATCCTTGTTCCTTGCTGCTCAGAAAAAGTTTACTGAAAATACCAGTTCACTAAAAACACTGAAATCTGCAACAAAACAAAACAGACCCCAGAAATATCTGGTATTTCTGAATCTATGTGTTCAGACCAATATCTATAATATCTGTAATTACATACCAGAACCCACAAGATTTATTACTATTCTAGCATATTAGTAAGTATGTAGTGGTCTCTGAATTGGGTTTTGCTTTGCATTTCCCTAATGACTGTTGATGCTGCACATTTTGATATACTTATGTGCTATTCGTACATATTTTTTGGATAAAATCTCTGTATACATCTTTGTCCATTTTGAAAATTTAAAAATTATTTCATGATTTTTTTAGCTTTAAGAGATCTTTATATACTCGGACACAATTTCCTTATTAGACGTGATTTTCAAATACAATTCTCCTAATGTGTAGATTGTCTTTATATCTCTTAAAAATTTCTTTCACAGGGCAAAATTTCTCACTATTGATGTAGTTTGATATATTAATCTGTTATGGCTCATGTTTTGGTATCATACCTAAAAACACTGCCAAACCCAAACCTAAACCCTTTGCCATAAATATGAGGTCGTCCTTATATTTTTTTTTCTGAATATCTTATAGCTATACCATTTATATTTAGTTCTAAAATCCATTTGAGTTGATTTTTATAAAACATGTTACATATGATATGACGTTTATTTTTTTTAACATGGGCATCAAATTTTTCTGACAGCATGAAAATGATGAAAAGACTAACATTTTACATTGATTTGCCTTTGTACCTTAGTCAAAAATCAGTCCTTTGTTTGTGTCTATTTTGAAGTTCTATAATCTGTTCCATTGATCAGTGTTTCAATGCTTTTACCAATACCCCAATATCTTGATTACTGTAGCTTTATAGTGAGTCTTGAAATTGGGTAGTGGAGGTTCACCCATTTTGTTCTTCTATTTTAAGATGGTTTCTGGTTTCTTTCCCTTTCTATATAAATTTTAGTATCGGATTGTCAATATCTATCAAAAAGTTTTCTGGGATTTGCATTGGGATTACAGTGAATCCACAGATGAACATTTTACCAATACTGAGTTTGATAATAATTGCACATAGTGTATTTCTCCATTTATTAAGTCCTTTGATTTCTGTCAACAATGTTTTGTATTTTTTGGCATATAGACCTCTTACATATTTTTCTGATTTATTATGTTTACTTTCCTTTTTGGGTGCTATTGATTTTTCAGTTGTTTTAGTTTGTTAGTGTTTACAATTAAGTTTGAATTCCCTAGGTTCTCTTTGAGTGAGATTTCCACTCAATGAGTATAACAACCAGACTGGTCTAGACTTGCAATCAGGGGAAAAACGTGTCATGCCAAGAATTAGTTAGAATGGATTTTGAATTTTCAAATTTGGTTTATATACACTACCACTACTTTTGTCTTTATCTTGCACAAGAGACAACCTCAAATGGAAGATCTTTTTCTAGGAATGATTGCATTGAATCATTCACCTGCCTGACTAAATTGTGTAGATTAGGAGGTAAGGAAGGTAGGATGAGAAATGTGTATATCTATTGTACTTTTCAGATGGCTTTTCTAACACTCAGTTATTCCAGATTCCTGTGGCTAGAAGGGAGGGTAGAGGTCCATTAAACACCTTGACTATCAGTCCATTGTTGAGTGACTTTTGTGTTAATAGAAATACTATTATCAGAACAAATCTTAAAAAAAAAAAAAAGCCAGGGCATGATGTGCATTAGTTTGAAGGGCCACAATGGTGTGGTCAGAGTCAGCTGATGATAACCTGAAAAACTCAACAATGCTAAGGCACCACAGATGGACCAGAATGGGTATATCACACATTTATGCAGTTAGTCTGTAGCAGGTGGGGATCATTCCTTGTACAATGTGGTCTCTCCCATTGCAAGTTAAACAGGCCATCTTTTGGCAGGGGAACAAGTTTAAATTGGAGTGGCAGCCTCGGCATTATAAACATAGAGTGTCGCACTGGGATGTTTACTTCTGGTGCTTTTGGGGTAGGGATGGACAAGCATATAACACACCAATTCCTACTATATGTTCAGATGTAGAAGCAACAAAATCAGTATGTTGAATTGGCTCATAGTGCCCAACCTACAGACCATGCTCTCTGCCCGCCCCTCCTGTGAACTGTGCACAAAATCCTTCAGTTGAATCTGGGTGTCTCCTCTGCCTATGGGGCAAGGCTGGATGATGACTCCATGCCTATATCTAATAGAGCCAAAAAGTTGTGGTGCCTCCTCACACCAGATCCCCAGGATACTCAGCTAAGTGCAATGGTCTTCAGTCCTCACTGGGATTGGAAGACTTCATCCTTACCTCTAACTATGTTTTTCCTTAAAGCAAATGAGGTCAGGGTAGAAGGCTAGAAAGGGTGAAAAGAGAGACAGCAACTCCACAACAGTAAGCAAGGCACATTTACTTTCATTTTCAAGCAGTATGACAGCTGCTCACAGTTGCCCCAAACAGATTTTTAATTTGAAGTTATGTATCAGCTTTGGACACTCCCTCACTCAGCAGCTGCAGCCATATTGCTTTCTGGGTGGGCTTGCCTCTTTGTTGACACATCCCTTTGCTGCTTTGTGATAACATTCGTTCTTCCTCTCACCCAAGGGAGAATAAACAAAAGTCAAAGTAATATTTGGGCAGCTTGTTTCTTTTTCTTTCTTTTAGTTTGGTAAGAACACTTAACATGAGATCTATCCTGTTAACAAATTTCAAGTGTGTAATACATTATTGTCAACTGCAGGCAAAATGCTGAACAGCAGATCTCTAGAACTTATTCATCTTGCTTAACTGAAACTTTATGCCCGGTGATTGGTACCTCCCCATTTCCCCCTCCCTCCAGCCCTTGGCAACCACCATTCTACTCTTTGATCTTATGATTTTAACTATTTTAGATACCTCATATACCTCATATAGATACCTTTAGATACCTCATAGATTCCATATATGTGGAATCATGCAGTATTTGTCTTTCTGTGACTGGCTCTTTTCACCTAGTATGGTGTTCTCATGGTTCATCTATACTGTCACATATTGCAGTATTTCCTTTTTTTTAAAAGGCTGAATAGTTTCCATTGTATGTATATGCCATATTTCTTTATTAATTCATCTGTCAATGGATATTTGTTTCCACATCTTGGCTATTGTGAATTGTGCTGCAATGATCATGGGAGTGCTACTGTCTCTCTGAGATCCTCATTTAAATTCTTCTGGATAAATGACAGAACACTGTTGATGAGAATACAAAATGGTACAGCTGCTATGGAATATGGTATGGTGATGACTCAAAACATTAAAAACAAAACTGCCATATGATCTAGCAATCCCATTTCTGGGTATTTACTCAAAAGCATCATGAAGCTTGTTTCAATTTTCCCTGTTTTCTCTTAGCCTTTGACCATTTATTAACAAATAGGATACTTGCCTTTCAGTCAGAGTTTTCAGTCTCTTCATCACTTGCCACAAGATTTAGAGAGTTTGGTGTAAAGTCCTAGTGGATCTTCTTATATGCCCTAACCTGGCCTGTGGGGAGCCTTTTATTTTCTTTTTCAGAAGCCATGTCTCTATAAGCATACCCTCTTTATCACCAAAAACTGTCAAGATCTGTAATGGGTTCCAAATTTTACCCTACTTTCAAGCTAACATTAGGCCATCACAGTTTTATGGGTATAGAAAATGACTGAAGACTCCTATGTCAGAGGCAAAGACTTTTTATCCCTCGTGACTCAGCAAGGAGCATGAGCCTCATGTTCAGAGTGATACCACTTGCTCCTGAATTCCTGTGGGAATGATGATACAAAGGTGACCAAAGTGGATGCTATATAATAGCTGAGGAATCCTAAACTGCAGAAACCCTGATATTTTATAAGGGTTTGCAAGCAAATTTGCCACTTTTTGCCTCTAAGGGAGACATTGTCTTTATTATGCTAGACGGCAAACAAATCTGATCTCTGCCTTGGAGGTGACTATCTCTAACCTCCAAGGCTGTTTGCTATGCTGACATCCTTGAAAAGATCAAGACTCAGTCCCTCTGCTTGCAAGACGAGGAAATGTGAGAGACTGAAGGAGTATTGTCCTAACACAAGAGCCATCTCACAAAAAGACACACTCTTCACTATATAACCCATTAAGGGATCCCAGGAAAGGAATAAAGATCTGGCCATTTTCGCCCACCAAGTAAAATCTCTAACAAGCCATGTATGGTTTAGGACTCCCTGTGGAATGGGCTATGGCTTTATTAGGCCTCCATCATGGTTCACCTCCTCCCTTCACTGAATCACACATTCTCCCTTCCTCTTTTCAGATGTTGATCCCTAATCTCTAATCCATATGTAATACTATAATCCATGTTCCATGTCTGCTTCTAGAAATCTCATCCTGTGTTATAGCTATAGGCCTTTGAGTCTATGTGCTCCACTGAATTAAGTCTATTACCACTCCATCATCCACTTTCTATTTTTTCAGAATTCTAATGTATCACTTATTTCTTATTTTTTTCCTCTCTAGGTAATTTGCTCTTGAATTGTAATATATTTTTCCACTCCTTGTTGACTTTTTTCCTGTTGTTATTATTTGTTTAAAGAGACAAATAGTGCATATAATTGACTGCCATATTTAACTGAATATTTCAGGCCTAATTTTAGTTTTAATGTATTTTTTTTCAAAGTCTTCTTAACTTTTCTATATTACTTCACATAAAAAAGGTTTTCTTAAAGTAAGTCAGAAGTAAAATAAATATATAATATTTATTGTTATTTTCAACAAAGATCTTTCAAGGCTATTTTCTTCTTTCCTTTTGTAGGGGTTTCCTCCTCGTATACTATAAATTAGACGAATTGATTTATACTTGTTTTCTTTCTTTTTTTCCTATATTATTTGTCCATTTTATTTTGTGCTGTGTTCCCTGGCTGTGCTAGCAGATTCCTTAGGTCATGCTTATCATTAGGAAGAATAAACCCACATTCAGGGGAATCTGGTCTTACTGAACCCTCCTGCTGCTACTGAGGCCTGAGGCTTTATGCTTTAAGAGTTGCCTGAGATGCAACTACCTCAAACACTAACCTGCATTCATGAAAATGCAACAAAACTAAACTTTAGAAATGGGATTTTCAGGGCTTCCCTGGTGGCGCAGTGGTTGAGAGTCCACCTGCCTATGCAGGGCACGCGGGTTCGTGCCCTGGTCCGGGAAGATCCCACATGCCGCGGAACAGCTAGGCCCATGAGCCATGGCCACAGAGCCTGCGCGTCCAGAGCCTGTGCTCGGCAACGGGAGAGGCAGCAGCAGTGAGAAGCCCGCATACCGCAAAAAAAAAAAAAAAAAAAACCTATTTGTAAAATTGCATTTAAATCAAGCTAAAATATATCATTTCAAATAACAGCTGTAATTCATTTATGGCTTTTAAAAAATTTACATACCCTTAATTCCAAACTGTGGAAATATGTATATGTATATCTCACAGTACCTGACTGTAATATATATATATTATATATTAAAATATATATTATATATAAGCACACTGTAATATATACAATAATATATATATACAGCATATATCAATAAAATTGATACTGAACCATTATATAATTAGAGTACTTGCACAAATTACACAAACATCTTACTGATTCGTTTGGTAGTTTCCTTGTGATAATCCTTACCTGTTAATTTTTTTAAAATATGTCTTAGGGATTATTCCTATTTATGTTTAAATTATTCAAATCTCTCTACTGCCAACTTATTATTGACAATAAAAACAAAATGGTAATTTAACATGAATAGCATCATTTTTGTATTGAAATAATTTACAGTTAAAATTCTTGAAACTACATTTTGCAATGATTAGAAACTATTCAATTAATTTAAAAAGTATGCTTTTGCTCACTACTTTGTGCATGGTGGGTGAACAAAGATTTGCTTATGCTAGTATCCAAAGTACAAGAAGGACTCTTAATCATGTTAATATAAAACAAGAAATAATGTCTTATTGAAATAGTTTAGTTTGAACTATAAAGCAGAGAACTACAAGCTATCTTTAGATAACTGGTAAAAAGCAAATAATCAAAAATTTGCTGACAAAAAAATTACTAAGATCAAAGACATTATGACTTATCAGCCTCATATTAATTTGGCTCCAAGATTTAACGTAAAAATATACAGTCATAAATTATGTTATAATTCTGAAATTTTATTGTCAACCATTGCAATTAATAATACATTGATTACTTTCATTTCAAACACATATAAAATTTGTAATGTCTTGAAAATGTAATGCCACAAAAATTCTCACATTATCTTACTTATGTGTATGATCATGGTAGATACTACAGGAGCCCATTTTACCTATATCTTTTAGCTAAAGTTCTAAGTAGGTTACTCTGCCAGAGTGTAGTGAAATTACCATGTTCTTAGAACAGTGATGAATTTTGAAAGTCAAGTAATAAAATACAGTCTCAGGAAGGTTCCAAAGAGAAAATCTTGCACAAATAATCAGCAACATTTAGGTTCAATAAAGAACAATGTGAGAGTCTAAAAAAAGAAATGTCAAAATGATGGGTAAGCTCCCTAGACACCTACATGATTCCTATTTTTAGCCATTCTAAAAGAGATAAAAGCTTGCTAAGATTAGATTTCTTTCTCAGGCAGCTTTCTT